>NC_139626.1:60860872-60888372 GCF_964638095.1 Poromitra crassiceps | reverse complement strand
AGAAACCAGCAGGTTACACACATGGTTTGTCTTCATCTGGACAAAGTTCTATCCTGAACTACCTGGAATGAGATCACCGGGATCACTCGTGAATATTCATGAGTGTGGCTCCCGCACGTCAGAGAGGCTGGGAGGAGGAGAGAGAGAGCATGATGCCAGAGCCCGGCTAGCTGCATCTCTCATGCACAGCCGGCACGGAGCATCGGGAGCGTTTGGAAGCGTTTGAGGGCAAATCGGCTCACGACTCGTGCTATAGCCTACACGGTGCCACACGACAACGATGGACTGACGGAGGAGAGCGCAAAAGAGAGAGAGAGAGAGAGAGAGAGACAGAGAGAGGGAGACGGAGAGAGAGAGAGACGCCGCCGCCTCGTGTTTTTGAAGCATGCACATTATTTAGAGCAGATGACTGCCAGGTCAGTAGTGTAGGCCACTGGAAGATGACTAGAGAGCAGGTTTGGTTGCTCACGCCCCCCCACAGCAGCCAGGATGGAGGCAGACATAAATGTCCGCGCTTACATACCTGTTCCATTCTAAAGTGATAATCATCATGGCCTGCTCAATATAAGTGGACCCTGCTACCAGACAACTTTGAGAATAGATTAACGGCGATAATTTTTTTATCGCGCGTTAAGAGTCTCGCGTTAACGCAGCCGTTAACGGCGTTAACGATCCCATCTATAATATATATATATATATATAAATTTTAGGGGTGTCACGGTACACAAAAGTCACGGTATGGTACGTACCTCGGTTTTGGGGTCACGGTTCGGTACGAATACGGTACAGTACGAAAACGGGGGAAAAAGCAACAAATCGCAAATTCTGTTTTTTCCCCTTTGAATTTGTCTGAATTATGCTTTTTACGCTAATTTCACCATCAGAAATAGTGTATAATAAGTGGGAATGAATAAATGTCCACTATTTAATAAGATCTAGGCAATCCACACAAAAAGGTTTTACTCTAGAGCAGTGATTTTCAAAGTGTGGGGTGCGCCTCCCTCTCAGATGTCTGTATTCCAGCTGTTTGACAGGGCAAAGGCATTTCCCCCCATTTTAAATCTTTATTGTACACAAGTTTGTAAACAGAGCGCATGTGTGGAGTAGCCTAATACTCCCACCAACCCCTCCCCCTGTTGTATTTGTTTTATGTAGCATTTGCTATTGATGTGTTTGATTTAAGCACTAATTTGGAATCCTATCTAAAAGCGGCCACTAGGCGGCAGTATTTGTTTAGTCAACGTCAAAATACCTACATGTTTAGTAGAAGAAGAATAAAACGGCAGAAGAAGAACGACGTTAAGATTGACAGCAAGCCTGTTACTAGCCTGTTAGCCTGTTGGATGCGAGTTTTGTTTACCATGATGATTACGTTCCGTCATCTAATGGATTATTGGAACATGATAAGGAGTCATCCCCTCTTCCTCACCGCATCTTGCTTGTCATCCCACCCGATGTAAGTTGCTTGTTTACAAGTTAACAGCTTTGTCAGTGTTCTGTAACGTTTAGCCGCTTTCTTCTGTGGCGTTTAATTCAATTCAATTCAATGGCGTTCAAACAGCGTTTAGGTGCCTCTGGATTTGACGTATTCGTCGTGTCGTTTCACTGCCCGTACCGTGAACTCACGGGACGAATACATGTAACGTAACACCCCTAATAAATATATATATATATACAGTATATACATACACACACATTTCCGTATATACAAAAAGTACCCAGACCAGTCTGTCCTCAGTCCTCACATGCAAGTCCGACTGGCAAGAATGAGAGTAAATCGAACTGAAACAATGAAATCAGACTTGTGCTACAGCTACATCATGTGACTGGATCATGTGGTGCTAAATGGTCATGTGACTGGATCATGTGGTGCTAAATGGTCATGTGACTGGATCATGTGGTGCTAAATGGGCGTGTCCCCCCTCCTTCCCTCCCTCCAGACTCTGTACCTGGCCTCCATGCTGATCAAGGCTCTGTGGAACAATGCCCTGGCAGCCAAGGCCCAGCTCTCCAAGCAGAGCTCCTTCGCCTCCCTGCTCAACACCAACATGCCCATGGGCAACAAGAAAGGTTAGTCCACCTGCCCTCTCTCTCACAGGACCCACTCCCCTTCACCTGGGAACCAGGAACAGAACCACTCCCCTTCACCTGGGAACCAGGAACACACCGGGGTTTGGTCCCCTGTAGGATGCAGGTTCTCAGTCTGTCTCTCTGGTCTCAGGCTCTCCGGCAGCCAGTCCAGACAGCAGCGACAACAGCGACACTCAGCACAGCGGAGGCAGCGACATCGAGATGGACGACCAGATGATGACTGGCAGCAAGCGGAGCCAGCAGAGGCTTTCTGACACAGAGGTACACACGGGGGGGGGAGGAGCCAGCAGAGGCTTTCTGACACAGAGGTACACACGGGGGGGCGAGGAGCCAGCAGAGGCTTTCTGACACAGAGGTACACACAGGAGGGGGGAGGAGCCAGCAGAGGCTTTCTGACACAGAGGTACACACGGAGGGGGGAGGAGCCAGCAGAGGCTTTCTGACACAGAGGTACACACGGGGGGGGGGGAGGAGCCAGCAGAGGCTCTCTGACACAGAGGTACACACGAGGGGGGAGGAGCCAGCAGAGGCTCTCTGACACAGAGGTACACACGAGGGGGGAGGAGCCAGCAGAGGCTTTCTGACACAGAGGTACACACGAGGGGGGAGGAGCCAGCAGAGGCTCTCTGACACAGAGGTACACACGGGGGGAGGAGCCAGCAGAGGCTTTCTGACACAGAGGTACACACGGGGGGGCGGAGCCAGCAGAGGCTTTCTGACACAGAGGTACACACGGGGGGCGGAGCCAGCAGAGGCTTTCTGACACACTGAATTGTATGAAAGAAAGTAAATAGTGGCAGAACTCAACACAGACTTCAAAAATGAGTTGAATGAAAAGGAATGATAAATAAGAGACATTGATTTATCTTTGCAGAGAGCCCCTTTGAAACATCTAGTTGACTTAGAATTTATCTGCGCAAATGTTAGTAAGACAGATACTGTATATTTATTGTTCTTGGCAAGAAAACGTCATTGTGATACTGTTAGGCACCAATTCAATAGCTCATACCGCAAAATAATAGTATTGTCAGTTAAAGGATGGGTTTTCCGTGGGGAATATGAATATATATTAAATCTCACACCCCTAAGGTTTTCGAATCCGTTGAAATTTTTGAAATTGGATATTCACTGCCATGCCTATCAAGCATCTATCACATTATTTCCATGTCGCTCTGACGCAAAACGCATCAGAGCGACACCCCCCGCCTTGCGGAAGTCGTGCACCTATGAACTACAACTGTTGTGAGCCATGGTCCCGCCTCTAGAGGTCCTCCACGCCCCTTCAGAGGCCTTGACAAAAACAAAAAGGCAGCCATCTTTTTCAACCGCCTAGCCTGCTGTAGCTAATATTAGCTTCCCATAGTTCCTTGCAAAGAGACCATATCTCGGGAACGGAAGCACTAATAGACACGGGACTGGCGGCATTGGAAAGATCGTCAAATTTTACATCTAGTAGTAGGTGGGTTGAAGTAACGAAATCAACGCTGAGCAATGTACCCGTTTTTACACATTTTTACAGAAAATAGTTACAACATCAGATGCGCGTAACTCCTACGAAAATGCCTTAAAATGCATGAATTTTTTTTTATGAAGACATCTCCCGACATATATACTACCGTTTACATTTGGTGCAATTTGGAGGCAATTTTATTTTCGATTTATTTCTTCTTCTTTGTATCTTTTATTGTCGAAGCCTTCTTCTTCTTCTTCTTTGAGTTTTATGGCGGTTGGCAAACATATATGTGCATTACCGCCACCTACTGGAGTTTGATATCAGCCAAATGCCTGAGGGGTGGGCATGAAAACGAAGGCCACGCGAGCCCAGTGCATTGTGGGAAATGTAGTATTTCGAGTCCCCGCACCCGCACCTCCCCCCCACCACCCCCCCCCCCACACACACACACAGAGTGGATTTCGGTTGATATCTCTGTGAGTAAACCACCAATTTCAAAAATTTCAACGGATTCGAAAACCTTATGGGCGTGAGATTTAATATATATTCATATTCCCCACGGAAAACCCATCCTTTAAGCTATCAATCAGTCAATCATTCAAGTAAAACCAATCATGTCAGTTTGTGATTCTCACTCCAAGAGAAAATGAAAACATAGGAACTAGCGGTGTGTGTAGTTGCACAAAAAGACATTAAAGACAAGAGGACGTTCAAGACATTTTCTTTAGTTTTGCATTTTGTGCAGCCCATCTATTTTTTGTCCAGTTTTTTCCCCACCTGGTGCAGGATTCAAAGCGCTTGTCTGACCTTTAGGCTGGGTTCATACCGGCGACCCAAGCCTTGCCTATGCCTTGCCTTTACCCACGCTTTTTAATAGGCGTCCGTTTTAGTCAACGAGGCTGTGTACACCGGCCGCCTGAGCGTGAACCCTGCGTGTACCCACGCCTTGCCTGTGCCTCGCCGATTTTATCGAATAGGCGTGAGTTCTATTTTGAAGCCGACAAGGCGCGTGCAGGCAGACTTCTTCTGTCAAGCCATGAAAGAAAAACGCGACAATATCCGTCGGAAATGGCAAAGTCAACTGAATTTCAAAATAAAATGGAGTTACAACAGCGTTGAGCAGAGAGAGAGAGAGAGAGTGATTGACGGGTGGCTATCACGTGGGGCTTTCTCCCCGTTGGCAAACAAATCTTCATGAGAGAATAGCGACCGAAGAAGCAAGATGGACAATGTTGTTGTGCCAGCACATATTCTTGCAAGATCACCTCTCTAAAATGTCCGACTATAGTCAGACCTGGTTATACATATCCAGCATCAATAGAACATTAAATATATCCGATTTATTTTACCTAGAGTAGAGGCTACCCATGACAATTCTGGACAACACGTGAAAAAATACAGTCGGGAGAGAGGAGAGGCGCTTGTGACTCGGCTCCAGGTTCGGCGTGCAAAAGGCGTGCGGTGTGATCGCAAAAGCGTGTAACAGGTTCACGCCCAGCTCGGCGTAGGCGTGGGTTGAGGCAAGACAAGGCGTGTGAACTAAGCGTTAGGTGTCCACCGCGCCCAAACCCACGTTAAATGTCTGTGACGTTTGTTGTGTGTGTGTGCGCCTCAGGAGTCGATGCAGGGCAGCTCAGACGAGACGGCCAACAGCGTGGAGGAGGGCAGCAGCGGGCCGGGCAGTAGCAGCGGCCGCAGCGAGGCCTCCAGCAACGAGGCGGCCTCCAGCCGAGCCAGCCAATCAGCCGGCAGCCCGGGCAGAGCCAGCCAATCAGCCGGCAGCCCGGGCAGCGACATGCACTCTGACGACATGGCCGACAGCGAGGCGCTGAAGGAGGAGGAGGAGGAGGAGGAGGAAGATGACGATGAGGAGGATGACGACGACGACGACGAAGAGGAGGAGGAAGAGGAGGGGAACCGGTCGGCCGCCATGGAGGGCGTGCAGCAGAAGGAGCCCCGGGAGCAGGTGGCGTTTAAAAATGATCACTCTTGGGGGCGTGCGTGTCGTGCAGCTCTGGCGCGGTCCATACAGGCACAATTGGCCGTGCCTGCGGGTGGGAAGATGGGATCAGCCTCGGGGGTGAATGGGGGTCAGATTAGAGAATGTGAAAATGCCGGGGGGGGGGCCAGGTTTCTCGCATCATATGGGTTATAAATAAAATAAAATAAAAAACCACATACAAATGTGCTCTTTAAAGATTTTGTTTGCCATCTGAAAACATTCGTTCTGCATGTGTTGTTCCTACTTGGTGCTTGTACAAACTGGATGATACACATATAGTATATTTTGAGAGACAAGCCGAGGGCCGCAATTGGCCCCATGGCCGGACTTTGCCTGCCATATTTGGACGAGAGGGACATTTCGTAAAATGCTTAAAAAGTAGTTTTACTTGGTCAAACCAAACGGTTCAGATATATTTAGAAAGAGGAGAGATCGCATAACATTTAACTCTACTAACCAAAACGTAAAAAAAAAAAAAATCTGGTTTAAAGACAATATTTTTTGTGTGTTTTTTTTTTTTAAGTTTTGGTCCGAGTGAAATGTTCTATGGTCTCTCCCGATTCTAAATATAGCCGAACCGTTTTTATAAGCATTTTATGAAATGTCTATGGGGAAATAAATCGCGCAAGAAAATATCTGGTACAGTGCTGAAGCAGGAAGTGACGTTCACTTAACCTCTCTATTGCCATTATTACTATTATTGTT
Source organism: Poromitra crassiceps (assembly GCF_964638095.1). Lineage (NCBI taxonomy): Eukaryota > Metazoa > Chordata > Actinopteri > Beryciformes > Melamphaidae > Poromitra > Poromitra crassiceps. Next base: position 60,882,121 of record NC_139626.1, on the reverse strand, counting down.
GTCTGGTTCACTCAGGCATAAAAAACGAGTTCCAAAATGTTGTAAACATCTTTATCCTGTATTCTTTAAGATTTTAAAACACATTATTCTTTTTAACACTCATGCTTCATGCTTAAATTGTGGGGAAATAATGTCACCCTGCAGTCCAATAACGACATTGAAAACAGTCTAACCCAACAACATCATCACTGCGCACCATACACTCCTTTTCATAGGCTATCACTGTCTCAACGTTGTGTGTAAGACTCTCGGCAATCCACTGCACACCAGCGTTGCTTTTCACGTCTCAACACTGTTGGGGCACACACGCTGAAGGAGTGCGTGCCCGTCCGCATGTCCTCCAGTGCCCACCGCCCGGGTGGGCTCGTCAAAAGGGCCCTTCTGTGTGGAGTTTGCATGTTCTCCCCGTGCCTCCCGGGGGTTTCCTTCATATAGGAACCCCCTTCACCAAAACATGCAATATCCTGGTCGCTGATGTGGTGCCTCCTCTGGTCGTTAGGGGCGCCTGTTCGGAGGGAGGGGAACTGGTTGGAATAGCGTGATCCTCCCACGTGCTATGTCCTACCGGTGAAGCTTCCCCTGTCAGGTGAAAAGAAGCGGCTGGCCTAACTGCCCATGTCTCGGAGGAAGCATGGAGCCAGTTTTCGGCTCTCCCCAGATCGTCAGAGGGTGGAGCAGCAACCAGGATAAATAAATTAAATTAGCACTAATGGGGGATAAAAAATCGGTAGGATGGGGGGGGAGAAAAGAAAAAACACTGCAATATGCATGCATCCTTTACATGTGTGCCCGCGGAGTCGCGGCAATAATCTGATCAGTTTTGGCGCGTTAATTTGCTCACCCTTTACTTTAGTGCAGGGGTGCCCAAATTCTTTCCCATGAAGGGCCAAAACTCAATCTGGGTGGAGGGCCGAGGGCCAAAAATAAACGTTGTGGAATTACATTAAAATGTATTGTGTTTTATAGAAAATTAACATTCTAAATCTAAAATAACATTTCAATATAATAATCTACTTTTTATCTGTTTGGTAATTGTAATAATTTGCAATTGGTTATATATATTTAAAAAAACATCTGCATTTGTGGGGAGCTTAAACATTTAATGAGTAAACACCCAGTTAAAAACAGTTGTATTTTCCACCTTTGTAATCAAGAGAGAAATTTGACTTAATTCACAACTTGAAAAATCCTCAAGGTACTTTGAAAATCAGTTTCGTAGTGGCGACGTATATTGTACTCTTTCAAAACAGCCACTCTCTGTCTGCAAATGAGACAAACCGCTGTTGAATTTACTTCGGTAAAAAAATACTCGTCTTGCCACTCCATCCTAAACTTTCTTTTGTCAGTGTGCCACTGCCGTGATGATGATCTGTCCATCTTGCTGAGCTGGTGTAAAGCCAGTGACTGGGGAGGGATCAAATATCAGAGCTCACCCCCCAACCAGGTGATTCAGCCAACCAATCAGGAGCAATCAATCCTCAGATAGCAATGCCTCACACCCGTGTGATAGGGTCGGGGAGAGAGAATACCAGCTGCACAAAATTAACATTAATCGTAGATAGAAGAGTCCCGACAACCCCATTCAGGCGCGGACTGCATAATCGGGCATGTCGGGCAACTGCCCGGTGGCCTGGCCTGCAAAAAAAAAAAAAAAAAAAAAAAATGTTTTACCCCCAAATCCATGGCGGGCCAAAAAAAAAAGAGCCAAGCTTGGCCCGCGGGCCCCAAATTGGGCACCACTGCTTTAGTGGTAACAACGAGTCTGCCTTTGATGCACATATGGGTCGGTGATGCTGGGAATGAATGCAGATCCTCCTCCTGCAGCCTTGTGTGTGTTGTGGCCGCATGCATGTATTGTGGTGTTCGTGTGACAATAAAAGACGGGCTTGTCCGTTACGAGAGAGTTTTTTTGAGCGGTACGGTGCTTTTAATCATGGTCAATGCAGGAAACGAGGATGATCACTTTTATAGCCTGGCAGGGGAGCATCGTCTGCACCAATCCATGCAAATCTGAACTTTAAATAATCAGGGTCGTATTATACTTGCTGTTTTCTGCTCTCAACAGACGTCTCCTCTCTCTCACTGTACTAAATATCGCTTCATTGACCTTTAGCCACATGACAGAAACGTAGCTAGAGTTTTTCTTCTCTGATTTTTCCCTTATCGCGCTGCGCCTCCCCTCAAGTCGTGTGGCGCCCCCCCGGGGAGGCGCGCCTCAGAGTTAATGTCCACCAAACGCCATCAACTCGCATGTACTCGCCTTCGCCCTGTCAAGCCCCGCCCCCAGCCCTGCTGCCAGCTCGGTTGGCTGCCTTGCAGTATTTCCGTCTTCTATTGGTCTATTTCCATTTTGGCCCCTCGTCTCGTCTCGTTCCTTCGCGACGTCCTGACGCCAGGTATCCCAGCATGCTTTGCAAGGTGGTGAGCGACGGACGGCAGCGAGGACAGGCGGGGCCATTTTGGAATCGACCACTTGAAGACGGAAATACAGCAACGCAGCCAACCGAGCTGCAGCAGCGGTCCGGAGCAGGGCTGATAAGGGGCGAAGACGAAAATACATCGCCCTTATCGCTTGGTGGTGGACTTGTGCTGCCACACTTTGAAAAGTGCTGCTCTAGAGCATTGCACGGTCAGGCTCCTGCTTCTATGGCTGATCTAATTAATTAATTAATCCACCCCCCCCCCACTCATCAGCTCGTTCCCTGACGTCCAACAGTCTTAATCTTCTCTCCGTCCTGCGTACTCGCCTATAAAGACCCGTGGGGATTGAGCTTGTGTGGCTGTAGCTCCCGAACTGTGGAATCCTCTTGCGCACAATTAGGTTTGGCGATTCTGGTGAGTCTTTTAAAAGGCAGATGAAGACATTATGTTTAGACAGGAGGCGTTTGAGTAAGCAGTATGCACAAGTCTGCATTTATTTTATGTAGGGATGCACAGATCCACTTTTTTCACTTCCGATCCGATTCCGATACCTGAATTTGGATATCTGCCGATACCGATATTATGCCGATACCGATATTTTTCTTGAATATACAGTATAGGCAAAGATTAGATAGACAAAATTAAGAAAATATACAAGGCAAAGAAGGATACTATTGTACATGGGCAAATTATGGCCATGTGTGGCCCGCGCTGGAATTGCAAAATCTTTTTTTTTTTTACAATTCCGATCCGATCTGTGAATTAGTGCCAATATCGGTTACCGATATTGGATCGGATCGGCCCCATCCCTAATTTTATGTAGTTATCGTTATTCATATTGTCTATTGTGTACTTTTATTATGCATTGGTTGTTAGTTTGATACTCTTTAAAGCCCCTTTCTATAGTTTTTTTCAATTTGGGGAAACAGCGCCCCCACCTAAATGCTACACTCCCCTGTGTGTACGTTCAGATATCGGCCTTGTTTTACTATCTCTGCTTGTACTCTCTACTTTGCTGTTTGCTGTTTACAACTAGTTTGCTGGAGAATGCTTGCTCTTGTTTTAGTGAGAGAAGTAGCTAATCAAGCTGCCAAGTGAAACACGTTTCACTTCCTATTCGTACTTCACAATAAAAGAATTCAGTTAGTCCCCGGAAAACTTGTAATTTGAAGGAGCTGTGCGGGAAATTGAGTTAAAAGTTCCAGGCAACTTGACACTGGCAAAGTGCTCCAGGACGCAGCCACCAAAAATCCACAGAAGTGACTGTCCCATCGAAGCGATTAGAAATCATGCCATGTGAAAAGCGCTGAAAATTACATTTGACTTACTTGCAGGCGGAGGCCAGGAAGAGGAAGGCGGGGGAGGCGCTGGGCGAGGGCCAGGGGACGGGGCCTGGCGGGTCGGGGGGCGGAACCAAACCCAAGGTCCTCCCCTTTAACCCCGAGACGGCGGCGGCCATGGTGACGGCCTTTAACCCCGAGACGGCGGCGGCCATGGTGACGGCGGCGTCGGCGTCGCTGGAGGGCCGCATGAGGCTGCTGGACGCCTGCTCCGCCTCTGCGTCCGCTCGCCCCGAGGGAGCGGAGAGAGAGAGCCAGCAGCCGCAGCAGCCCGACATGGGCCCCTCCCCTCAGGAGCCCCCGTGCCTGCCCCGGCCCGGGGACTTCCTGGGAGAGGCCATGGGCACCGAGCTCTTCAACTGCCGCCGCTTCATCGGCCCCCAGCACCACCACCATCACCATCACCACCACCACCATGACGGGTAGGACCGCCTGCTGTCTCCTCCGCACACAGCTGCTCTGCTTCGTGCCAGCTTAGCGTCACACTTCCAACGGGCAGGAGAAAGAACGACACATGTTGTCGTGGGAAACTGAAGCTAGACCCGAGAGAAACTGGCGAGACTCGACACAACTGAAGACATTAGCTGGGTTTCCATCCAAATGTATCGCAACTTTTAATCGAATTTTCAGAAAGTCGGGCAAAATGAAAATGCGAAACAATGCGCGTTTCCATCCACTGCTATTTTGCGAATTATAGAGCTGTCAGTCGCCTCGTGTTTGAGGCTGTCGGAGCTGCTGATCAGCTGCTAGACCCGATATACAGCTCTGTTAAACACATCTAACGTTATTCATTTAAAGTTGATGATCTACAAGTAGACAAAGGTACCATAACGCCATTTCTGGATTACCAGGTGCGACTCGGCAAGCATAACGTTATAATCCACGGAGCAGATAGTAAGTGAATACAATTTCATTCAAGTCTAGAAGTGAGTCACCTTAAAGTTAATATCCCAGTCTTCTTCTGTTTACCACGGCGGGTATTGTGCTGCGTATTTACCATTATATACCATGTGTAGCACTATTGTGTGTAGCTACACACTACAGCATGTCATGTTTTGCAGTGATCAAGGCAAACTGTGTTGTTTTTGAATGGAGAGACAGCGGAATATCGCTTCATCTGTTTCCACCGCACGTTTCGCATTTTCCTTTTATCGATACACCCGACTTTTCCGCCTCCCTCAAGCGTGAAAACCTTTTTGCGAAATTTGGAGGTTTTTGCGAATTAGGCAGCGTTTCCACTCAGTTTATTTATGCGCAAATTGAAATTTCGCCTAAAAACAGGTGGATGGAAACCCAACTAGTGTTGTCACTATGGGGGGGGGGGGGGGGGGGGGGGGGAGCAACGACCGAGACAGCTTGGCAGGGGGAAGTGGCCGAGTACAATTGGGGAGAAAAACTGAAAATAATAAATAAAAGTAAACATGGGAAATTATAGTTTGTAATGATTTGACAGTTCTGCGCAGCCTCCATAATGACCGCTGCTCATTCAAGTTTCCCTGCACAAACATGCATCTCTACACTGACTATGTAAATCCTCATAAATCCTGTCTCTCCTCCCCAGTCACATGGTAGAGGACATGCTGAGCGCAGACGACGTGAGCTGCAGCAGCTCCCAGGTCAGCGCCAAGTCAGAGAAGAACATGGCGGACTTTGACGGGGAGGAGTCCGGCTGCGAGGAGGAGCTGGTCCAGATCAACTCCCACGCCGAGCTCAGTTCCCACCTGCAGCAGCACCTCCCCAACCTCGCCTCCATCTACCACGAGCACCTGGTGCAAGGTACAGGGCAAACCCCCGGCAGCGCTATACTTCCAGCTTGCTTTAGACTGGTCCCACGGACACAATTGGCCGTGTCTACGAGTGGGAAGCGGGTGCGGTATGAGTCCTGGTCGCTGCACCAGTGCCTCCTCTGGTCAGTCGGTGCACCTGTTTGGGAGGGGGGGGAGGGGAACTGGGGGGAATAGCGTGATGACGCGCTACGTCCTGCTGGTGAAATTCTTTGCCGTCAGGTTAGAAGAAGTGGCTTGCGACTGCACGTGTCTTGGAGGAAGCATGGGTGCTAGTCGACAACTCTCCCCAGATGAGCAGAGGGGGTGGAGCAATGACCAGGACAGCAGGGGGAATTGGCCAAGTACAATTAGGAGAAAACTCAGAAAGAACTTGATTTAAAAAATAGATAAATACAATAGATGGATCTAAAACCAGCTAAATGGCCAAGTTCAAGAGCTAAAGGTTGTGTACGTTCTGTCGATGTGCAGGTCCGGCCATCCATAAGCACCAGTACTCCAGCAGCCACGCCGTGACGGACATCAACCTGGACAACGTGTGCAAGAAGGGCAACACTCTGCTGTGGGACCTGGTGCAGGACGAGGACGCGGTACGTCCTCACATCTCCAAGCGCTTTTTATTATGTTCGTTCAGCAGTGGTGGCTCGGTGTAGGCTGCTTATTTGTGATTTAGAAATATTGTTTGTTATGAGATTAGTCAATTGTTTAAATTTCCATCACTGCTAAATAGATGTTTAGGGCTAACTATTATTTTTCAACCAATCTATGTTTTTCCTCAAAAGCCAACAAAATGACGTCCTCAAAGGTCGTCTTTTGTCGTGAGTCACGACAAAAGACGACCTTTGAGGACGTCATTTTGTTGGCTTTTGTTGTTGGTCACGACTCGTGACCAACAGTCCACAACCCAAAGATAATCAGTTTACTGTCACAGACGGGACTAAAGAAACCAGAGAATATTCACATTTAAAAAGCTGTGGAATGAGAGATTTTTTGTATTTTTGTTATTTTTTTCTAGAAAATTAGTCCAAATCATTAATCGATTATAAAAATAGTTGTCAATAAATTTTCTGTCAATCGATTAATCGACTAATCGTCGCAGCTCTCATGTAATTTATACCCAACACATATACAAAACCCAAAGCATCAGGTACTGGGCCCATGTTTAGAGGTAGTGATTTAACCTCAGTGAAACTTGAAACAAAGCATTTAAGCATCAGGTACTGGGCCCATCTTTAGAGGTAGTGTTTTAACCTCAGTGCAACATGTTTAGAGGTAGTGTTTTAACCTCAGTGCAACATGTTTAGAGGTAGTGTTTTAACCTCAGTGCAACATGTTTAGAGGTAGTGTTTTAACCTCAGTGAAACTTGAAACAAAGCATTTAAGCATCAGGTACTGGGCCCATCTTTAGAGGTAGTGTTTTAACCTCAGTGAAACATGAAACAAACTGTTTAAGCATCAGGTACTGGCCCCATCTTTAGAGGTAGTGTTTTAACCTCTGTGAAACATGTTTAGAGGTAGTGCTCAGTGAAACATGTTTAGAGGTAGTGGTTTAACCTCAGTGAAACATGTTTAGAGGTAGTGTTTTAACCGGACCCCCTAGAAAACGAGATGGTTAATCTCAAGGGGTTATTCCTAATAAACAATTTCAATGTTTAGAGGTAGTGCTCAGTGAAACATGTTTAGAGGTAGTGCTCAGTGAAACATGTTTAGAGGTAGTGTTTAACCTCAGTGAAACATGTTTAGAGGTAGTGTTTAACCTCAGTGAAACATGTTTAGAGGTAGTGTTTAACCTCAGTGAAACATGTTTAGAGGTAGTGTTTTAACCTCAGTGAAACATGTGTAGAGGTAGTGTTTTAACCTCAGTGAAACATGTTTAGAGGTAGTGTTTAACCTCAGTGAAACATGTTTAGAGGTAGTGTTTTAACCTCAGAGAAACATGTTTAGAGGTAGTGTTTAACCTCAGTGAAACATGTTTAGAGGTAGTGTTTTAACCTCAGTGAAACATGTTTAGAGGTAGTGTTTTAACCTCAGTGAAACATGTTTAGAGGTAGTGTTTAACCTCAGTGAAACATGTTTAGAGGTAGTGTTTTAACCTCAGTGAAACATGTTTAGAGGTAGTGTTTAACCTCAGTGAAACATGTTTAGAGGTAGTGTTTAACCTCAGTGAAACATGTTTAGAGGTAGTGTTTTAACCTCAGTGAAACATGTTTAGAGGTAGTGTTTTAACCTCAGTGAAACATGTTTAGAGGTAGTGTTTTAACCTCAGTGAAACATGTTTAGAGGTAGTGTTTTAACCTCAGTGAAACATGTTTAGAGGTAGTGTTTTAACCTCAGTGCAACATGTTTAGAGGTAGTGTTTTAACCTCAGTGAAACATGTTTAGAGGTAGTGTTTAACCTCAGTGAAACATGTTTAGAGGTAGTGTTTAACCTCAGTGAAACATGTTTAGAGGTAGTGTTTTAACCTCAGGTAGTGTTTTAACCTCAGTGAAACATGTTTAGAGGTAGTGTTTTAACCTCAGTGAAACATGTTTAGAGGTAGTGTTTTAACCTCAGTGAAACATGTTTAGAGGTAGTGCTCAGTGAAACATGTTTAGAGGTAGTGTTTTAACCTCAGTGAAACATGTTTAGAGGTAGTGTTTTAACCTCAGTGAAACATGTTTAGAGGTAGTGTTTTAACCTCAGTGAAACATGTTTAGAGGTAGTGTTTAACCTCAGTGAAACATGTTTAGAGGTAGTGTTTAACCTCAGTGAAACATGTTTAGAGGTAGTGTTTTAACCTCAGTGAAACATGTTTAGAGGTAGTGTTTTAACCTCAGTGAAACATGTTTAGAGGTAGTGTTTTAACCTCAGTGAAACATGTTTAGAGGTAGTGCTTAGTGCAACATGTTTAGAGGTAGTGTTTTAACCTCAGTGAAACATGTTTAGAGGTAGTGTTTTAACCTCAGTGAAACATGTTTAGAGGTAGTGTTTAACCTCAGTGAAACATGTTTAGAGGTAGTGTTTTAACCTCAGTGAAACATGTTTAGAGGTAGTGTTTTAACCTCAGTGAAACATGTTTAGAGGTAGTGTTTTAACCTCAGTGAAACATGTTTAGAGGTAGTGTTTCAACCTCAGTGAAACATGTTTAGAGGTAGTGTTTTAACCTCAGTGAAACATGTTTAGAGGTAGTGTTTTATCCTCAGTGAAACATGTTTAGAGGTAGTGTTTTAACCTCAGTGAAACATGTTTAGAGGTAGTGTTTTAACCTCAGTGAAACATGTTTAGAGGTCGTGTTTTAACCTCAGTGAAACATGTTTAGAGGTAGTGTTTTAACCTCAGTGAAACATGTTTAGAGGTAGTGTTTTATCATCAGTGAAACATGTTTAGAGGTAGTGTTTTAACCCCAGTGAAACTTGTTTAGAGGTAGTGTTTTAACCCCAGTGAAACTTGTTTAGAGGTAGTGTTTTATCCTCAGTGAAACATGTTTAGAGGTAGTGTTTTAACCTCAGTGAAACATGTTTAGAGGTAGTGTTTTAACCCCAGTGAAACATGTTTAGAGGTAGTGTTTTATCCTCAGTGAAACATGTTTAGAGGTAGTGTTTTATCTTCAGTGAAACATGTTTAGAGGTAGTGCTCCGTGAAACATGTTTAGAGGTAGTGTTTTAACCCCAGTGAAACATGTTTAGAGGTAGTGTTTTAACCTCAGTGAAACATGTTTAGAGGTAGTGTTTTAACCTCTGTGAAGCATAAAACAAAGCGTTTAAGCGTCGTGGCTTGCACTTGAATTAAACCCAAAGACTGAAACAGCAGCTTAATTTCCTTCAATCAAAACTATGAATGCGAAAACTGAAAGATCAAGTGTGAACAGTTAGGAAAAAAGCATAAAATACTAAAAGACAATTTTACACAATAACTATCAACAACAAAATCAGAAAAAAAAACTATTTCAAACAAAAAGAGAATGTAAAGCACAGCTGTTCAGGGCTTCACAAATGAAGAACGCGCTGTATCAACAGCTGTAGTGTTAACGTGCTGGATGTGATTTCATGTGTGTGTGTGTTGTAGATCCATCTGTCTGAGGGTCTGATAAATGAAGCTGAGAAGCTGCTGTGTTCGCTGGTCTGCTGGTTCACAGACCGGCAGATCCGAATGCGCTTCATCGAGGGCTGCCTCGACAACCTGGCCCACCACCGGTAAGAGTCTCGCACTGCTCCCGAGTTAAAGCAGTGGTGTAGTGGAGGGTAGACGCAGGTAGACGGCGTCTACCTACTTATTTTTCAAACTGCTTTGCGTCTACTCGACTTCTAAATCTCCTCTGATGTGAATCCATTCAAGTTTTCAAGAATTCACGAGAATAATGAAATCAAACATCCTGTCGATTTTCAAAATAAAACATGTTACTGTAGGTCAAGAGAGAAACAGTCACACATTAGGGGGGGGGGGGGGGGGCGCAATTTAGCCATGCTTTCTATAATAATGCATCCCTCAATTACTTGAATGCTTCCATTATTTTGGCACCTACTTGGGTTCAAATTAACTTAGTGAGTTGGTTTTAAATTTCTGTATCAATGAACTAAATTCAGTAATGTTCAGGTTATGGTAGTCTAATTGTTCTCATTGTTACATTGTAGCCTATAAGTCAATCAAAATGTTGTTTTTGTAGACACCAATAATGACTGCCCAGCAAAAGTAGTTTAAACTAGTAAGCAACACATTCACTGCCAGCCGTTTTTTTTTTTACTGTAGGTAGGTTCTGCCAGAGGGTTTTTTTGAGGATTCTGGCTCATCTTTCAAGACCCCTGCTAAGATTTTGTGAACACACAATATCTCAAAAGAACTAATAGAATGTGTGCTTTCTCTGTCTAAAAGAGTTAGTTTGTAGAGTTAGTAGTTATGTAAGCATTAGCAGTTGAATACAGCATGGTTTCAGCGTCAGAAAAATTATTCTGAGATAAACGGCTTTTTGTGAAATTCGATAGAACAGTCACTTTAACCATTCATTTTTGGCATCAGTAAGACGTCAGACATCTAAACAATAGTTTTGAACAGTAATTTCCTCCATAACAGCAGGAAACCCCCCTCTGCTTCCAACTCCTCCCTCCTTGTGTGTTCTTCTTGGCTGCAGCGGCCGCGTCACCAGTCTCACTGCTTTGCTGCTGCTGTGCCTGTCTGCGCGGCCGCTCTTTGAGGAAGTCTGGATGGACTTGCTCGTTTCTTGGAGTTTTGGTTGAGAGCTTTGATGAAGCTTTTGCGATTCTGGTCATATTTATGCTGCGTGTTTCAAAGTGTGTTCCACCCGTAATCTATTATGCAAATTTGCAATCCCGCACCGCCAGCAATCAGCGCGAAAGTGAAAGCGTTTTCGCCATCCATTTTACTGTATGAGAACGGCTTCCTCGCGCTTTTCCCTCCAGTTTTGGCTCGCCTCTTTCTACTGTGGAGAGACATGTCGCCACTCAGTGGGTCGGTAAAATAGATTATACACATTCAATACCTTCAATTCTGGTATAGGAGACGTAAAAGGGTTAGATCAACGTCCCACCGTCAAAAAAAAAAAAATCGATTTTTTTTTTAACTTAAAACACGTCATTGGCAGTGAACCGTTGGATTTTGTTTGACGTAAAAACACGTCATTGGCAGTGAACGTGTTAAGTGCATATATATATATATATATATATATATATGCAGCCGGGGGGGGGGCGTAACTTACAGTCTACCCACTTCTCCAGGGACCACTACACCACTGAGTTAAAGTGAACTGAAACTGGAAATTGAATTTGACAGTTTCCACTTGTTGAAAGGTTTGAGCATCATTGAACAAACGGCCCATAAAAGGATGAGGGTGAAACTTGTTGTCAGTCTGAATAAACATGTCTACAGTTGATATCGTTCGAAACTCTCCTTCAGTTTACATATTGTAATGTTTGTTGTTTGTCAGGAATAATGTTCAACCATAGAGTGATAGGGCCTAGTTTGACCGTCTCATTTCCTGCCACTACATAACAACAACCAAAATCTCCACATCCAGTCGTGAAATGAAGGCCTGGAAAATGTATGGAATTCCGATCTGGAAAATATTTGGAAGCGCTGCGCATGTTGGAAAAGGAAGTCACCTGGAGCCACTGGTCTCATGGTGAGGTATTCTCATCAGAGATGTGCTCAACACAAAGAGCAGGGAGAGCACACACAAGGAATACATGAGTTATGCCTCCAAAAATGTCTGACATCATTCCTGAATGATTATGATCCCTGGTCAGTTTGCATATTTCTGTTGTTGCACATGGAAAAGGAAAATACCGCTCATACAACAGCAAAATAATCTTTCTTGTGTTTTTTTTTGGGGGGGGGGGGGGGGTGCAGGGAAAAAGTTTAACCCTTCATCTTGTCATCCACCCTCAGGTCCGTGGTCGTCTCCCTACGTCTCCTACCTAAGCTTTTCGGCACTTTCCAGCAGTTTGGCTCCAGCTACGACACTCACTGGATCACCATGTATGCCACACCTCCTCTCTATGTTCTCTCTGTATTCATTTAGTAGCACGGGGCAAGAATGCTCTTCCACATTTACACATATACACATTAACAAAGAACTTACATTGATAAGAACTGAAGTTTAATAGGCTGTTCGATTGCAACATCCCGCGCACAGCAAATCCGCCATTTTGCCCTGGAGGAGACTCCTCTGATTGGATGTCATGGGTCTGGGGGTGTTGTCCCATTTGCGCAACCGGCATGTTTTTCAGGCCAAAATGGCGGCAGCAGTCTTGTCAAAACCAGACCAAATCCTTTGGCGTGTGAAAGTCCACAACTTCTACCATCTTCTTACACCACTGTGTTAAAGTATGAAAATACATAAGCTTGAAGGTCTTTGCACACGGTGGGTTTTTTTCATATGCATTTGAAAATGCAGACAAGCAGGGGCGGACTGGGATCATAATTCAGGCCGGGCATTAGATACCAAGCAGGCCAGGCCAATCTGGGCCGACGTGCGGTCGCCAGCGAATTTTTTTGGCCGTTTGAAGCCCAGATTTAGTGAATATAATGCTAACGCGATGATACATGTTACCTATTTGTTCACTAATAGAAACATCAACATTGCCTAGATAACTGCAAGTATAATATGAAGAAGTAAAACCAAAAACATGCCTCTGTACAAACGCTTCACAGCAAACTTTATATAAGGAAGAGTGATCAGATCGTGCATACTGCGTTATTCTCCACAGGCTTAAGAACTACACGTCATAACAATAACAATAATAATAAACATTGATATATTCTCAGTTTCATGAAACATCTTCCTGTTTAAGCAAGCCCCTAACATTAAAGACATGCTAGTGTGTTCTGCTCAAGCCCCAGCCTTTGTTTCTGAAAAATTAGGCCAACAATGGTTTTAGTCTCTATAGCCTATAGCCAAGTGTTGAGCAATGCAAAACTCAAGGCTCCAACACAAGAGTCCAGAAATGAACGGTGGCTCTGTCCATATTTTCATGGTTCTGAGCTTCTGAGTCCAATTTTACAATGAGATGCACCCACTTTAACCCTGAGGTGTAATTATTACTTCAGACTAACTAATAAAGTAATAAAACCACTAGTAAACCAGTAGGCGGCGCCTGGCCTGCTGTTCAGTGAGTGGCCTGACTGCAGGCGCACAGTTTGCAGGCCAGGCCAGGCCACCGGGCATTTGCCCGACGTGCCCGATTATGCAGTCCGCGCCTGCAGACAAGGGTGGGATGAGTTCAGCACGATGATGACTGAATGATTTTAACTCGTAATAATGTAGAAAAAGAAAGATTTTAAATTGGGGACGGCTTGAAGGACAGCTTAGATTTAGAACGGTTCCATGACGACGACGGAAAAAGCTGGTGTCGAGCCCCGCCCACCACCTGTCTTTCTGACACCTGCACATAACCATTTAAATCTCAGTGGGGGAGCACCTGGTTGAACTGGTTGAAAGCGGCGGCGGTGGTCTTGGTTGCTCATGTAGCTGTGTTGACTCTGTGCTGTCAGGTGGGCTGAGAAGGAGCTGCACATGATGAAGCTGTTCTTCGACAACCTGCTGCACTACATCCAGGAGGTCCGCCAACAGCGCCACAAGTTCACCCTGTGAGTCTACTGCCTTCTCCACACACACACACACACTAGGGATGGGGCCGATGCGATCCAATATCAGTATCGGGTGCCGATATGGCACTAATTCACGGATCGGATCGGAATTGGAAAAAAGTTTTTTTTTTTTTTTTTTTTTTTTCCAGCGCACAGCTGGCCGTAATTTGTATAATAATGTATAATAGTATCCTTTTTTTGTCTTGTATATTTTCTTAATTTTGTCTGCTTTTTGCAAGGTATATATTTTTTTTTAAACTTTAATTGGCCAAATCTTTGCCTATACTGTATATTCAAGAAAAAATATTGGTATCGGCATAATATCGGTAAATTCAGGTATCGGAATCGGATCGGAAGTGAAAAAAGTGGATCAGTGCATCCCTAACACACACACACACACTTCAGCCATGGTCGCTCTCAGAGTGTGTATCAACTTCAAGTCCCCACATCTGTTCAGCCATGGTGGCTACAACTTAACTTAAAACTTAGATCAACCAGATATCACATTATTGCAATCTATTTTTCAACTGCAAATGATCTCCCCAAAGGACTTTGTTAACATCTGTTTTATCTAATAAGATGAAGTTTCCAGTCTGTTCATCTCACTTCAATCATTTTTATTGCAGCAAATTGAGATCTAAATGACGTTTCTAAATGACAAAGAGCAGCAAAACAGACGTTGATATTGATGAAAATGTGTTGGGTCAGCAGCAGTCAGTGCTGATGCGTTCTGTGGGTGTGTTGTTTGCAGGTACGGCCACAGTGCAGAGGTCCAGGTCCGCCTGCAGTTCCTCACCTGCGTCTTCTCCACGCTGGGGTCTCCAGACCACTTCAGTAAGTTCTTGTTTTTCGCCCCCGCTGCACAAAGTGATTCCTTTCATTCAGAAAAGTCCCTTCCACAGTGAGAGAAAGGCAAAGAAAGCGGTCTCTACTTTTACAAAACCAAACTGATGCGTAGTACAAAATGGAAGTTGCAGTTCATTTTAAGTGGGTTTAGTGGGTAACTTGAGTCCCAACTTTGGGGAAGAAAACTGTTTTACAAATAAAAAAAAAATAAAAAAATCTCAATAATCTTGAGAAATTTCAGGTCAACATTTTCTTCCATGGTGGATACTGTATATATATATATATATATATACGGTATATATATATATATATATATATATATATATTTCTCGAAACAAACCTCCAAATCGGCTCTTCTCATTGGCTCAAACCTCCAAATCGGCTCTTCTCATTGGCTTAACTAGTCATTTCTGTCGCAGTTGGCCCAGTTGGAAGCTGAAATCAGTGGGATTAATGTGCCCAGTGAAATGCGTTCCAGCATTAATAGCTGAGCCGGCATTATCCGCTGAGGGCACTGCCTGGATACAGTAACCAGCCACCTGGCGAGCCAATGCCCCATGGGAAATATCTGCTTCAGTTGGGATGCGCCTGTGACCAATCGTATCGCTCGGCTCAAACTGTCCATTGAGTGATCCGATTTTCCCCCTCCCTAAACGAAGGTTATTATACTCTAGTTTGGAGATGAAGTCTTTGTGTCTTTCGGGTTGCGAGTTTCTCTTTGGGAGCGCTGCTGAAATAGAGCTCATTATGCAACTTGACCTGCTCTACCCAGAACAATGTGTGTCTGTGTGTCTGCATGAGACATACAGGGAGAATGTAGCTGGCTTTCCATCCAAAGGTATCATCGAATTTCCAGAAAGTCGGCAGAAGAAAATGCGATATTACGCACGTTTCCACCCACTACCGTTATGCGTAACATCAGGAATGGTGAAGAGGAGGGGCAATTAATTGACGTGATTAAAACATAACCAGAAGCCAGTCAAACCCTCAAACGAGGGACATTAACCCTGTTCTCTGAATAAATGTGAGGCAAAGAGAAAACATCCCAGCCTGAAGTGGAGGAAATCATGATGGAAAGCTTGGTGATGGAGAGCAGAGCGCACTGCTGTCTGCCTCTGCTAACGTTACACGTCGTGCGTGCCGTTGTCTCGCTATGTATGATTATACAGAGGTACGTAAAATGTATTACCAGATGCCACTCTTCTGCCAATTCTCGATGCGAGTCGCCTGTTATCCCGCTGTCTACCTCCGTTAAAACGGCATGTTTTTTAATGGAGTTTGGTTAAAGATTCGCTAAAGCTCTTTCCGTTACAGTTAGTAGACGGACAAGCCCGTCTTTTATTGTCACACGAACACACTACAACACATGCATGCGGCCACAAACACACACTCATGCCGACGGTGGCCGGTGAAATTTGTCCTCTGCATTTAACCCATCCAGGCTTGTCCTTTCCTCCGGGGGGCAGGCCAGGAGCAGTGGTCGCTTTTTCTTTCCAGCGCCCGGGGACCAACTTCGGATGTTGTCGTCACTGGTCGGATGACGATGACGATCTTCTGCATGTTTTTAGTGGGGGGGTTATGTACGGAGGAACCCCCTGGGGAGCACGGGGAGAACATGCAAACTCCACACAGAAAGGCCCTTTCGACGAGATAGCCCACCTGGGCAGTAGGCACTGAAGATATGGGGGGGGGAACACAACCCCAGCGCCCACAGCGTCCCAGGCGAGAATCGAACTCAGGACCTTCTGACTGTGAGGCGACAGCGCTACCGACTGCGCCACCGTACACTGCATTTATCGAATTTCCTTGTATCGATACACCCTACTTTTCCGCCTCCCTCAAGCTCGAAAAAGTTTTTTTGCGATATTTGGAGGTTTTATCGAATGTTCTGGTGTTTCCACTCAGAATTTGAATGCGCAATTTGAAATTTCGCACAAAAACAGGTGGATGGAAACCCACCTTATGTGACCTGCTCTGACCAAATCAGTCACATGTAGCACTGTGGCCCGTTTGTGTAGAAACGTGATTTTATGATTTTTTTATTTTATTTTGTCTGTTTTGGGGTTTCACCAGATTTTAGCAAAATAAAGCCTTGGCTTTCATTCTGTGTAAAGATTATTGTGAAATTCAAACATTAAAGCAGGACTAAACCCCAAAACACTTTTCTTCAGCTTTTAACCAGTATATATGACTTTGGGGGTGGTGTGTGAAGAATTCTGGTCAAAATTTCCACATTTGAGACCAAACTGTTACCATTGTACCATTTGTATCATTTTCAGCAGCATAAGTTCCCTCTATGGGTTGAACACTGCTTTTTTTTGTGCCCTCAAATGAATGGGATATTTGGTACATCGTGACGTCACGGTGGGGTTAACACGCGCCCCACTCATGTCAATTTTTTTTTCCCCCATAATGATTATTACTGTAGTTCAAGCGGCGCGAGCCCTTTAAGACCAATGCATCCCTGGGTAATGCCTACTGTGGCTAATATTAGCCGCTAGTTAGTTATGTTATATGGCAGTAAAACGCTACTGAATGACCAAATTGATATAACTTTTAACCATTTCGAGTAACACTGTTTCCATACGGATCACCAGCGTTAGTTTGTTGTTTATAACGTGGCTATATTCAATAACGTTTTCTATCTCGGATGCATTATTTCGAATCCCACATAGGTTACGCTGGCGCAAAGCGTGTGGGTTTCAGGACGAAACAGTCTCGAGCCACCAACGTGATCTTTAGAGCACAATATTCCTGGAATGCAAGTTGAACTAAACAGTTACATGTCCTCTGCATTCTACATCAAATGAAGACATTACGGGTTGTTTTATTTTGTCTGTTACATACTTATTGGCCAAGATATGTTAGTTTATGGGGGAGGAATTCTGCCAGCTAAAGAAGGGAGTGTAGGCGGCCATCTTGCCTGCAGAGTTTTCAAATCAAGTAGAATACCGTTTTGCAAGAAGTCTGGGGGGTTTTAGTCCTGCTTTAAATGTAGTTTTGAAGCTCATACATGTCGAGTTACCAGCAGAACTAGCCTACTTTGTCAATCTTTGAGGTCGTTTTTCTCAAAAACATAGTTTGGAAACAGTCACAACATAAAGCGGTTATATCTCACTCAATCTTTGGACTAGAAAGATCATTTTGACGTCATCCTCTTTCCAACAGCGTATAAAACTCAAAATGTGTGTTGGGGGTCAGTGTGACTGATTTTGATATGGTCACATATGGCACGGTATAGCCGTGTCTGCATGAGAGATACAGGGAGTATATGTCAAGGAAGCTATAGCTGTGGACCTAGTGACTTGGGCCGGGCAGGGCACACAGAACGGAGAGACTCCACCCGTAATTCAAACCGTGCAGCCGCGCTGATGCTTTCAGACCGAGCTGCAAAAAAAACTGAAACTTGACATAATTTTCACCTTGAGAGAGCGATGATGGCGAGGAGAGCTGGCCGTAACTCGATAGCATGTTAGCGAATCTCTCCCGGTTCCTCCACGGTGAACAGTGGTAGTCTCATGTTGTCATTTTCGCTGACGGGCGACTTTTCAGAGAGAAAGCAACAGAAGAAGCTGCTCCAACTCCTGCATCAGCACAATGACAAACACTTAACACTGGCAAGGAGGTCAATGGACGCTTTTAACTAAGCACTAAACATTCTAAATGGACCCTAGCTTTACTTCCGGTTGCAGTGACAGGAAATAAGCTAGCCTTAAAATTAAGCATTGACCCCCCAGATGCCACGGTTTACAGTAATTTTGCAACAGCTAAGAGGGGTTTACGGCACGCCGCGACGCGGCGTGCCGTAAACCCCTCTTAGCTGTTGCAAAATCACTGCAAACCACAGCCTCACACAATTTCGTGAAAATCGTCTATAAAGGCACAGCATCCCCTCTGCTCCAGCATTTCCGCTAGCACTCACAGCTGCAGGACATCGTGTCCTTTAAGATTTCAAATACAGGACACATTAAATCTGTGTTTATTGAGCTTAAAAACAATTGATATAGGCTTAGGTTATATAAAGGCATACATAAGTATGTATGTGACATTACATAATTAGGCATGTAGGTTTATATATTTTTTATTTTAAAGTATAAACAGCCAATAAGGCTCAATTAATCTATCATTTTCTAGAGGTGCAACCGTGCTTTTCCAGTCACACGGTGCGCTATCTGGTGTGGCGATGGTCCAGCTGGTCGTCTCGTCCAGGCGGAAAACACTAGCATCCCGATAATATAATAGATCCATGTAGCGTCCATGTTACTAAGCAGGCAGAAAACACTAGCCTCTAGCTACGTTGACAAGCAGGTGGAAAACACTAGCCCAGGGGTGCTAAAACTCAATGTGGGTGGAGGGCCAAAAATAAACGTTGTGGAATTACATTAAAATGTATTGTGTTTTATAGAAAATTAACATTCTAAATCTAAAATAACATTTCAATATAATAATCTACTTTTTATCCGTTTGGTTCGCTCCACTGCCAAAAAAATATCAGTTCCTTTTGTGGTCCCTGAAAGTGTCTCAAGTCCAGCCAACTCCTGTGAGACTTCAAAATCCTCACTGACGCCATGCAAAAACACAGGCAACTGTGCAGAATCTGCTATACCTATGCTCTCGTCACAAGCGATGGAAAGGGCAGAACATTCACTTGCTTCCTCTGGTCGTTAAGGGCGCCTGTTCAGAGGGAGGGGAACCGGTTGGAATAGCGTGAACCTCCCACGTGCTATGTCCTACCGGTGAAGCTTCCTCTTGTCACGTGAAAAGAAGCGGCTGGCTAACTGCCCATGTCTCGGAGGAAGCATGGAGCCAGTTTCGGCTCTCCCCAGATCGGCAGAGGATGGAGCAGCAACCAGGATAAATAAAAGTAAATTAGCACTAAGGCGGATAAAAATGGGATAAAAAATCGGGGGAGATGGGGGGGGGTTAGGGTTTTTTTCTCCAAATCCTGCGCGGGTAGAAAGGTAGAAAGTCATGGGAAAGACATAGGATATAGGAAATAATCCTGTGACGTCAGGATAGAAGTCACGGTTCGGTTGGAAGCAACAACAACAAAATCCCAAATGCATAAGGTTAGGTTTGTTTTGATTTACTTTTGAATCCTGTGGCATTGATTTTGAACAGACAGTACTAGGGCTCCACCTAGTGTCATAAATTGGTACAGCATGGCCCTGTAGTGTATTAAACCAGTAAACACACCAACACCAACAGTGAACATAGACTCTCTTGCATTAGGTTATATTTGTATGTAGGGCTGGCTCTACGACTGCATATGGGGATGCAGGCGACTAGTCAGTTAAACGTTTAAACATCCGCTACCCTCGCTAGTCGGCACCAAAATACTAGTCGGTTAAACTAATAATTTAATGATCTTAATAATAAACAGCCACTGCAGCCCTCCTCCTCTAATGCAGCCCGGGTGTAAAGTAAACAGACCAGGCGTAGTCTAACCTCACGTCACCAGGCTCTCTCAAAGGAGAGGAAGGGAGATGGCATCATCTCATTGGCAGTATTTTGATCCAGTCAATGAAAATATAGTTGTATGTAGGCTGTGTCAGATAAAATATAGTTGTATGTAGGCTGTGTCAGATAAAATATAGTTGTATGTAGGCTGTGTCAGATAAAATATAGTTGTATGTAGGCTGTGTCAGATAAAATATAGTTGTATGTAGGCTGTGTCAGATAAAACTGTCACATAACGTGTTCACCACTCGACCCACATTCAGCACAGGCATGTGGACACAAGGAAGGACAGCAGGACCTGATGCTATAGCATTGAACACGTTAGCCACACAAGGCTAACATCAGGATGATGGTGATAGAGAAGTGTTAAGAGAAGAGAGAAGAGATATATATACATGTTTTTTACTTACACCACAGTCATTGTTTGGACTGCAATGACGTTCTGTCTGTGTGTGTGTGTGTGTGTGTGTGTGTGTGTCAGGGCTGAGTCTGGAGCAGGTGGACATCTTGTGGCACTGTCTGGTGGAGGATGCAGAGTGTTATGACGACGCGCTGCACTGGTTCCTCAACCAGGTCCGCTCCAAGGACCAGCACGCTATGGGCATGGAGACCTACAAACACCTGTTCCTGGAGAAGGTACACACACACACACACACACACACACACACACACACACACACACAGAGCATGCTATGGGCATGGAGACCTACAAACAGCGTCTTTTCTATTGTCTATTTTATGGGCGAAATTAGCCTATAGATGAAAACATGTTTTGAAACCAGGCTGTAAAACGGTTTAATCCTGTTGTAAAGACGGGCATTTTAACATGGAGGTGAATGGGAAACGACTCCTTTTTGGAGCCAAGCTAAAGTGGCCATTTCGAGGAACTACAGCCGCGGCTTCCTCCATCAAAGCCCACTGGTACAGACATACACATATACAGACTGTATGGGAAAAATAAACATTTGTTGTCAAATCATTTCACGAGTTTGCAAAAGACGTCAGAAACTTTTCTACGTCTGTAGGAGATCTTCTCAAACTATTCTCGACTGTAGGGGTTCCCTCTGGTCCTGGACTTTCTGGAATGTTCTGGGATTTTGAGGTGTATTCCAGGCAGCGAAAGTCAGGGAATTTGATACGTTCTCTTAACAAGTGTGGGAAAATGAGTGCATTTTATAATACCACTGAGCGCATACCAGGATGTCTTTTACAACTTATTGTATTGTAATCATTTCTTAAATGCATAACATATTATTGCATAATTTTTAGCAAACGAAATCTTAATTTTAAATCATTTTCTTTATTTCAAAAATAATTA
>NC_139626.1:60765872-60855872 GCF_964638095.1 Poromitra crassiceps | reverse complement strand
GTATACCCCTAACAGACACAGTGACTAACACAGCTGTGTGATGTGTATACCCCTAACAGACACAGTGACTAACACAGCTGTGTGATGTGTATACCCCTAACAGACACAGTGAATAACACAGCTGTGTGATGTGTATACCCCTAACAGACACAGTGACTAACACAGCTGTGTGATGTGTATACCCCTAACAGACACAGTGACTAACACAGCTGTGTGATGTGTATACCCCTAACAGACACAGTGACTAACACAGCTGTGTGATGTGTATACCCCTAACAGACACAGTGACTAACACAGCTGTGTGATGTGTATACCCCTAACAGACACAGTGACTAACACAGCTGTGTGATGTGTATACCCCTAACAGACACAGTGAATAACACAGATGTTTGATGTGTATTAGAGCTGTCACTTTTTCCAAAAATGAAGTTCGAACGAACATTAATCGACCCGCAATTTGTTGGAATATATCCGAACTTTTTGGTTAATTTCCCGGCGCGGCCAGATAAAATTGACCTTACACGTTCCATAAGAGATAGCCTATGTAACGTCAGTTATGTAGCGTGAGTGGGGTGACTCGCTAGCAGGTGTGTCCGCAGGTCTGTTGTTACAATAAAACTGTACCTACCTCCGACACAATGTTGTTATCAAAGTATCCGGGGCCATGGTATTCCAAAATATTATGTAGTTTCCAATAGCGAGCCCTTATTCACATGCCAGAGCTGATGCTCAAAATTGTAAACTGCAATACACCACCAAACCACTGAGCACCCAGCCGATACATCTGGCGCTGTGGAGCAGTTGAAACCCAAAGTGACACACAGCCTAAGAAGGTCCCGTTTTATAACGTTGTGAGTGGCGTTGAGGCGTTGTTGTGATTGTCCGCTCAACTTGTGTGAAGACATCAGTTGGAAGTCAGGTGGTCAGGATGGGTCAAGCTGTTAGAGCGGAGCGCCCTCTGCTGGATCATCAAGGAATTCAAGGAGTTTTTGCCCGCGATGCTTCAAATAAGGTCTCTGGGCAACGCAAGCTTAGTCAAACGCGAACCAGCGTTCAGCGGGATAATCTTCACACATGAGGACGACTTTCATGAGTTTTGAAGCGTAAATGCGAGCCCTAGAAGTAAAAAGCTCGTGCTAAGCTAGCCCAGAACTACACACAGTGTCGCATAGGCTTCCATGTCACGTCACCACTCAACCTGGACTGTTGTTGATGTGTGCGCTGCTGTGCACTGATTACCCCGGGCTGAACCAGGTGAGGGAAAGAGAATTTCCGTGTTCGTCCTTTGAAGTGATGACGTTACTGAGGTATAATATCCCCGTCGACTCAACAGTGTAGTCTCATTTAGCCGTTTGCTAGCTAGCCGCCCTTTTAACCGCACGTAAAAGCTTCAAAAAGTGGTCCTCATGTGTGAAGATGATATTACTAAACACTGGTTCGCGTTTGATTAAGCTTGCGTTGCCCAGAGAGCTTATTAGAAGCATCGCGCCAAAAACCCCATAGGCGAAAACGGTGAAGAACCGGAAGTGCTAGCATCGATGTTTTCCGGACTCGTTCCTGGGGCGCTCTTATTATTTTCCATATACTGTAAGTCACCAGCTTTGATATCTGTTGGCTGGTTGTTGATATTTACAACAATATTCTGGCTTCTGGACGAACATTTTGCAGAGATAGAGGCAGCCATACTGTTTCCGGGTTTACTGCCTGGAAGGGAGACAAAGATTGTATATTGAAGTCAGGAGCGAGGCTCTTATCCTTTTTGGACAACAGTGCTGCAGCCATGATGTTGCAGTGGAACAAGGTATAAGCCTTCGGTTCTTACCAATAGACAGTCTTTTGTGCAAATGGTGACTGGTGATGAAGTTTCTTAGGGCGCGTGCAGCGTGTACACCCAGGATTTACACAGGCTGGAATCTGGCTTTAACCCCTTTCTGTGTGGGGGGATTGATTTGAAGGGACGTATAGGGCTGGGTATTGGTTCAAATTTCAAGAATCGATTCGATTCCGATTCACAAGGTTCCGAATCGATTAATCCCGATTCGATTAATTTCAATATCGATTTGGTTAGTGATACTAAAACATGTTTTTTTTTAGCTGTAACCTGAATTACATGACTGTCCAGTTATGTAACACAGGGGTTCCCAACCTTTTTTGCGCCAAGGACCGGTAGATACATGGGGGAAAAAGGTTGCGGACCGGTTGTCAATTGTAATGGTTTTAGTTACACATATATTTACTCACCAGGTGGTGACAAATGGTAAATAACAGCCTTTTCATCTGTCAATAAAGACACTTTCACAATTATGCACAGTGATTTGATTTCAGCCTATATCATTTCTAAAAGTAGATATTAATGATCAAACATTTCCATGTATCTAGCCTACAGTATTTATGTTTTTGTTTCAACTACAAACATAAATGAACGTCAACTTTAAACTATGTTTCAACTACCACACACAGCCTATAATATTATAGCCTATGTTTATAAAAAAAAGAAATCGATCTCTGGACATATGAATCGATATCAAAGGATTAAAATAAAAATCGATTCAAAATTGGAGAATCGATTTTTTTTAACCCAGCCCTACTAACGTATCTGTCCGAAGAAAGCCACATTTGACAAAATGATGGTCTTTGCAAAGACAGTATGTTGGTTAAGGAGGGGATTTAAACAATTGCTATTCTCCTGAAATGCCAAAGAAAACCTGTCATACTAACGGTTTGAACATTAGTACCGCCCCCAAAGGCGCTTGTTTGCTCGATTGTTCCTCCGCACGAGAACAAGCCGTTGACTAGAGCATCCAGACCAGATCATGGGGACTGGTCTGGATGCATCAGATTTGGATTTTTGCTCACATTACATGTTAGAAACATGGAGAAGGACACATTTATATCAATACTAACTCCAGGAGATGCACAAGTTATTATAGTTATTAAGTATTATAGTTGTCAATGATGTGAAGGTGTAACGTTCTCTCCGACGTTCTCTCCGTGTCTCTCCGTGTCTGCAGCTGTGTGGGATGGACCAGCTGTGGGGCATCGCTCTCAGAGCTCAGTCTGCCGACATCAGCCGCGCCGCCATCCAGTACATCAACTCCTACTACATCAACGGTCAGTTCACCCGCAGCTCTCACATCCAGTACATCAACTCCTACTACATCATTGTCATCACAACACTGTCAGCCTAAACTCCGGCTGACACCCCAAAAACCTACAATCCGCTACAGAAAAATGTATATTGTTTGTTTATTAACTGGCCCCTCGCCTTCTATCATTTCACGAAAGTGGCAAAGCAAGTTGAGTATCCCTGACCTATAGGGAGAAATTTAGTTTGTCATTGTAAACCCACAGCACAGTAATGATGACATGTTCTTACTTAGATCTAGCCTTTTAATTTTGCTCTTAAGCTTTCTCAAAGTACACCAAATTCATGCATTTTACTTTAAAATGATTAAAAAAATCTCACGGGGGGGCATGCCCCCGAACAAAAGTGAATAGAATATGTAGCTGAGAAATAGATATATACTATATGTAGGGATGCACGATAATTATCGGGCCGATATGGCCATTTTGTGTTATTTATTATTCCGATAATGGCCTTTTTCCGATAAATTAACAGGCGATAATCAGGCTTTGTTTTTTGCCTTGGAATTGGCTATTGTTGTCGCACACTCGTGACATCACAGCTGCGACGGCAGCTCTGCCTTGCCAAACATGTCTGCTGCCAGTATGTTTTCACAGTTTCAGATTATCACAACACTATTGTAATTTGCAATCCATGTACCGCACGAGTTCCGAGAGGAGGGGAAACGTCTAAAAAAGCACGCTAACGTTAAGCTAACGCGCTAGCCGGGAGTCCCACTCTAAACCAAAGGGACTTTGGAGTTGAGCTAACGCTAGCTGCTGGACAGAGCCATCTAACAGAACCAATAATAAGGAAAACAAAGGCGCAGTCGCGCACATTAGGCTACATAAAAAGCATCAGTCAACATCACATAGTGTCTTTTCTTTAATCTGGTGGCAACATTTTTCAGTAAAAAGTGAAACGACACAGATGGTTTATAGTGCCTGCCCCATTCATTGGGCCCAGGCTACCATTCACTGAGAACTGGCACCAATGCAAAATTTGAACAGATCAGTAACATGACAATAAGAGTCTAAATTACTATGCCTTTTGTCATTGTGTTTTATCTGCAGACTAAGCAGTCATTGGCTTTCCGTTCTATAAAAGCCTTTATTTTTGTATTGACTAATTGAGTGATACACTTTATTAAAACAATCATATTATATCAGAAGTTTTCTTTGTTTTGTGTTCACACTGATGTTAGTAAGATTTGGTTAGGTCAGAGCTATGCTCACTACATCTGTATTTTTTAACCCCAGGTGTGCAGAAAATACAGGTTAAAAAAAGAGTATATATATATATTATCGATTATCCTATCGGTTATCGGCCAGGACAAGCAGATATTTATCGATTATCGTATCGGTTGAAAAAATACATATCGTGCATCCCTAACTATATGTATATGTATAATATATGTATATACATATGTATGTATGTATGTATGTGTGTGTGTGTGTGTATATATATATATATATATATATATATATATATATGTGTATATATGTGTACCGTAAATTCCGGACTATAAGACGCACCGGTGTATAAGCCGCGGGACCAAAATTGACTATTTTTTTCTTCTATAAGCCGCACCGGACTATAAGCCGCGGGTGTTTTGATGTTTAATTACCATATGAAAGGGTTCGTGCACAGAGAGGAATGTCGGGAAAGCGATGGCTGTTTGGGGAAGCTCCCATTTATTAACATTTCAACAAAACAAAACAAAAGTCAGGTCACTAATCCCCAGACAAAATCACACAACAATAGGCTATATGTGCAGCAAACCTGTAACCAGAGAAGTCAAGTCACTAATCCTCGTCTTCCTCTTCTTCCTGCGTACTGAAACCACCAAAGTCCTCATCTTCAGTGTCGGAAACGAACAGGTTCAGGGTGGCTTCGTCAACCACTCTCCTCTCTCCTTCAGGTGCCATGGCACGAGTCCGATACCTCACGAGTCCGACACCTCACGAGTCCGAAAAAAGAGGCTAACTTCCCCCAGACCCTAACCCAAAACCTAACCTCTCCCACCCCCACGCCTAAACCTAACATCCCCCAGACCCTAACCCAAAACCTAACCTCTCCCACCCCCACGCCTAAACCTAACCTCCCCCAGACCCTAACCCAAAACCATGAGGTGTCGGACTCGTGAGGTATCGGACTCATGAGGTATCGGACTAGGGGGCAGTCCCCGTGGCGGTGATCCTCTTCATCCCGCAGCAGTCCAGCGTTTTGGAACCCGTTGGTAATTGTGGATGTTTTCACACTCCTATAATATTCCGTGATCTTCCTTTGTGTGAATTCGCCGAAGTTTGTGATTTTCTCCTGGTAGTCGGGAGGGAGTTGTTCAGTAGTTCTCCCCCGGACGGACAGTCCCTTTTGCCCAGGTTACGCGCGGCTGCTCTGTTTGATCGGCGGCTGCTCTCTTTTAATGCGAGATTGACTGCTTTCAACTTGAAAGCTGCCTCGTGTTTCTGCGTACCTTCCCCATGGTAAGTGAGAGTGTTGCTTCTACTGCTCGTCTTGTTGTGAATATTCCTTGATCTTCCTTTGTGTGAATTCGCCGAAGTTTGTGATTTTCTCCTGGTAGTCGGGGGAGGGAGTTGTTGCCCGAGTGGCCGTTTGCTTACCGTAATTACCATATGTAAGTGGTCACGCACAGAGGGGATTGTCGGGAAGAGATGGCTGTTTGAGGAAGCTCCCATTTACCGTATTACAACATTTCAACAAAACAACATAACACAACACCACCGTTGTTTATTTTTACAGTGCACACAGTGTCCGCGGTGTGGTGAAAAGAGGGCAAGAGAGGAAATTAAAACAGAAGTGGATTTATAGTTAGAAAGAGTGCTAAAAAAGAGAGATTTTTTTTTTTTTTTTTTTTTTTCCTGAAAAAATCCATAGATAAGACGCACCGTTATATAAGCCGCAGGGGCCAAAAAACGGGAAAAAAGCCGCGGCTTATAGTCCGGAATTTACGGTATATATATACATATATATATATATACACATATATATATATATATATATATATATATATATATATATATATATATATATATATATATGTATATATAGTAGGAAAAGAGGTGAGTGACATAAGGTGCCGTGTCCACAGAAAGCTTTCTCGGTGGCTGGTGTTCTTGGGCGGAGCGCAAGTATTTATTTATACTGTTCTATTTTTGCTAGCCTCTGACTTTCTATTGTTGTTGTTTTTTATTTTAAATAACTTGTTGTACGTCGCTTTGGATAAAGGCGTCTGCCAAATGAAATAAAGTAAAGTAGAAAACAGTTAATCTTTTGGAGACGCGCGCTGCTCATCAATGTTACTTTATTGACCGACCAATCAAAATCGAGGAAGAGGCGGGACTAAAAAGATCAACAAACATGGAGAGGAGAGGCTCCGTGAGAATGTATTATGTTGTTGGGTTGACGTTAGCTTGCTAGTTGCTATTTACCTCATATGCTACCTAGCTAATGTTAGTTAGCTGCAGTACTAACTGTCCGAGTCAGCTCCGTGCCCTGTGTGTCTGTGCACGTTGGAAGCGCTCTGGGCATGACATCCAAAGTGCTCCGCTATGGGGGGAAAAAAGCTTTCTGTGGACACGAGGCCTGAAGCTTAATTTATACTAACTGCGGAGTGTCCGGTTTTCGCGGAGCGGAGGCTCTGTGCGGCGAGCACGGCGCTCTGCACAAGCTCTGCGGAGGGACTGCACGGAGCTCCGCGCTCCTCTCAAAAAATGTAACTCCGCAGAGCACGCCGCGAGCTCGTGCAGTCAATTCCGAGGCTATGATTGGCTAATGTTTGCTATGGTTTGTATAGGGAAGAAGCCTCCACAAACTGACCAAGTGACCGGCGAAATCAGTGCAAAATGAACGGGTTTGAGCATTGCCACATGAGTGAGGGAGCAACATGATCCTTTTCTCACAGTCATGAGGGAGCCCATTTAAAGTGAATAGCCTACAATTTACTACGTCAATAAAAACGATTTGAGATCGAAAAAATTTAATGCAAAGCACAAAAACAAGAAGACAACAAACTTACTTGCTAAAAACAAACTGAAAATAGCCTACAATTGCACTAGGATTGATTATTCGCCGATATAAATCAGGATCACACACGGAAGAACTGATGTGACTTGCATTCTCGCTAAAAACACAACGGGAGCCTGGAGGGGGATTCTCCGCTCTCTGCAGACACTGCATTGATACCGTATTTACCATAAAAGGATGTGCCTCTGCGGAGAGAACGGTCTTGCCGTGAACACCGCGGACACCGGACACTCCGCAGTCAGTATAAATTTGCTTTAAGACAGTAAGTTGTGTAACAGCCACAATTTTTATTCTGAAAGAGCGTCATCATTGATTTTTAAGTTCTTCTGGTATCTAGATTTCCAACTTGAGATGGTCCTGATACTTCTGGCACTTTTACCATGCATCCATGGATTTAACATGAAAATCAACTTGCTTTTGTGTGTGTGTGTGTGTGTGTGTGTGTGTGTGTGTGTGTGTGTGTGTGTAGCTGGTAAGACGGGGCTGGAGAAGGAGCAGGAGTTCATCAGGAAGTGTATGGAGAGCCTTCTGATGGCTTCAGCCAACCTGGAGCAGGACGCTCACGGCAGCCTGACCAGCATCGAACGCGGCCTGCTCATGCTCAAAACACACCTGGAGGCCTTCCGACGCAGGTACACCTGACGGCACATGACATCATGTCGGACAGTGATTCTCAAAATGTGGTAAGGGGTCCTTGAGGGGGTCCCCAGCAAAAAGGGAATCGTTTCTTTTCACTATAATAATTTCCATCCATAAGTGACAGAATGCATGAGTGTTTTGGTCATGGGTCCCTGCGACAAGATCTTATCAAATGGGGGTCTGTGGTTTAATTTGTGCCAGTTTAGGGGTCCTTGACGTGAAAAGGTTTGACAGCCACTGATGTGAGAGAACACATCAGACAGTGTGGAGCGTCTGTACAGGACAAGCTTTTCTCTTACCCAGATATTACTCAGGGACAAACACCCACATGTTTGTTGTTGCTTCTAATGACTACATGAGCAAAACATGATAAATAGGATGTAAGAATCTGACATTTGGGTTGTTAAGAACCTCTCCCCTCCTCTCTGCTCTCCCCTCCTCTCTCCTCTCTCCTCTCCCCTCTCCTCTCCTCTCCTCTCTCCTCCTCCCCTCCTCTCTCCTCTCTCCTCTCTCCTCCTCTCCTCTCCTCTCTCCTCTCTGCTCTCCCCTCCTCTCTCCCCTCCTCTCTGCTCTCCCCTCCTCTCTCCTCTCCCCTCTCCTCTCCTCTCTCCCCCTCCCCTCCTCTCCTCTCTCCTCCTCCCCTCCTCTCTCCTCTGCCCTCCTCTCTCTCCTCCTCTCTCCTCCTCCCTCCTCTCTCCTCTCCCCTCTTCTCTCTCCTCTCTCCTCCTCCCTCCTCTCTCCTCCCTCCTCCCTCCTCTCTCCTCTCCCCTCCTCTCTCTCCTCCTCTCTCCTCTCTCCTCCTCTCTCCTCTCCCCTCTTCTCTCTCCTCCTCTCTCCTCTCTCCTCCTCCCCTCCTCTCCTCTCCCCTCCTCTCCTCCTCCCTTCTCTCTCCTCTCCTCCTCCCTCCTCTCTCCTCATCTCTCCTCTCCCCTCCTCTCTCTCCTCCTCTCTCCTCTCCCCTCTTCTCTCTCCTCCTCCCCTCCTCTCCTCTCCTCCTCCTCTCCTCTCTCCTCCTCTCTCCTCTCCCCGCCTCTCTCTTCCCTCCTTCCTCCTCTCTCTTCTCCCCTCCTCTTCTCTCTCCTCCTCCCTCCTCTCTCCTCTCTGCTCTCTCCTCCTCCCCTCCTCTCTCCTCTCTCTCCCTCAGGTTTGCGTACCACCTGCGGCAGTGGCAGATCGAGGGAACGGGGATCAGCAGCCACCTGAAGGCTCTGAGCGACAAACAGTCTCTGCCGCTCAGGATCGTCTGCCAGCCCGCCGGCCTGCCCGATAAGGTGACCCTGACAATACCTTTCACTGTTATGTTGTATGTAGTTCCACTCTTGGGTCAGTCGGTGAATTCTGCTTTACCACTGAGTGCCCATTCATTGCCAATTACGCCCCCTAGCGGCACAAAGTCGACATTGCCGTGTGACTGACAAACTAACAAATGGACGGAGACCGATCCTTTGGTGGGGGGACATTATCTGGGTTAATGCCAACATAATAAGCTTCACTTTTTCTTCTGGACTGTTTGGATTTTTGATAGTTTGTTTACTATAACCTGTTGTGGTTGCTGTTTGTCTGTTGCCATGCGTGCGTTTCTTACTGCCAAGAAATAAAGTCAGTAAAGTCATAATTATGTGTGTGTCGCTCTCACATACCTCCGCCGCTGTGAAACAAGAACGCTAGCTTGCAAGCTAGCAACCTACACACTGAAAATGGCAGGTTTTGAGATTTGGATTGTGTAATAAAGCAGGCCTGCTTGGTACTTTCGGTGCATGGATGTAGAGATAACCGAGCCTTTTTCCAACTAGACCAGAGTGAGAGTAAGAGGAACCACACTCTCCTGTGCTGGTACAGCACGAAACAGAACTGGTCCATCAAGTGAGACTAGTCTAACCCCAGCCTGTGTTGTTGTTTTTCAGATGACCATTGAGATGTACCCCAGCGACCAGGTGGCAGACCTGCGGGCTGAGGTCACACACTGGTACGAGAACCTGCAGAAGGAGCAGATGAACCAGCAGGCCCAGCTGCAGGAGTTTGGACAGAGCAGCCGACAGCCAGGAGACTTCCCAGGTCCTCTCCCATAACACTCTCACCCACTGACACACAGGCGAGGGAGTCCACTCCCATAACGCTCTCACCCACTGACACACAGGCGAGGGAGTCCACTCCCATAACGCTCTCACCCACTGACACACAGGAGAGGGAGTCCACTCCCATAACACTCTCACCCACTGACACACAGGAGAGGGAGTCCACTCCCATAGCACTCTCACCCACTGACACACAGGAGAGGGAGTCCACTCCCATAACACTCTCACCCACTGACACACAGGAGAGGGAGTCCACTCCCATAACGCTCTCACCCACTGACACACAGGCGAGGGAGTCCACTCCCATAACGCTCTCACCCACTGACACACAGGCGAGGGAGTCCACTCCCATAACGCTCTCACCCACTGACACACAGGCGAGGGAGTCCACTCCCATAACACTCTCACCCACTGACACACAGGCGAGGGAGTCCACTCCCATAACACTCTCACCCACTGACACACAGGCGAGGGAGTCCACTCCCATAACACTCTCACCCACTGACACACAGGCGAGGGAGTCCACTCCCATAACACTCTCACCCACTGACACACAGGCGAGGGAGTCCACTCCCATAACGCTCTCACCCACTGACACACAGGCGAGGGAGTCCACTCCCATAACACTCTCACCCACTGACACACAGGCGAGGGAGTCCACTCCCATAACACTCTCACCCACTGACACACAGGCGAGGGAGTCCACTCCCATAACACTCTCACCCACTGACACACAGGCGAGGGAGTCCACTCCCATAACACTCTCACCCACTGACACACAGGCGAGGGAGTCCACTCCCATAACACTCTCACCCACTGACACACAGGCGAGGGAGTCCACTCCATAACACTCTCACCCACTGACACACAGGCGAGGGAGTCCACTCCCATAACACTCTCACCCACTGACACACAGGAGAGGGAGTCCACTCCCATAACACTCTCACCCACTGACACACAGGAGAGGGAGTCCACTCCCATAACACTCTCACCCACTGACACACAGGCGAGGGAGTCCACTCCCATAACACTCTCACCCACTGACACACAGGAGAGGGAGTCCACTCCCATAACACTCTCAATCACTGACACACAGGAGAGGGAGTCCACTCCCATAACACTCTCACCCACTGACACACAGGAGAGGGAGTCCACTCCCATAACACTCTCAATCACTGACACACAGGAGAGGGAGTCCACTCCCATAACACTCTCACCCGCTGACACACAGGCGAGGGAGTCCACTCCCATAACACTCTCACCCACTGACACACAGGCGAGGGAGTCCACTCCCATAACACTCTCACCCACTGACACACAGGAGAGGGAGTCCACTCCCATAACACTCTCACCCACTGACACACAGGCGAGGGAGTCCACTCCCATAACACTCTCACCCACTGACACACAGGAGAGGGAGTCCACTCCCATAACACTCTCACCCACTGACACACAGGCGAGGGAGTCCACTCCCATAACACTCTCACCCACTGACACACAGGCGAGGGAGTCCACTCCCATAACACTCTCACCCACTGACACACAGGAGAGGGAGTCCACTCCCATAACACTCTCACCCACTGACACACAGGAGAGATCCCATGTGGGATGAGCCTCAATGTCTGATTGTTGATCACCTGATGACATCATCAAAAACAGGCAGATGGCGTAACGATCCAGATGTGGAACCACACTCTCTAAGTCTTTACAGTCAGAGTAAGAGTAAGAGGAACCACACTCTTACTCTTTACAGTCTAAACACTGGTGCAGTGTTCAGACTGTCAGTAGATACTCATGTGGTGCAGTGTTCAGACTGTCAGTAGATACTCATGTGGAGCAGTGTTCAGACTGTCAGTAGATACTCATGTGGTGCAGTGTTCAGACTGTCAGTAGATACTCATGTGGTGCAGTGTTCAGACTGTCAGTAGATACTCATGTGGAGCAGTGTTCAGACTGTCAGTAGATACTCATGTGGAGCAGTGTTCAGACTGTCAGTAGATACTCATGTGGTGCAGTGTTCAGACTGTCAGTAGATACTCATGTGGTGCAGTGTTCAGACTGTCAGTAGATACTCATGTGGAGCAGTGTTCAGACTGTCAGTAGATACTCATGTGGTGCAGTGTTCAGACTGTCAGTAGATACTCATGTGGAGCAGTGTTCAGACTGTCAGTAGATACTCATGTGGAGCAGTGTTCAGACTGTCAGTAGATACTCATGTGGAGCAGTGTTCAGACTGTCAGTAGATACTCATGTGGTGCAGTGTTCAGACTGTCAGTAGATACTCATGTGGTGCCGTGTTCAGACTGTCAGTAGATGCTCATGTGGAGCAGTGTTCAGACTGTCAGTAGATACTCATGTGGTGCAGTGTTCAGACTGTCAGTAGATACTCATGTGGAGCAGTGTTCAGACTGTCAGTAGATACTCATGTGGAGCAGTGTTCAGACTGTCAGTAGAGATGGTCATGTGGAGCAGTGTTCAGACTGTCAGTAGATACTCATGTGGAGCAGTGTTCAGACTGTCAGTAGATACCCATGTGGAGCAGTGTTCAGACTGTCAGTAGATACTCATGTGGAGCAGTGTTCAGACTGTCAGTAGATACTCATGTGGTGCAGTGTTCAGACTGTCAGTAGATACTCATGTGGAGCAGTGTTCAGACTGTCAGTAGATACTCATGTGGAGCAGTGTTCAGACTGTCAGTAGATACTCATGTGGAGCAGTGTTCAGACTGTCAGTAGATACTCATGTGGAGCAGTGATGTTTTGAATGCCTGTGTGAAAGCCTGTGCTCTGTCCTGCAGGAGGCCTGATGGGCCCGGTCAGGATGATCTCCTCCGGCCATGAGCTGACCACCGACTACGACGAGAAGACTCTGCATGAGCTGGGCTTCAAGGACATGCAGGTGACTGCCCCCTGCTGGACCTTTGTGGTCCTAACTAACATTAACAACTAACAACAACAGAGTGTTTGATTTAATTAGAGGTGTCTAACGGGATACTAAATCATATCCGTTTATAAAAATCAATAACCGAGTACATGTCTTTTTTTCCCCTTTTAAATAAAGTTTTGACAATGATTTTGGACTCTCAATCACTCATTTGTCATCAAAAAATTTATGAGACCGTTTCGAGGTGATAATGCTGCTGTAAGCTACAGATGATAACTTTAACGTTACACTAAAGTGTTCACACACGGGAAAAATAGGTTTGACCAATGAAATCCTTTGTTTACAGCTGTCATACCTCCATGAGCTTGCGGTTAGCTCGCTGCTAAAATGGGGGAACCCCCTGCTCAACAATTTGGTTTCTCAACATCCAATTTTGTATGACAAACACCCTGAGGACTAGCCTACCTCAACATGACAAACACCCTGAGGACTAGCCTACCTCAACATGACAAACACCCTGAGGACTAGCCTACCTCAACATGACAAACACCGCGAGGACTAGCCTACCTCAACATGACAAACGCCCTGAGGACTAGCCTACCTCAACATGACAAACGCCCTGAGGACTAGCCTACCTCAACATGACAAACACCCTGAGGACTAGCCTACCTCAACATGACAAACACCCTGAGGACTAGCCTACCTCAACATGACAAACACCCTGAGGACTAGCCTACCTCAACATGACAACACCCTGAGGACTAGCCTACCTCAACATGACAAACATCATGAGGACTAGCCTACCTCAACATGACAAACACCACGAGGACTAGCCTACCTCAACATGACAAACACCCTGAGGACTAGCCTACCTCAACATGACAAACACTGTGAGGACTAGCCTACCTCAACATGACAAACACCCTGAGGACTGGCCTACCTCAACATGACAAACACCCTGAGGACTAGCCTACCTCAACATGACAAACACCCTGAGGACTAGCCTACCTCAACATGACAAACACTGCGAGGACTAGCCTACCTCAACATGACAAACACCGCAAGGACTAGCCTACCTCAACATGACAAACACCCTGAGGACTAGCCTACCTCAACATGACAAACACCCTGAGGACTAGCCTACCTCAACATGACAAACACCCTGAGGACTAGCCTACCTCAACATGACAAACACCCTGAGGACTAGCCTACCTCAACATGACAAACACCATGAGGACTAGCCTACCTCAACATGACAAACACCATGAGGACTAGCCTACCTCAACATGACAAACACACTGAGGACTAGCCTACCTCAACATGACAAACACCCTGAGGACTAGCCTACCTCAACATGACAAACACCGCGAGGACTAGCCTACCTCAACATGACAAACGCCCTGAGGACTAGCCTACCTCAACATGACAAACACTGCGAGGACTAGCCTACCTACCTCAACATGACAAACACTGCGAGGACTAGCCTACCTCAACATGACAAACACCCTGAGGACTAGCCTACCTCAACATGACAAACACCGTGAGGACTAGCCTACCTCAACATGACAAACACCCTGAGGACTAGCCTACCTCAACATGACAAACACCATGAGGACTAGCCTACCTCAACATGACAAACACCGCGAGGACTAGCCTACCTACCTCAACATGACAAACACCGTGACGACTAGCCTACCTCAACATGACAAACACCCTGAGGACTAGCCTACCTCAACATGACAAACACTGTGAGGACTAGCCTACCTCAACATGACAAACACCGTGAGGACTAGCCTACCTCAACATGACAAACACCGTGAGGACTAGCCTACCTCAACATGACAAACACCGTGAGGACTAGCCTACCTCAACATGACAAACACCGTGAGGACTAGCCTACCTCAACATGACAAACACCGTGAGGACTAGCCTACCTCAACATGACAAACACCCTGAGGACTAGCCTACCTCAACATGACAAACACCGTGAGGACTAGCCTACCTCAACATGACAAACACCCTGAGGACTAGCCTACCTCAACATGACAAACACCGTGAGGACTAGCCTACCTCAACATGACAAACACTGTGAGGACTAGCCTACCTACCTCAACATGACAAACACCCTGAGGACTAGCCTACCTCAACAACAAAATGAAGGACAATATATGGCTTCAGATCGCCATGAAGACGGTAATGTAGCCGTTATGTAACATAATTTACTTGCCAACCTTGTAGCGAAAACCACTGTTGTAAACGAATGGAGCCACTTGTATCCAAGTGCTGCTGTATCCTAATGCTGCTTCCTTACCATCGAGGGTACATTTCCTCAGGCAGAGAAACGGTGCAGTCTCCGTTAAAAGCTAGCGTTCGGCGCAGTCGTTAAAACCACATCCCTGATCTACCTGGTACCAACTGTGAATCTATTGGCCCATTTCCACCGCTGGTATCAACGCGGCCCCGCACAGCTCGTCTCGCTTTTTTGTCTCATTCCACCGATCAAAAACGTGGACAGCCCGGGTTGAGTCGGGGTTGAGTCCTGCTGCTTTGGTCCCTGCTCTGTTGAGGTTCCAGCGCTGTGGACCCGGTACCATACGGTGACGTGAAAACACTGCAGACGACTGATTGGTCGGGCAGGATCGTGTTTACTGTAGGCATCTACTGTCAATGCTGGATACCAGTTTAGTGGGGCTCACCTTCTCTTCTGTTATTTCCAGAAGTTACTTCTTTTGTGTTGCTGCCTTCGGCTCTGCTGGAATAAAAATTGATCTCCTTGCTCAGCTTTAACATGCGGTGGTTTTCAATTGTTTTGAGAGAGAAAAAAGTCCGCTCCTCGGGAAGCGCTTTGTAGTTGGCTCCGCTAGGCCGCAGGCGAAGCCGCGGGTCTTGCCTGTTGAGCTGCCGCTGGGGTTCTCCCCGTAGCGCCTCTCCCGTCCCCGCGCAGTGCATGCATGTGAGTTTGAGTAACAACAAAGTGATATCCATTCTCCTAGCCACATTTGCCCATGTACACTGTAGGTCATTTAGAGGCACCAGTATTTCATAATCAGTTTAAAAGTTCCGTGTATGGATTTAATATTAACGTTATACGTTATAGCCTACTTCGGCTATGGGCGGAGGGCAGATATGCGGTCGCTATGACGACCAGGTGTGGGCGGAGGCGAGTAAACTTGCTATGGAAACAGAGTCTATATCAAGTAGAGCCGAGTAATACCAGATCGAGTAGAGCTGTACTGTGCTGTTATATGTGGTGGAAATGAGCCATATGGGCTTGGGAGGTATTTGAATGGCGACAGCGCCCTCTAGCGGTTATATAGCGCAAATGCGGTTAAAAAAAATGGTTAAGCGGTTACACGCTGGCAGAAGGTTACACGTTTAGAATTTTTTGTATCCGTTGACACCTCTCGATTTAATACTGGCTGTTATATTTCTACTGATTCACATCATATCACTCCACCGTCACAACGTTCAGTCCATTTAGTTCAGGCATGTCCAAAGTCCGGCGCTGGGGCCAATTGTGGCCCTCGACTCGTCTCTCAAAGTATACTATATGTGGCCCTCTACACAATATTTGGTTAATCAAGCAATTTTTTTATTTTTTCCCGTTGATCATCTACACCGGCGATCCTCAAAGTCCGGACTCCGGTCCGCATCCGGACCGAACCACACCGGTCTCCGGACTCTGAGCAAATTCTAGTTTTGACTCTGAGCAAATTCTAGTTTTCACATGTATTTTTTGTATTATCTGACTGCTAGCCATCGCAATGGGCCGCAAAAAGTCTCCACTTTCTCCAATGCAAGCAGCGCTCTGAGAGCTCTTGTCTGTGCGAGGATGTCTGCCCCTCCCCTAGTCGGCCCTGCTTTGGGTTCGTCCGTTCAGTCACATTCAGCGTCCCGTCATCTCCATGACAACGCAGCGACTCGCAGAGGCAACGTCATAGAGCCGCGCTACACGTGTGTTTACAAAGCCGAATGACTGGCATCTGTGGAATGCGCATCAGCACAGCACAGCACAGCACAGCAGCGCAGCAGCGTCAGTAACGAGCCGGTTACGCAGTTAGATAACAAACGATTTTTGAGACCAACCAATTCATCTAAAATGGCATGTTCCAAGATGGCCAAGAGAAAGGTTGACGATGAAAACCGTCAATTCAAAGAAGAATGGACCGAGAAATATGCGTTCCTCCTCCCACCAGCGAGCACCAGACCGATGTGCTTAATATGCCAAGAAACAGTAGCTCTGGTGAAGAGTGGCAATTTGAAACGCCACTATGACACAAAACACGGTAATTTTGAAGCCACCTATCCACAAAATTCAGCTGTGAGAACCACAAAAATCAATGGGATGAAGTTGTCATATCAAGCCACAAACAGAGTTCTTGTTACAGCAATGTCACTGCAAGAAAAAGCAAAAGAGTCCTCACTCAGAGTGGCATGGGTGTTGGGTAAACACAAGAAGCCATTCTCTGATGCTGAAATTATAAAAGAATGTATGACTGAAGTGATGGAGACCATGTTTGAAGGCAAACAAAAAGAGGAAATCACAGATAAGATAAAGAAAATCCCCCTCTCAGACAGCACAGCAACCAGAAGAACAGCAGTCCTGGCTGATGATTTGCTCAAACAGCTTCGTGGTGGAATAATACATGCACAGTGCATTTCCTTGGCTGTGGATGAGTCCACTGACATCACAGACAATGCTCAGCTGCTGGTGTTTGTGAGGTTTTATGATGAGTCAAAGGGGGCATTTGTTGAAGATGTGTTGGGCCTCACAAGCCTCAGTGGACACACAAGGGGAGAAGATATTTATGATGCAATAATGAAGATGCTGAATGAAAGAGGGATAAATTTGGAGAAAGTTGTATCAATTGCTACTGATGGAGCTCCAGCCATGATGGGGAGGGAGAGAGGACTGGTTCAGCGCCTGAAAGAGCACAACCCTGACCTGATATCTTACCACTGCATAATCCACCAGTCTGTCCTTTGTGCAAGTCTTGGAGAAGTGTACTCTGACATCATGGCAACAGTGATGAGACTCATCAACTTTTTGAGAGCATCATCTTCACTGCAGCATCGCTTGGTGCGCACATTCCTGGCAGAGGTTGGTGCAGAGTTTGATGAGTTGCTCCTGCACAACAATGTCAGGTGGCTGAGTAAAGGCAAGGTCCTGGAGCGGTTCTGGGCAGTAAGGAAAGAGCTGCAAGTCTTTCTGTCAGACCAAAAGAGTGCAAAAGCAAAGCAGTTCATGGAATTCATGCAAAATGAAGAAAAGATGGAAGCTGTTGCGTTTTTGGCTGATATAACATCTCATCTCAACAACCTAAATCTCAAGCTACAGGGCAAGAACAACACAGTGTGTGAGCTGATGTCAGCAGTGCGTGCTTTCCAGAGGAAACTGGAGCTCTACAAAAGTGACCTACAGGTAAGCCTTTTTAATCTTGTCTACCACACACATCCGCTGGATTCCAATGAACAATTTTTTTCACAATATTTTATTTCTCAGTTTTTCTTAGAATAATACAAACAACAAGCTCAGACACAAGAAAAGAAAGAAAGAAAAAAAGGCATACATACATACATACATACATACATGAGCAAATACACATGCACATACAAACAGTAAATAAAAAGTGACATTCAAATAAACAGCTTTTTGATATTTCACCCTTTTAAG
The DNA here is from genome assembly GCF_964638095.1 of Poromitra crassiceps. Lineage (NCBI taxonomy): Eukaryota > Metazoa > Chordata > Actinopteri > Beryciformes > Melamphaidae > Poromitra > Poromitra crassiceps. The sequence goes on along the minus strand of NC_139626.1, from coordinate 60,837,430 downwards.
CAGTGTTCCTTTTTTACCTAGGACGGACTGCTCCACTTCCCCAAACTTTTGGAACAGACAAAAGGAGACGGACATCTTCAGGATCATGCTGAATTCCTGGAGAAGCTGATTCAAAATTTCAAGACCCGCTTTGATGACTTCAAATTAGGAAAACAAGTCCTACTGTGCATTGAAAACCCATTTCTGGTCAGAAATGTCACAGAGTTCTCTACAGAAGCACAACAAATCTTCCCATGGGTCAGTGCTGCTTCTCTGCAAAGTGAGTTGGTTGACCTCCAGGAAAACCTTGCACTGAAAGAGGCTGACTGTGACATGCCCACCTTCTGGACGAAGATGGTTACTGCAGCTAATTTCCCTCTCCTGCATAAGATGGCACTTCACATCCTCACAATGTTTGGCTCAACATACAGCTGCGAGTCTGCATTCTCAACAATGAACATGGTGAAGAACAAATACCGCAACCGACTCACCAATGAACACTTGGATCAGTGTCTCCGTCTGGCCATCACTCCTTTTGTGCCAAAGTTCAAAGCCTTGGCAGCAGACAAAAGGAGCCACTTCTCTCATTGAGCAACAGTGTTTGACACACAATGTGCAATATAGTTTTGGACTTATTTTTGACTTTTATCATTGTTGTTTGATTCACCTTTAGTGGTTTGGTGTCTGAACCAGTTGGTGGGGTGGGAAAATGGTGATTTGTAGGTCAGAACAGAAAATGTTTTGTTTTTATTAAGCTATTTTGAGTTATTGTTATTCAGATAGTCAACTGTTTGAACAGAAGATAACAAACAATTGATGGAGTTCATGTTGACATTTTCACAATAGGAACAAGGTCAGACCAAAAATCTTTGTTTTTAAGTTAATGTTTTTAAGTTATTTCAAGTTATTATTATTTAAGTTATTATCATCAGTGAATTGTTTGAAAAGAAGATAAAGAATAATTGATGATGTTCATGTTGATATTTTCACAATAGGATTTCAGCTTTTCCAGTTGTATGCTTGAATGACCTTAATAAATGAACCTTTGGACCTTTGGACCTTTGAAAATTGACATTGTGGACCTTTAAGATTTGTATTTGAGTACCCCTGATCTACACTGTCATACTGACTATCATACACTTTATACAAGAACCAAGTAGGGACAGCACATGCAGAACTAATGCTTTCAGATGATAAACAAAATACTTCAGAGTACATTTGTATGTGATTTTTTTTATTTATTTTTTGTTTTATAACCCATATGATGCGAGAAGCACCTGGCCCCCCGGCATTTTCACATGATCTAATCTGGCCCCCTATTCAAAAACGTTTGGACCCCCGAGTAGTTGATTTCTAAGCAAATGAACTAACTCCTTGGAGGGTTTTTTTGGACAGAATTGTGTGAATTACTTGAGCTTGCCCTTCAGCTAAAATAACTTAGAATCAATATGTCAAATAATGAATGTCTTTGGTACATACTAGCAGTGTATTAAGCGATGTACAGAGAGCCTGTCATTATTGCAAAATAAGCTCTTTCAGGGCCCTTACTTTGCAAATATGATGATCATTGTTCATTATGCCTTTGATAAAACACACCGCTTTTGTTAGTTTGTATGACTGGCTTTTTACTCTTCACTACTGTATTGCCTTATGTATTACGGCTACAGTGTTAGTGTTGCTGTAAAAACATATCTATACTGTATGACACAAAATATGACTTTACAGTCATATATGCGTGTGTGTGTGTGTGTGTGTGTGTGTGTGTATATATATATACCGGTATAAATACACACACACACGCATACATTAGGGCTGTGAATCTTCACTGGCCTCACGATTCGATTTGATTACGATTCAGAGGGCTACGACTCGATTCGAGTACGATTATCGATGCATCTCGATGCATCTTAAATCGATGCATCACTTTTTTTCCCAAATACATGATTTTTTTTCTCACTTTCTTTTTTCTCACTGTGTGGCTACTTTTAAAATAAAAGTGCATTTAGAATTGCATTGTATTATGATCCATAATTAAAATAAACAACTGCATGTACTTCCATTATATTTTATTTGATTATATTATTTTTTTATTTTTTTATTTTTTTTATAATCAATTTTTGACATTTGTGAATCGATGCAGAATCGTGCAGGTCCGCATCGCGATGCATCTTATAATCGATTATTTTTTACACCCCTAACATACATACATGCATACATACATATATATATATATATGTATATATACATATATGTGTGTGTGTATATATGTATGTGTATATATACTACAGTACAGCATATATCTACACACAACATGAAACAACAGGAACACGGGGTGAACATGCAAACTCCACACAGAAAGGACCAGGATGGAGAATTGAAACCCACATCAGTCTAACCACTGAGGCAGCGTTCAGCCTGCGGTGACTGTTGTGCATCACTTCACGCTTTGAAAGTTGACATTTGAATAGTCCGTCACATGGTGTGTCACATGGTGTGTCACTTCCTGTGTGTAGATGGTGTTTGTGTCTCTGGGGGCTCCGCGGCGGGAGAGGAAGGGGGAGGGGGTGCAGCTGCCGGCCTCCTGCCTGCCCCCGCCCCACAAGGAGCACATCCCCATGCTGCTGCTGCTGCAGGAGCCCCACCTCACCACCCTGTTCGACCTGCTGGAGATGCTGGCCTGCTTCAAGCCCCCCAGCCCCAACCAGGACAGCCCCGAGGTACACACACACTCACTCACACACACACACACACACACACAGCCCCAACCAGGACAGCCCCGAGGTACACACACACTCACACACACACACACACACACACACACAGCCCCAACCAGGACACCCCCGAGGTACACACTCACTCACACACACACACACACACACAGCCCCAACCAGGACAGCCCCGAGGTACACACACACACACAGCCCCAACCAGGACAGCCCCGAGGTACACACACACTCACACACACACACACACACACACACAGCCCCAACCAGGACAGCCCCGAGGTACACACACACACACACACACAGCCCCAACCAGGACAGCCCCGAGGTACACACACACTCACACACACACACACACACACACAGCCCCAACCAGGACAGCCCCGAGGTACACACACTCTCTCACACACACACACACACACACACAGCCCCAACCAGGACAGCCCCGAGGTACACACACACACACACACACTCACACACACACACAGCCCCAACCAGGACAGCCCCGAGGTACACACACACTCACACACACACACACAAACAGCCCCAACCAGGACAGCCCCGAGGTACACACACTCTCACACACACACACACACACACACACAGCCCCAACCAGGACAGCCCCGAGGTACACACACACACGCACGCAGTGTTGGGCAGTAGCTTGCTACAAGTAGCGTTAGCTTAACTACATTCCTCAGTAGCTTGGTGGTAACGTCGCTCCTTTTCAATCAATTAGCGTTTTCAGCAGCGAAGCTATTTATAGACCAAGTAGCGCGGTAGCGTCCGACAAGCGCTGCAAGTGACTTCCCCAGAGGAAACGCATCTCAACTCAACTCAACTCAGCTTTATTTATAGAGCACATTTCAAACAACTACAGCTGCCACAAAGTGCTGTACAGTGCATAGGTAATAAATAAAACAGTAGCTAAAAACACAGTATACAATGACAACACACAAAACAAGAAAAACTGGGGGGGGGGGGAGCACAGGGTCAGAGGTCTCATGCTATGTTAAAAGCCAAAGAATACAAGTGCGTTTTAAGAGAGGTTTTAAAAATGGCCAGAGAAGGGGCTTGCCTAATCTGCAGGGGAAGGTCGTTCCAGAGCTTGGGGGCCGCGACTGAAAAAGCTCTGTCCCCTCTAAGCTTCCGCTTCGCCCTCGGAACCTCCAGCAGCATCTGGTCAGCTGACCTGAGGGAGCGGGCAGGAGAGTAGGGGTGGAGGAGCTCAGAGAGGTATGGAGGGGCGAGACCACTTAGTGATTTAAAGGTAAAAAGCAGAACCTTAAACTGGATTCTAAAGTGCACGGGCAGCCAGTGCATGAGCAAAGCTCCCAGGCAGCGCGGAGATTCTGCTGCGGTCTGGAATAGAACAGGAGGAGACAATGCTGTCAAGTGTAGCTGACAGAAGCAAGCACTTCCATATGACGGACAAGTGTTGTCTTGTCCTACTTATTAGCATCCTTGCACTGCTAGACCCGCCCTACTCTTCCTCTGATTGGCTTGGGTTTAGGCATGAGAAGTGACGATTAGTCGGTTTATGTGGATAAGCCAATCGGAGGCAGTATAGGGCGGGTCGTGCCGTCGGGAAGGGAACATACACAACACGAGAGGAGAGTTGAGTTTATCTTATGATGAAGTAACCAATAGATTTTTTTTTGGGGGGGGGGGGGGGGGGGTTATTGTTTATATCACTGTCTTTTATGGTTTTATTTTGGAATTCTGTTTTTGAATATTGTGGCAGTGAGAGTTTTAGTTTGATAGTTTTTTGGGGTTTGTTTTTGTTTTTAATTTGCCTGCCTATTTGTTTGGTGGAAAGTTGTTCTTGATCACTGAGATAACGTTGATTTGGCATGAAGTTGATTCAATGTAAAAAAAGAAAGTAGCTTTGATGTAGCAAACTACTTTTGCCATGTTGCTCGTAGCTTAGCTTGCTACATTTCTCTGGGGATAGCTTCAATGTAGTGAAGCTATATTTACGGTAATCTAGAGTAACTGGTAGCTTAGCGTAGCTACATTTTCAGAGCAGCTTGACCATCACTGCACACACGACCTGCTTCAAACGCCCCAGCCCCGAAGTACACACAGACACACAGGTCTTAATCTCTTAGTGTTCCGACAATAGTCCAGTGACCAGAGAACATCATTTAATAGTTCTATGGTATGATATGACTGTGTCACCTCTATCTTACTAGTGTTAAAGTGTGTGTGTGTGTGTGTGTGTGTGCGTGTGTGTGTGTGTGTGTGTGTGTGTGTGTGTGTGTGTGTGTGCGTGCGTGTGCGTGTGTGTGTGTGTGTGTCCGTGTCCAGAGTGCGCGGTGTGAGGAGCTCCACCTCCATGCAGAGAACCTGTCTCGTCGGGTGTGGGAGCTGCTGATGATTCTTCCCACCTGTCCCAACATGCTGCTGGCCTTCCAGAACATCTCCGACGACACGGTCAGTCCCCAGCGCGCATGCTGTGCTCTGAAGGCCTGCCTCCAGCGCGCATGCTGTGCTGTGAAGGCCCGCCTCCAGCGCGCATGCTGCGCTGTGAAGGCCCGCCTCCGGCGCGCATGCTGTGCTGTGAAGGCCCGCCTCCGGCTCGCATGCTGTGCTGTGAAGGCCCGCCTCCAGCGCGCATGCTGTGCTGTGAAGGCCCGCCTCCAGCTCGCATGCTGTGCTGTGAAGGCCCGCCTCCAGCGCGCATGCTGTGCTGTGAAGGCCCGCCTCCATGCTGGAAGCGGAGAGTTTGGCTGCATTAGTGAAGTTTCACGGCGATTGTTGGAGTTTGATTTGAGACGCTTCAGGATGTAAAACATCAGCGGTAGATGTTCTATTTCGCAATACAATTTGAATATCCATGAGACCCATAAGTGGGTCGCATATGGGACCCCCTCGAAAACGAGATGATACATCTCAAGGGGTTAATCCTAATAAAAATGTGAAATGAAATTTGAATACTTCACTCCATATTACCCATTGAACCCCATTGAGTTTTATGCACCAAGAGACATCATACAGGAAGAAAGCTGTCGTAGAAGAGGAGAGGGAGCGGTTTCTCCACCCACAGGAGCGGGCGAGAGACCAGCATGCACTGCGGACCTCTCCTCTGGAATTTTTCCAAAGGCATTCTGGGAAATGTAGTTCATCGGTACCTGATGTAGCAGTAGACCAGGGAGGTTGAGAGAAGGCGTTTTCAGCAACAACAAAAAAGTGAATTTAAACTCAAAATAACTCCAGGAACGCGTCACAAATCCATCTCTGATTGATCTACAACAGTGTATCCAAGGGTGGATTTTTCACTAAGTAAACCTGTTCTCTCTGTGTGTGTGTGTGTGTGTGTGTGTGTGTGTGTGTGTGTGTGTGTGTGTGTGTGTGTGTGTGTGTGTAGAGTGGGGAAGGTCTGTGCTGGAAGGAGTTGCTGCGGATTAAAAGCCCTCACAAGCTGCTGTATGCCCTGGAGATCATCGAGGCTCTGGGCAAACCCAACCGACGCATCCACAGAGAGTCTACTGTAAGAGACACACACACACACACACACACACAAACCCAACAGACACATCCACAGAGAGTCTACTGTAAGAGACACACACACAAACCCAACAGACACATCCACAGAGTCTACTGTAAGAGAGACACACACACAAACCCAACAGACACATCCACACAGAGTCTACTGTAAGAGACACACACACAAACCCAACAGACACATCCACAGAGAGTCTACTGTAAGAGACACACACAAACCCAACAGACACATCCACACAGAGTCTACTGTAAGAGACACACACAAACCCAACAGACACATCCACACAGAGTCTACTGTAAGAGACACACACAAACCCAACAGACACATCCACACAGAGTCTACTGTAAGAGACACACACAAACCCAACAGACACATCCACAGAGAGTCTACTGTAAGAGACACACACAAACCCAACAGACACATCCACACAGAGTCTACTGTAAGAGACACACACACAAACCCAACAGACACATCCACAGAGAGTCTACTGTAAGAGACACACACACAAACCCAACAGACACATCCACAGAGTCTACTGTAAGAGACACACACACAAACCCAACAGACACATCCACACAGTCTACTGTAAGAGACACACACAAACCCAACAGACACATCCACACAGAGTCTACTGTAAGAGACACACACAAACCCAACAGACACATCCACACAGAGTCTACTGTAAGAGACACACACACAAACCCAACAGACACATCCACACAGAGTCTACTGTAAGAGACACACACACAAACCCAACAGACACATCCACACAGAGTCTACTTTAAGAGACACACACACAAACCCAACAGACACATCCACACAGAGTCTACTGTAAGAGAGACACAAACCCAACAGACACATCCACAGAGTCTACTGTAAGAGAGACACACACACAAACCCAACAGACACATGCACAGAGTCTACTGTAAGAGAGACACACACACAAACCCAACAGACACATCCACACAGTCTACTGTAAGAGACACACACACAAACCCAACACACATCCACACAGTCTACTGTAAGAGAGACACACACACAAACCCAACAGACACATCCACAGAGTCTACTGTAAGAGAGACACACACAAACCCAACAGACACATCCACACAGTCTACTGTAAGAGACACACACACAAACCCAACAGACACATCCACACAGAGTCTACTGTAAGACACACACACACACACACACACAAACCCAACAGACACATCCACACAGTCTACTGTAAGAGAGACACACACACAAACCCAACAGACACATCCACACAGAGTCTACTGTAAGAGACACACACAAACCCAACAGACACATCCACACAGAGTCTACTGTAAGACACACACACAAACCCAACAGACACATCCACAGAGTCTACTGTAAGAGACACACACAAACCCAACAGACACATCCACAGAGTCTACTGTAAGAGACACACACAAACCCAACAGACACATCCACACAGAGTCTACTGTAAGAGACACACACACAAACCCAACACACATCCACACAGAGTCTACTGTAAGACACACACACAAACCCAACAGACACATCCACAGAGTCTACTGTAAGAGAGACACACACAAACCCAACACACATCCACAGAGAGTCTACTGTAAGACACACACACAAACCCAACAGACACATCCACACAGAGTCTACTGTAAGAGACACACACAAACCCAACACACATCCACACAGAGTCTACTGTAAGAGACACAAACCCAACAGACACATCCACAGAGAGTCTACTGTAAGAGAGACACACACAAACCCAACAGACACATCCACACAGAGTCTACTGTAAGAGACACACACAAACCCAACAGACACATCCACAGAGAGTCTACTGTAAGAGAGACACACACACAAACCCAACAAACACATCCACACAGTCTACTGTAAGAGACACACACACAAACCCAACAGACACATACACACAGAGTCTACTGTAAGAGAGACACACACAAACCCAACAGACACATCCACACAGTCTACTGTAAGAGAGACACACACAAACCCAACAGACACATCCACAGAGAGTCTACTGTAAGAGAGACACACACAAACCCAACAGACACATCCACACAGAGTCTACTGTAAGAGAGACACACACAAACCCAACACACATCCACACAGAGTCTACTGTAAGAGAGACACACACAAACCCAACACACATCCACACAGAGTCTACTGTAAGAGACACACACACAAACCCAACACACATCCACACAGTCTACTGTAAGAGACACACACAAACCCAACAGACACATCCACACAGAGTCTACTGTAAGAGAGACACACACAAACCCAACACACATCCACACAGAGTCTACTGTAAGAGACACACACAAACCCAACAGACACATCCACAGAGAGTCTACTGTAAGAGACACACACAAACCCAACAGACACATCCACAGAGAGTCTACTGTAAGAGACACACACAAACCCAACAGACACATCCACACAGAGTCTACTGTAAGAGACACACACAAACCCAACAGACACATCCACAGAGAGTCTACTGTAAGAGACACACACAAACCCAACAGACACATCCACAGAGAGTCTACTGTAAGAGACACACACACAAACCCAACAGACACATCCACACAGAGTCTACTGTAAGAGAGACACACACAAACCCAACAGACACATCCACAGAGTCTACTGTAAGAGACACACACAAACCCAACAGACACATCCACACAGAGTCTACTGTAAGAGAGACACACACAAACCCAACAGACACATCCACAGAGTCTACTGTAAGAGACACACACACACAAACCCAACAAACACATCCACAGAGTCTACTGTAAGAGAGACACACACACAAACCCAACAGACACATCCACACAGTCTACTGTAAGAGACACACACACACAAACCCAACAGACACATCCACAGAGTCTACTGTAAGAGAGACACACACACAAACCCAACAGACACATCCACACAGTCTACTGTAAGAGACACACACACACAAACCCAACAGACACATCCACAGAGTCTACTGTAAGAGACACACACACACAAACCCAACAGACACATCCACAGAGTCTACTGTAAGAGAGACACACACACAAACCCAACAGACACATCCACACAGAGTCTACTGTAAGAGACACACACACACACACCCAACAGACACATCCACACAGAGTCTACTGTAAGAGACACACACACACACACCCAACAGACACATCCACACAGAGTCTACTGTAAGGGAGACACACACACACAAACCCAACAGACACATCCACACAGAGTCTACTGTAAGAGACACACACACAAACCCAACAGACACATCCACACAGAGTCTACTGTAAGAGACACACACACAAACCCAACAGACACATCCACACAGAGTCTACTGTAAGAGACACACACACACACCCAACAGACACATCCACACAGAGTCTACTGTAAGAGACACACACACAAACCCAACAGACACATCCACACAGAGTCTACTGTAAGAGACACACACACAAACCCAACAGACACATCCACAGAGAGTCTACTGTAAGAGACACACACACACCCAACAGACACATCCACAGAGAGTCTACTGTAAGAGACACACACACACACACCCAACAGACACATCCACAGAGAGTCTACTGTAAGAGACACACACAAACCCAACAGACACATCCACACAGAGTCTACTGTAAGAGAGACACACACAAACCCAACAGACACATCCACAGAGAGTCTACTGTAAGAGACACACACACAAACCCAACAGACACATCCACAGAGAGTCTACTGTAAGAGACACACACAAACCCAACAGACACATCCACACAGTCTACTGTAAGAGACACACACAAACCCAACAGACACATCCACACAGAGTCTACTGTAAGATACACACACACAAACCCAACAGACACATCCACAGAGTCTACTGTAAGAGACACACACACAAACCAAACAGACACATCCACAGAGTCTACTGTAAGAGACACACACACAAACCCAACAGACACATCCACAGAGTCTACTGTAAGAGACACACACACAAACCCAACAGACACATCCACACAGAGTCTACTGTAAGAGACACACACACAAACCCAACAGACACATCCACACAGAGTCTACTGTAAGAGACACACACACAAACCCAACACACATCCACACATAGTCTACTGTAAGACACACACACACACACACACACACACACACACAAACCCAACAAACACATCCACACAGTCTACTGTAAGAGACACACACACAAACCCAACAGACACATCCACAGAGTCTACTGTAAGAGACACACACAAACCCAACAGACACATCCACAGAGTCTACTGTAAGAGACACACACAAACCCAACAGACACATCCACAGAGTCTACTGTAAGAGACACACACACAAACCCAACATACACATCCACACAGAGTCTACTGTAAGAGACACACACACACCCAACAGACACATCCACAGAGAGTCTACTGTAAGAGACACACACACAAACCCAACAGACACATCCACAGAGTCTACTGTAAGAGACACACACACAAACCCAACATACACATCCACACAGAGTCTACTGTAAGAGACACACACAAACCCAACAGACACATCCACACAGAGTCTACTGTAAGAGACACACACAAACCCAACAGACACATCCACACAGAGTCTACTGTAAGAGACACACACAAACCCAACAGACACATCCACACAGAGTCTACTGTAAGAGAGACACACAAACCCAACAGACACATCCACACAGTCTACTTTAAGAGACACTTTTCTGACCCGTAATGAAAGGAGAGGAGGGCAAATAATACATTATCAGAGCACTTTTTATTTTCCACAGTCACACCTCCACAATCAATGGCCTAGATAGAATTGTGTGTGTGTGTGTGTGTGTGTGTGTGTGTGTTTCCAGGGCAGCTACAGTGACCTGTACCCAGACTCTGATGACTCCAGTGAGGACCAGATAGAGAACAGCAAGAACACCTGGAGCTGCAAGGTACAACACACACACACACACACACACACACACACAGCTGGTGAAAAACGACAGTAGTCGGTTGTTTATGCCTCCGCCGGCGATAGCCAGGCCGGAGGCATTATGGATCCAGGTTGTACGTCCGTCCGTACGATGTTTGTTAACGTGATATCTCAGGAATGCCTTGACGGAATTTCATCAAATTTGCCTCAAACATCGACTTGGACTCAAGAATGACATTTACATTTTGGTGGTCAAAGTTCAAGGTCACTATGACCTCATGAACGCCATTCCCAAGTTCGTTAACGCAACATCTCAAGAACGGCTTGATAGAATTTCTTCTGATTTGGCTCAAACATCGACTTGGACGCAAGGATGAACTGATTCCATTTTGGTTATCAAAGGTCAAGGTCACTGTGACCTCTCGAATGCAATTTCCAAGCTCTGTAACGCAGCATCTCACGAGCGCCTTGACGGAATTTCTTCCAATTTGCCTCAAATGGCGATTTGGACTCAAGAATGAACTAATGGCGGAGGCATAAGTCCGCGTTGCGGTCTTCTAGTTTTACTTTGTGAGGAAGTAATTTCTCTCTCTCTGTCGCTCTTTCTCTCTTTTTCACTCTTATTTCTCCCTTCCTCGCCCTCTCTCGCCCTCTTTCTGTCTCTCTCTCTCTCCCTCCCTCTCCAGTTTGTTTCTTCTGGAGGCCTCCAGTTGCTCCTGGAGATCTTCAACTCGGCCATCCTTGAACCCAAAGACCAGGAGTCCTGGACAGTGGTAAGGGGTTTGATTCAGGAGTCCTGGACAGTGGTAAGGGGTTTGATTCAGGAGTCCTGGACAGTGGTAAAGGGTTTGATTCAGGAGTCCTGGACAGTGGTAAGGGGTTTGATTCAGGAGTCCTGGACAGTGGTAATGGGTTTGATTCAGGAGTACTGGACAGCGGTAAGGGGTTTGATTCAGGAGCCCTGGACAGTGGTAAGGGGTTTGATTCAGGAGTCCTGGACAGCGGTAAGGGGTTTGATTCAGGAGTACTGGACAGCGGTAAGGGGTTTGATTCAGGAGCCCTGGACAGTGGTAAGGGGTTTGATTCAGGAGTCCTGGACAGTGATAAGGGGTTTGATTCAGGAGTCCTGGACAGTGGTAAGGGGTTTGATTCAGGAGTCCTGGACAGTGGTAAGGGGTTTGATTCAGGAGTCCTGGACAGTGGTAAGGGGTTTGATTCAGCAGTCCTGGACAGCGGTAAGGGGTTTGATTTAATTTTGAGTGAAATGAAATCAAAGGCAGCATCTCTCCCAGCAAAATATTCCTCGACTTTTGGGGACCTCTATGCAAAAACCACCTCCCACACAGAAGGAGGATCTCTCCTTATTTCTACTCTGCTCAAATTGAACGCGAAATAATATTTGTAAGTAAAATACCTATAGTTTGGCTATTGTAAATGAATGCAAAGAGAAAATTGTTGCAACCCGTTCTCGGAGCTTTAGGGTATTTTCATTTATAGACTTGTAAAGAAAATTCTAATTACACTCTTAATCTTTTCATTTCGTTTTCTGGCTTTATTTAGCCCATCAAACGTTTCATACCTTGAGGAAACTCGTGTAGCCGAAAACACTCTGAGGGTTTTAGTCCACAAAACAACCGTGGAGTTTCGCAGCAGAACCCTGTTGCAGACTTCTCCTAAACAATTGAAGTGGATGGGGACCAACTTTCAAGCGTAAAAAACGATGACGACGGGCGTAATCCAAGTCTCCAAAAGCCCCGAGAGGCCAAGTTAACTTGTACAGACGTCGTTTATGGTGGATGAGTTGTGTGTGAATGCTGCCGTATCCTTTATAGAGCACGGTGCAGGCTGGAGACCACGTTGCATTCATCTGTAGGAGGGGTACGTAGCAATGGGATTTTAAGGGAAAAACGTTTTTCTAAATCACACGTGCGTGTTGCGACATCGGCACTCATTTCTGTAAACTGCAGGGGGCACTGTTCCTGAAATGGAACTGTACACCTGTGATGTATCGGCCCCGGCAGAACGTCCAGCAACAAGTGATGTCACAGGTGTTATACGTCCATTTAGAAAGCCACCTTTGTCTCCATATTTCTGCCCTGGGCCCTGTAATTAAAAACAATCAATAAATGGGGGATGGGGGGTATTTTTGTACTAATCATTTGTACAAAATGTAAATTCATATATATATATGTTTTACCTGCAACCTTGCTCTTCAAGGCCGTCCATATCATTTTAGAGTGTAATGTGTGTGTGTGTGCGCGTGTGCGTGTGTGTGTGTGTTAGTGGCTGCTGGACTGCCTGGCCTGCCTGTTGAAGCTGGTGTGTCAGTTTGCGGTGGACCCGGCTGATCTGGACCTGGCTTACCATGACGTGTTCTCCTGGTCCGGCCTGGCAGACAGCCAGAGGAAGCGAGCCTGGCCCGGCAAGGCCCGCAAGGCCACCGGAGAGCACGGCAAGGGTCTCCACATCCCCCGCCTCACAGAGGTACACGCACGCACACACACACACACACACACACACACACACACACAGGTTCTGATGCTGTGACAGCCCGTCTCAAACTGTAAAGATGCTTCTCTGTTCTGTGGGAAGATGTTTTCCCCCGCTATACCAGAATGAGAGTAATAGGTGCCAGACTCTCTCCTGCGCTGGTACAGTGTGAAACCAAGATGCTATGGCAAGCCAAACTAGGCATTGTGTGACCTGAACCTCACCTGTGTGTGTCGTTCGTGTGTGTGTCGTGTGTGTGTGTATGTTCCCAGGTGTTCCTGAGCCTCGTCCAAGGAACCAACCTGATCCAGCGTCTGATCAATGTGGCCTACACCTACGACAACCTGGCACACAGGTGACAGCATGCACCACACTTTGAACATTAATTTAACTTTATTTTGGAAAGTTCTACTTAAATACCCAAGATAACCGACATGATTGTCGGGCTGAAAGACATTGACAAAAAATTGTAATTGGGATTTTTCTTGTCGTGCTTTTTTCTTTTTTCTTTCACTTTAACATTTTCAAAAGTGGTTTTGTTCAAATTGCTTGTTTACATTGACCCATGGACCAGATTGCCTGCAGTTTCTCATTTGTTTATAAATCCGTTTGGCATGCCCCTCCTTCATAAGCAATTAATAGCAGCTTCTGGGATTTGAAAATTGTAACTTCATAGTTATTTCACCCCCAGGTAAATCGCTCAGCTCTTCACGATTGTAGATATTTTGTGTTTTGTTCCACAGAGTTCTGAAGGCTCAGTCAGACCACAGGTCCCGTCATGAAGGTGAGAATTGACCTACAGCAGGGATGGGAACTTCACGCATTTTCCTTAAAGGTCCCAATTCGTGCAGCTGTAACCTCTTAAAAACGTGTGTCTCTGGTCCATAAAACATGATTCTGGATTAATTTGTCGAAAATATAGCAACCCCGTTTGTTGTGACGGAGTTGTCCCTTTTTCATCTCGTCGCTTCCCAAGAATGGCCTGTTTCTATAATATATTCAGAACTAACAGTTCCCATTGGCCGCTGAGGGAGAGCCCGCCCCAGGCTCCCAGCGGCCAATCAGATTAGCCTCTGTGGACCAGCACGCTAGGTTGCGAGTTATCGTTAACTTAACGGTTACTACCTAAAGAGGACATCTCAAAATGCCTAGACTTACCGAATGCACCTCTGCAGTTGCTGGATCACGTACAGTTGGCGTCGCTCCAGCTAGAAGTGTTAATTTTGTGGCTATAGACAAAATGGTGCAGGTAGCTTGTGTGAGAGAGACCCGCGCAGTATGCAGGAGGAAGCTAGTGACGTCCCAATTCCCCTCTGGGCAAACGAAGCGTTTGGGGGTGTGGCTTGGAGGAGACTGCAGGGGGAAGCTGTATAGGGACAAATCCAACTGTGGCAGTTCTGAGCTTGTGACCACTCATTACAGGGAGGGCTGACAGCAGTATATATGCATTTACAAGTAAAAACAGCTTTTGCACGGAATGGGACCTTTAACCGTTAGTTGATTTCATCATTGACGAGGTGCTCGAGTTGTGTTTGAGAACTGTTTTGCTAGCGCTCTGACGTTCTGCTCGTTTCCTCCTACTTCCTCACGTGACTTCCTTTGTGACGAGGTTCTCACGTGACCGCTCCTGTTGCATGCGCCAGTAGTTGGTGGTGAGGTGCGCCCTCTGCTGGACTGTAAAAGTTAACAATGAGCTCTGGAGATTGAAGTGATACAAAGTAACAAAACATGTCGGAACAGTTCATTCATTTGAATCTGTTACATTCTTAACGGCAGTTAATCGATATTCACACGTCTGAACATTATTTTGTTTTATTATTTTATTCTTATTTTATATTGAGTTTTGTTTGTACACAGAAATAGTGAAACACTGATTGAAGAGAGAAAGAAAATGGATGACTTATCTCCTTCCAAAAGAATGAAAAATCATGTTGATGCAACTGAATTAAGGTCCTTACACATCAAGAGCGATGCGAATATACCGCACGAAATTGCGATGCCAGTTTTTGACCCACCTGTCACAGCCACAGATGTGTACACGTCGGAAGCGAATTTCTGAAAAATCGACCGTGGTTCGAAAAAATAAACACCGCAATAACGCTCAGCGAAACTTTGCCGTTGGTGTGTACGCGGTTGCATTGACTGATATAGGTTCGGAAAATATTATTGACGTGTGAATTAATCGCATGAAAAAAGCGCTCCCGACATGTAAGGACCTTTAGATTGACAAACCAATGACCATAACAACACAATGCATGCCTGACCAGTAAGGGAAGTAAAATGCTATAGCCCTGCTGCAGAAAACCAGATTGTTCTGAGTGGTTACTAACTGGGATGCACGGTTATACTGGTTTTGTTCTGAGTGGTTACTGTTGGATGCATAGTGATACTGGTTTTGTTCTGAGTGGTTACTGTTGGATGCATAGTGATACTGGTTTTGTTCTGAGTGGTTACTGTGGGATGCATAGTGATACTGGTTTTGTTCTGAGTGGTTACTGTGGGATGCATAGTGATACTGGTTTTGTTCTGAGTGGTTACTGTTGGATGCATAGTGATACTGGTTTTGTTCTGAGTGGTTACTGTTGGATGCATAGTGATACTGGTTTTGTTCTGAGTGGTTACTGTTGGATGCATAGTGATACTGGTTTTGTTCTGAGTGGTTACTGTGGGATGCATAGTGATACTGGTTTTGTTCTGAGTGGTTACTGTTGGATGCATAGTGATACTGGTTTTGTTCTGAGTGGTTACTGTGGGATGCATAGTGATACTGGTTTTGTTCTGAGTGGTTACTGTGGGATGCATAGTGATACTGGTTTTGTTCTGAGTGGTTACTGTTGGATGCATAGTGATACTGGTTTTGTTCTGAGTGGTTACTGTTGGATGCATAGTGATACTGGTTTTGTTCTGAGTGGTTACTGTTGGATGCATAGTGATACTGGTTTTGTTCTGAGTGGTTACTGTTGGATGCATAGTGATACTGGTTTTGTTCTGAGTGGTTACTGTTGGATGCATAGTGATACTGGTTTTGTTCTGAGTGGTTACTGTTGGATGCATAGTGATACTGGTTTTGTTCTGAGTGGTTACTGTGGGATGCATATTGATACTGGTTTTGTTCTGAGTGGTTACTGTTGGATGCATAGTGATACTGGTTTTGTTCTGAGTGGTTACTGTTGGATGCATAGTGATACTGGTTTTGTTCTGAGTGGTTACTGTTGGATGCACGGTGATACTGGTTTTGTTCTGAGTGGTTACTGTTGGATGCATAGTGATACTGGTTTTGTTCTGAGTGGTTACTGTTGGACGCATAGTGATACTGGTTTTGTTCTGAGTGGTTACTGTTGA
This sequence comes from Poromitra crassiceps, assembly GCF_964638095.1. NCBI lineage: Eukaryota > Metazoa > Chordata > Actinopteri > Beryciformes > Melamphaidae > Poromitra > Poromitra crassiceps. Next base: position 60,820,417 of record NC_139626.1, on the reverse strand, counting down.
ACGCATGGTGATACTGGTTTTATTTGAACACCAGTGACTCACTACTCCATGTGGCTGCTGGTGAGCTGGGCCCACTGCTGCTCCATGGTGAAGTCCAGCCTGGCCGACAGTGAGCACCTCCACGACTGGCTGAAGAAGCTCACTCTGCTGGTGCCTGAGGTGAGTCCACAGCTCCTTAACAAGTCTGTCGGTGTATTTCACACATTTTGAGTTATTTTTTAAAGGAATCAAACTCAGTAGTTTTGAAGTGATCCAGCAGCATGTGAACTGGTGGACTTACAGCAGAACTAGAATCAATCAGCCCGCAAAACGCACCACAAACAAACTGAGCTCAGACCTCCTGGCCTCTGAGCACCACAAACAAACTGAGCTCAGACCTCCTGGCCTCTGAGCTCAGACCTCCTGGCCTCTGAGCTCAGTTCAAACAAACTGAGCTCAGACCTCCTGGCCTCTGACCTCAGACCTCCTGGCCTCTGAGCTCAGACCTCCTGGCCTCTGAGCTCAGTTCAAACAAACTGAGCTCAGACCTCCTGGCCTCTGACCTCAGACCTCCTGGCCTCTGAGCTCAGACCTCCTGGCCTCTGAGCTCAGTTCAAACAAACTGAGCTCAGACCTCCTGGCCTCTGACCTCAGACCTCCTGGCCTCTGAGCTCAGTTCAAACAAACTGACCTCAGACCTTCTGGCCTCAGACCTCCTGGCCTCTGACCTCAGACCTCCTGACCTCTGGCCTCAGACCTTCTGACCTCAGACCTCCTGGCCTCTGACCTCAGACCTCCTGGCCTCTGAGCTCAGTTCAAACAAACTGAGCTCAGACCTCCTGGCCTCTGACCTCAGACCTCCTGGCCTCTGAGCTCAGTTCAAACAAACTGACCTCAGACCTTCTGGCCTCAGACCTCCTGGCCTCTGACCTCAGACCTCCTGACCTCTGGCCTCAGACCTTCTGACCTCAGACCTCCTGGCCTCTGACCTCAGACCTCCTGACCTCTGGCCTCAGACCTTCTGACCTCAGACCTCCTGGCCTCTGGCCTCAGACCTTCTGGCCTCAGACCTCCTGGCCTCTGACCTCAGACCTCCTGACCTCTGGCCTCAGACCTTCTGGCCTCAGACCTCCAGGCCTCTGACCTCAGACCTCCTGACCTCTGGCCTCAGACCTTCTGACCTCAGACCTCCTGGCCTCTGACCTCTGACCTCAGACCTCCTGGCCTCTGACCTCAGACCTCCTGGCCTCTGACCTCAGACCTCCTGGCCTCTGAGCTCAGTTCAAACAAACTGACCTCAGACCTCCTGGCCTCAGACCTCCTGGCCTCTGAGCTCAGACCTCCTGGCCTCTGACCTCAGACCTCCTGACCTCTGGCCTCTGACCTCAGACCTCCTGGCCTCTGACCTCAGACCTCCTGACCTCAGACCTCCTGGCCTCTGACCTCAGACCTCCTGGCCTCTGAGCTCAGACCTCCTGACCTCAGACCTCCTGACCTCAGACCTCCTGGCCTCTGACCTCAGACCTCCTGAGCTCAGACCTCCTGGCCTCTGACCTCCTGACCTCCTGACCTCTGACCTCAGACCTCCTGACCTCAGACCTCCTGGCCTCTGACCTCAGACCTCCTGACCTCAGACCTCCTGACCTCAGACCTCCTGGCCTCTGACCTCAGACCTCCTGACCTCAGACCTCCTGGCCTCTGACCTCAGACCTCCTGACCTCAGACCTCCTGGCCTCTGACCTCAGACCTCCTGGCCTCAGACCTCCTGGCCTCAGACCTCAGACCTCCTGACCTCAGACCTCCTGACCTCAGACCTCCTGACCTCAGACCTCAGACCTCCTGACCTCAGACCTCCTGACCTCAGACCTCCTGACCTCAGACCTCCTGGCCTCTGACCTCAGACCTCCTGACCTCAGACCTCCTGACCTCAGACCTCCTGACCTCAGACCTCCTGACCTCAGACCTCAGACCTCCTGGCCTCTGACCTCAGACCTCCTGACCTCAGACCTCCTGGCCTCTGACCTCAGACCTCCTGACCTCAGACCTCCTGGCCTCTGACCTCAGACCTCCTGACCTCAGACCTCCTGGCCTCTGACCTCAGACCTCCTGACCTCAGACCTCCTGACCTCAGACCTCCTGACCTCAGACCTCCTGACCTCAGACCTCCTGACCTCAGACCTCCTGACCTCAGACCTCCTGACCTCAGACCTCAGACCTCCTGACCTCAGACCTCCTGACCTCAGACCTCAGACCTCCTGACCTCAGACCTCCTGGCCTCTGACCTCAGACCTCCTGACCTCAGACCTCCTGGCCTCTGACCTCAGACCTCCTGACCTCAGACCTCCTGGCTTCTGACCTCAGACCTCCTGACCTCAGACCTCCTGACCTCAGACCTCCTGACCTCAGACCTCCTGACCTCAGACCTCCTGACCTCAGACCTCCTGGCCTCTGACCTCAGTTCGGTCCGAGTCGCAGCAAAATGCGGAATGCAGCAATCAGTCAAACATACGGCGACTGGAAGCAAAGTCCTGTCCAATGAACAAGCTAGTTGTGAGTCACGTGACTTTTGTTTACAAGCCCTCGTTCAGTTGTACTTGGGAAGTGTCAGCCTGAATACGAAAATGCAACAAATACCAATTGTTCTCCACTGCACTTCAGACTGAAGAAGACAAACCGCACCCCAACATTTCATCCCTTTATGGGTTGATCATAGGGCTCAATCTGCCCCAAAACTTAAAGTTGCATCTGTGTCGCGTGCGTGTGTGTGTGTGTGTGTGTGCGTGTGTGTGTGTGTGTGTGTGTGTGTGTGTGTGTGTGTGTGTGTGTGTGCGCGTGTGCGTGTGTGATGTGTGGTCGTTCCAGCCTGCGGTGAGGCACGAGGCGTGTAACGGCCTGTACAAGCTGTCTCTGTCCGGTCTGGAGGGAGGAGAGTCCATCAACAGATCCTTCCTGCTGCTGGCTGCCTCCACGCTGCTCAAGTTCCTGCCTGACGCACAGGCTCTCAAACCACTGAGGGTGGGTCCCACACACACACACACACACACACACACACACACACACACGTGCACACACACACACACGCATGCAAACACACACACACGTGCACACACACACACACACACACATGTGCACGCACACACACACACACACACTTCTGCTTACTCATGCACACACTAAACTTGGAGAAAGGGAAATAGTCCCATTAAACGTGATCATTAGGTGTGTGATAAAAGCGTGTTTGGGAAAAACCGCAGCGCCCCCTGCTGTTCAGCTTGAGGTGGTGTTAGTCAGCACAGAGGTGTGTCTCTTCACCTGCTGTTCAGCTTGAGGTGGTGTTAGTCAGCACAGAGGTGTGTCTCTTCACCTGCTGTTCAGCTTGAGGTGGTGTTAGTCAGCACAGAGGTGTGTCTCTTCACCTGCTGTTCAGCTTGAGGTGGTGTTAGTCAGCACAGAGGTGTGTCTCTTCACCTGCTGTTCAGCTTGAGGTGGTGTTAGTCAGCACAGAGGTGTGTCTCTTCACCTGCTGTTCAGCTTGAGGTGGTGTTAGTCAGCACAGAGGTGTGTCTCTTCACCTGCTGTTCAGCTTGAGGTGGTGTTAGTCAGCACAGAGGTGTGTCTCTTCACCTGCTGTTCAGCTTGAGGTGGTGTTAGTCAGCACAGAGGTGTGTCTCTTCACCTGCTGTTCAGCTTGAGGTGGTGTTAGTCAGCACAGAGGTGTGTCTCTTCACCTGCTGTTCAGCTTGAGGTGGTGTTAGTCAGCACAGAGGTGTGTCTCTTCACCTGCTGTTCAGCTTGAGGTGGTGTTAGTCAGCACAGAGGTGTGTCTCTTCACCTGCTGTTCAGCTTGAGGTGGTGTTAGTCAGCACAGAGGTGTGTCTCTTCACCTGCTGTTCAGCTTGAGGTGGTGTTAGTCAGCACAGAGGTGTGTCTCTTCACCTGCTGTTCAGCTTGAGGTGGTGTTAGTCAGCACAGAGGTGTGTCTCTTCACCTGCTGTTCAGCTTGAGGTGGTGTTAGTCAGCACAGAGGTGTGTCTCTTCACCTGCTGTTCAGCTTGAGGTGGTGTTAGTCAGCACAGAGGTGTGTCTCTTCACCTGCTGTTCAGCTTGAGGTGGTGTTAGTCAGCACAGAGGTGTGTCTCTTCACTGGTTCAATGTGTTTCTGAAAGCAGTCTGAGTTCAAACCTGCAGCAGAACACAACAGAACACACAGCAGAACACGCAGCAGAATACAGTAGAACAGTGGTTCTCAACTGGTGTAGCCTCAGGACCCACTATTTTCCTTGTCATGAAGTCACGACCCAAATTTCAGATTTTTTTTTAAACCACTCAAATTTATTGCACAAAAAATAGCGCATTAATTTAATACACAATGCCTTCATGCACTGTTATAAACCTCAAATGAACAAAAAAGTGCAACAGAAGTGCAACTAGGGCTAAAAACCAATTGAAATAAGGCAGACTTGAATTACAGGCCTATATGTTTTTAAATTTAAACAAGTCAAACTGGTCATGCTCAGAAAGTCTTATTTGAACTGTATGAAATATGAAATAAAAGGCAGACTTATCTTGAATTACATGCCTATATGTTTTTAAACAAGTTAATAATAATAATAATAATAATAATAATAATAATAATAATAATAATAATAATAATAATAATAATAAAACAAGTTAACCTGGTCATGCTAATCCAGTTTCAATAGTCTGAATTTAACACATTGACTGCCAGCCCTTTTTTCAATGCTGTAGGTAGGTTCTGCCAGGTTTTTTTTTGAGGATTCTGGCTCATTTTACAAGAGCCGAGGATTCTTTTCTGCTAAGATTTTGTGAACACACAATATCTCAAAACAACTAATAGAATGTGTGCTTTCTCTGTCTAAAAGAGTTAGTTTGTAGAGTTAGTAGTTATGTAAGCATTAGCAGTTGAATACAGCATGGTTTCAGCGTGAGAAAAATTATTCAGAGATAAACGGCTTTTTGTGAAATTCGATAGAACAGTCACTTTAACCATTCATTTTTGGCATCAGTAAGACCTAAACAATAGTTTTGAACAGTAATTTCCTCCATAACAGCAGGAAACTCCCCTCTGCTTCCAACTCCTCCCTCCGTGGGCGTTCCTCTTGGCTGCAGCCAGCGGCCGTGTCACAAGCTTGTCACCAGTCTCACTGCTTTGCAGCTGCTGTGTGGCTGTGCCTGTCTGAGCGGCCACTCTTTGAGGAAGTCTGGTTGGACTCGCTCGCTTCTTGGACTGCCAGCAGTCGAAACGAAAGCGTTTTCGCCAATCCATTTTCATGAGAATGGCTTCGTCACACTGCTTTTTGCTTGCCTTCCTCCTTCCTTGTCGCCACTTAGTGGGTCGGTGGAATGGGTTGTACACGTTGTACACGTCCAATACTTACGGTATATAAGAGATGTAAAAGGGTTAGATGCACATCCCACCGTCAAAATTTTTTTTTTGATTTTTTTGACGTATTAATACGTCAATGGCAGTGAACCGCTGGATTTTTTTTGACGTATTAATACGTCAGTGGCAGTGAGCGTGTTAACTAATATAAAAAGGCAGACTTTTCTTGAATCACAGGCAGGCTATATGCTTTTTAGTTAAACTGGTCATAACTTTTAATTAAACTGGGGCCATGCTAATCCAGTTTCAATCATCTGAATTTAACTAAAATTAAATATGAAATGAAAAGGCAGACTTCTCTTGAATTACAGGCAGAGCATATGCTTCAGCTTGTTAAACAAGTAAAACAGGTCAGGCTAATCCAGTTTCAATAATCTGAATTTAACTCAAATGAAATATGGAAAAAAAAAAAAAAAAAATGTTTGGTTAATGTCCGCGACCCAATCAAAACAGCCCCGTGACCCACCTTTGGGTCGCGACCCACCAGTTGAGAAACGCTGCGAACACACAGCAGAACACACAGCAGAATACAGTAGAACACACAGTAGAACACACAGCAGAACACACAGCAGAACACGCAGCAGAATACAGTAGAACACGCAGCAGAACACACAGCAGAAAACACAGTAGAACACACAGCAGAACACGCAGCAGAACACACAGCAGAAAACACAGTAGAACACACAGTAGAACACGCAGCAGAACACACAGCAGAACACACAGCAGAACATGCAGCAGAATACAGTAGAACATGCAGCAGAAAACACAGCAGAACACACAGCAGAAGACAGTAGTCCTGTTTCTACTCACCTGCAAGATACACTCTGTGTCAGTAGTCCTGTTTCTACTCACCTGCAAGATACACTCTGTGTCAGTAGTCCTGTTTCTACTCACCTGCAAGCTACACTCTGTGTCAGTAGTCCTGAAGGACAATGATCTGGCTCAATTTGAGTTTTGCTACAGTGAAGTCCAGTGTCTTTCTACCAGACATTGTCCCTCTGATGGGATTAATGCTGGAAAGACTGGTACATAGCAAACACTATTGATAAAGACAAGTACAGTGCACTCCTCTTATAGTGATCAGCTTGGGACGGCTCAAATTGATCACTATAAGCGGATGATCATTATAACAGATTTATTTATTTTTATTTACTTCTCATGCAGATTAACATCTAATTGACATTTGTATATATGTATTACATGAATACAGTCTCCAGCTGTTTCAAACACAGCTGTCTCGCATAGACAGAGACGCCACCATCTCTCCACAGACAGAGATGCTGTGATCTCTCCATATACAGACACACATGCACAGAGTATCGCTGCTGTATCTCATTGGCTCAATTTTGTCAGTTTGTAAGTAAAAAAAAAGGTTTTTCGCTCTCTTCTGAAGATTTAAAAATAACAACGGTTATTTACGGATTCTGTGAATTTTTGTTAATACACTGTAATTGCTCTCTATTTGCACTATCACCATTTAACTGCCTATTTATTACAGTTCTGTTATTATTCTGAATAGATTCCGGTCAACAATAGTCTTCTATTATATTCTATCTTATCACATTCCATTAAATTTTCTTTTCTCTTCCTCTTTGAATATCTTTAGATTTTGTGATTTATGTTACTGGGTAACAAAATGCCTTGTTTGCTGTTTTTGATTCTTTGAATTGCTAAGTGTTGCTAATGTATGCTTTGGCAATGTAAGATGCACCTTATCATGCCAATAAAGCCCTTTTGAACTTGAATTTGAATTTGAATGATTGAAACAGCATGTGTGTAGGAATGATTCAGGACCAAGCTTTTTGATCAGTAGAAGTGGTTGATCACTATAACCGTGATCACTATAAACGGATATAAAACCAAAAAGGGGATTTGCTCTTGACGTGTGTGTGTGTGTGTGTGTGCGTGTGCGTGTGCGTGTGCGTGCGTGGCTGCGTGCGTGTGTGTGTGTCTGCCTGCACCTCTACAGGTGGAGGACTATGAAGAGGAGCCTATGTTGAGGATGGGCTGTAAAGAATACTTCTGGCTGCTCTGTAAACTCATTGATAACATCCATGTTAAAGACGCCAGCCAGGTAGGAACCAACATACTGTGGATTTAGTCTGTAGAGATAAGCCGTTGATACTATTGGTGTGTGTGTGTGTTGAAGCTCTTGATAGTATTAGTGTGTATTGAATAGAGCTGTGCATCTTCACTGATCTCACGATTCGATACGATTCGATTATACAAGTCTACGATTCGATTCGATTCGATTATACGATGCATCTCGATGCATCTCCGATGCATCTCGATGCATCTTAAATCGATGCATCACCTTTTCCGCAATACATGATTTATTTTTTCTCACTTTCTTTTTTCTCACTGTGTGGCTACTTTTAAAATAAAAGTGCATTTGGAATTGCATTGTATTATGATCCATAATTAAAATGAACAACTGCATGTACTTCCATTATATTCTATTTGATTATAAAAAAAAAAATTTTTTGATATTTGTTAATCGATTCAGAATCGTCCTATTAAGCATCGCGATGCATCTCTGAATCGATTATTTTCGGCAGCTCTAGTATTGAAGCTGTTATTGGTATGTATTGAAGCTGTTGATAGTGTGCGTGTATGTAAACGTATGGCATGGTGTCTCCCTCTCTGTGGCTGCCTGGCTCGGTGCAGACGACTCTGCTGGACCTGGATGCTCTGGCCCGACACCTGGCTGACTGCATCAGGAGGTCAGTCACACACTTTATACAGCAGCTTTACCTCAACAACGATAAGAATTTGTTAATTAAAGCCCCAATCAGTAAGATTTTTGACATTTTTTTACTGTAATATAAGAGCTTTTTAGTCACAGGACATGGTAGATTGACTTGTAATAGGGAGACTCTCGCCTTTATTTATCACACACCGACCCTCCATTGGCCAGCCCTGGGACTAAGCAGGTTGTCTGCCATGGCAATAAAAAAAAAAAAAAAGGACGCGCGCATGCGCTGTACAGCGGAAGCGCTGTCTTCATGAAAACAAGGAAGTAACTCGATTCGGATTTGCTACGAAAATGATGTTTCACGGAACTATGGATTATTATTTCATCACGTGGTGAGTACCCGATGTCACAACATGTACATAGAGCTTTCTGGCGCTGTGTTTTGTTGACTTTGAACGGCGATATCGTTATCGATACTAATGCACGCAGAGGGCGCAGTTTCCCCAATAGCAAAACTTGGAAAACTTGCTGAATGGGGCTTTAAATTATATCTTTTTTCTGATTAGCATGAATAGCATCTCATCATAGCAGTTCACAGCATGAACTGCTATGCAGGACCCCCCTCCTCCACTTTTGTGCCACTTTTTTTCTAAATGGTTAGGTTTATTGATAATAAAAAAAACTGTGTCACTCAGTATTTTCAGTAACAGTATTTTTTTGTTTATGTTTCATTATTTTTTAAAGCATCTTCACTTTAAAGCAACTACAGGGAACTTTCACTTGGGATAGTGTTTATTGTAGCATCGCCTGTGGACAAAAGCGGTACTGTTTGGTTTGCCCAGAATGAAAATGCATTTCATTTTCTGATGTAGCTAAGATGTGAGGCATCAGTATTACATTTAGACTGTTTCATCAGCAGTTGAAAGTTCCTTATAGCTTCTTTAAAGGATTTATTTTACATGTCCCTAAGGCTTATACACAGTACTGAATGGTATTGCTAACATGTGGTTTCCAGTGCACAATACTGAATGGTATTGGTAACGTGGTTTCCTGTGCACAATACTGAATGGTAACATGTGGTTTCCTGTGCACAATACTGAATGGTAACATGTGGTTTCCTGTGCACAATACTGAATGGTATTGGTAACATGTGGTTTCCTGTGCACAATACTGATTGGTAACATGTGGTTTCCTGTGCACAATACTGATTGGTAACATGTGGTTTCCTGTGCACAATACTGATTGGTAACATGTGGTTTCCTGTGCACAATACTGAATGGTATTGGTAACATGTGGTTTCCTGTGCACAATACTGAATGGTATTGGTAACATGTGGTTTCCTGTGCACAATACTGAATGGTATTGGTAACATGTGGTTTCCTGTGCACAATACTGAATGGTATTGGTAACATGTGGTTTCCTGTGCACAGTACTGAATGGTAACATGTGGTTTCCTGCACTCTGCAGCCGTGAGATCCTGGACCAGCAGGATGGGACGATCGAGGATGATGGGCTGACGGGTCTGCTCCGCCTGGCCACCAGCGTGCTGAAGCACAAGCCCCCCTTCAAGTTCTCCCGCGAGGGCCAGGAGTTCCTCCGAGACGTGCACAACCTGCTGTTCCTGCTGCCCAGCCTGGCCGACCGCGCCCAGCCCAAGTGCAAGTCGCACGCCGCCCGCGCCGCCGCCTACGACCTGCTGGTGGAGACGGTGAAGGGCTCGGTGGAGAACTACCGACTGCTGCACAACTGGGTCATGTCCCAGCACATGCAGGGTGAGGGGAGACATGAGTACAGAGAGTACAGCACATGCAGGGTGAGGGGGAGACATGAGTACAGAGAGTACAGCACATGCAGGGTGAGGGGGAGACATGAGTGCAGAGAGTACAGCACATGCAGGGTGAGGGGGAGACATGAGTACAGAGAGTACAGCACATGCAGGGTGAGGGGAGACATGAGTACAGAGAGTACAGCACATGCAGGGTGAGGGGGAGACATGAGTACAGAGAGTACAGCACATGCAGGGTGAGGGGGAGACATGAGTGCAGAGAGTACAGCACATGCAGGGTGAGGGGAGACATGAGTACAGAGAGTACAGCACATGCAGGGTGAGGGGGAGACATGAGTACAGAGAGTACAGCACATGCAGGGTGAGGGGGAGACATGAGTACAGAGAGTACAGCACATGCAGGGTGAGGGGGAGACATGAGTGCAGAGAGTACAGCACATGCAGGGTGAGGGGAGACATGAGTACAGAGAGTACAGCACATGCAGGGTGAGGGGAGACATGAGTACAGAGAGTACAGCACATGCAGGGTGAGGGGAGACATGAGTGCAGAGAGTACAGCACATGCAGGGTGAGGGGAGACATGAGTACAGGAGGGCACAAAACAGTTCATCTGTTACATTACAGTCATATCGCAACAGTTCATCTGAACCCCCACACATGTATTGACCTATTCCATGTTTTTTTTTTGTTTTTTTTACATAGTTTTACATACATAAAGTACATGTGTACATCTACATGAATTTCCTCTCTAGGGGATCAATAAAGTGCTGTTGTATCTTATATAATATATATATTTTTTTATATATATTCAAAATTCAGTCTATTGTCCCACTGGTGGGAAATTTGTCGTACAAACACATATTAATAAAACAGACAACAGCTACTCTCACCAGACGGTCTGTTGGAGGTCCTGTGGAAACACAATGGCGAACCACTTTCACATTTTTTGGAGTTGTCCCTCTGTGGCTCCATTTTGGAAAGAAGTACACGAGCTCCTGGAGGCAGTTTTGAAGATTGAAATCAATTTTGATTTTAAAATGTTGTATCTGGGAGATATAGAAGAGTTACATTGGACGAAGCGAGACGAATACATGCTGAGAGCGATGCTAGTGGCCAGCAAAAAAGGCGGTGACTAGAAAATGGCTAAAACAAGATGTACCAACCGTAAATGAATGGATGGATTTAATCCACTCCATATATGTAATGGAGAGAGTAACATTTAGACCGGTGGTTCTCAAATGGGGGTCCGGGGACCCCCAGGGGTCCTTGAGGGGGTTCCAGGGGGTCCCCAGCCAAAAAGCGGTTGATTTATTTTCGCTATAATTCCATTCATAAGTAACACAATTTGTCAATGACTATTTTGGTCATGGGTTTTTATACACTTTCTGTAATAAAACATCTAAAAACATCAATCTTATTATCATATGGGCGACCGTGGGACAAAATCCTATCAAATGGGGGTCCGTGGTCTAATTTTTGTCAGTTATGTGAACCACTTGATTTAGACTAAGAGCTAAAGTTGATTCCTTTGAAGATAATTGGTCGAAGTGGCTTGCCTGTGTGTCGGCTATAAGGCCTGACTTGGTATAGCTGAGACCAAAACCATGTAGAGAACGTACACTTCAATTTAATGACCCTCGATCTCTCCGCGAGTGAGACCATGATGGGTCGTTGGTGTGAGGGGGTGCTCACATGGTCATGTGCAGACGGAGAGATGGGGAGGAGTCTGGACATGGTGTGGGTACACGTTTATAAATGAGAATTGTATGTGGGGGGTGCGAATGATTATGTGAATGTAGATGTGTGTAGTCTTGAGTGTGTTGAGAAAGATCCTCCCCTGTCATTTATGTTTGTTTATTTTCTACCGTTTTGTTCTGTTTTGTTTGTTCGAATGAAAATAGTAACAGTGTTTCCCCTAGAAAACATTTCAGGCCTGGAGGGATTTTGAAACGTACCCCGACCGTAGCGGCGGGGGCCCTCGCTGGCGACGCTAAACTTTTAGCTAACCTGTTCGCATCTATGTTCGCAATGGCATCCCCAAGTGTCATCATACTATTATGGGATGCGATGCAAACAGTTGTATTATGGGATGTGCGTTTCCCAGGCAACGACACACGTTGCCACGTTTTGGAACAGCGCTGCACGCTGGCACGATGCTCCTAAGAGCAAAATGCTTATTGTTTTGAATGATTTGGCTTTTTTTGGGGGGCTTTTTTTTTCTGGCCAGGCGTTGTTGGCCTGGTGGGCCCGCCAGGCTTCGAGAGTGGAAACACCGAATAAAAAGTAAATGACCAAAGAAAAAAACAGACGACAAGTGCAATACTCTTAAGTATAAATAAGGAGTAAAAACATATAAAAGGTATCAGTTAGTTAGTTATACTTTATTTGTCCCCAGGGGGAAATTCGTCATGGGCAGGTACACCGTTGCTTCGTGTAAAACAATTACACAATAATCAATACAATCAGCAATCAACAATAATCACATAATATAGGTAGAAGCATTGACATGGAAGTGCAATGAACAACACTGCAAAACCACAGTCAGGGAAGCCTGATCATCAATACCGTCCAGACACACGCATACATTAGGCACAGTGGAAGGAGTCGGCTAACTCAGCAAGTTTATACACGCCATGTATTTATACACTGTCTTTAAGTTTATACACGCCATGTATTTATACACTGTCTTTAAGTTTATACACGCCATGTATTTATACGCTGTCTTTAAGTTTATACACGCCATGTATTTATACACTGTCTTTAAGTTTATACACGCCATGTATTTATACGCTGTCTTTGAGTTTATACACGCCATGTATTTATACGCTGTCTTTAAGTTTATACACGCCATGTATTTATACGCTGTCTTTAAGTTTATACACGCCATGTATTTATACGCTGTCTTTAAGTTTATACACGCCATGTATTTATACGCTGTCTTTAAGTTTATACACGCCATGTATTTATACACTGTCTTTAAGTTTATACACGCCATGTATTTATACGCTGTCTTTAAGTTTATACACGCCATGTATTTATACGCTGTCTTTGAGTTTATACACGCCATGTATTTATACGCTGTCTTTAAGTTTATACACGCCATGTATTTATACGCTGTCTTTAAGTTTATACACGCCATGTATTTATACGCTGTCTTTAAAGGCCGGCTTTACCGTGGGGAATATGAATATATATTAATTCTTAAAAAATCTTAAATTTCGAATCCGTTGAAATTTTTGAAATTGCTTGTTCACAGCCAGAGAAAAAAATAAATGAAAAAATAAATTGGGCCAGGTGACGCGTTTCGCGTCGAAACGCGTCACCTGGCCCATTTTTTTTTTTTTTTTTTTTTTTCTCTGGCTAAAAAATGAAAAAAAAAAAAAAAAAAAAAAATTGGGCCAGGTGACGCGTTTCGCGTCGAAACGCGTCACCTGGCCCATTTTTTTTTTTTTTTTTTTTTTTCATTTTTTTTTTTGTTCATATTCCCCACGGTAAAGCCGGCCTTTAAGTGTGTTGAAAAGTGCTGTACAAATACAATGTATTTGTTGTTATTCACTTCCTGAGCAGAATACAGCAGTCAAATGCTAACTGCTTTTTATAATTTTGTTTTTATTTCTGGAAGGTGAAAACAAAAAAAACCTAGGTTCAGGACAGGAAACTTTTTTTTTTTTTTTTTTAATCTATTGGACAATGTGTTGAATTCCAAAATCCAGCAACAGCTGCTCACTATTTTACCATTAGAACTATTTTTAGTGCAAGAAAAAACCTGTCAAAATATCTGGTTGAGTTGACATTTATCAGCTGTAGCCGGAAAATGTGCAATTGTCTAAATAGATACGAGGTGAAACTAGCACCACTCGCTCCAGCAAAGCCACGACGCGTGAAAATAAATGGGATATTTGAGTCAACGCGACGTTTCTTCTTCCCGCTGTTTTCCTCCAGCCTCTCACGCTCCGTACAAGTGGGACTACTGGCCGCACGACGACGTCCGAGCCGAGTGTCGCTTCGTGGGCCTGACCAACCTGGGAGCCACCTGCTACCTGGCCTCCACCATCCAGCAGCTCTACATGATCCCGGAGGCCCGGCAGGCCGTCTTCACCGCCAAGGTCAGTGATCTGAGAGAGCGCGCTCGAAGCCTCTTGTGTTCACAATACCTAGTTGATTAGTTGGCGACGGCTAAAAGTATTCCAGTTTAAAGTGCTAGTCTCAAAGATTTTCATGTAAATAAATGTCTGTCCAAGTCACTATCTGATAGAGTTGACAACACCATGGTGATTGAGTCTATGGCCCATTGATGGAAGGAAGCCTTTGCATTTTTGTCGTGGATCATTTACATGTTGCATATGATACATGTCATCTCGAAATGATGGGACAAACTCTGGACAAACCCCACACGAGTATTTATACTGAACTGAACCGAGGCTCGCACGTCATGCAAAAGATCCACGCCATTTTCAGAATTGCAGCATTTATGAACTGGGTGTCTGTCTGTGGTGAGTGACACCCCAGAGAGGGTAGGCGGAGATGATGCAATAGACCATGTAGGCTCCTGACAACATTACTCTTATGTGAAGTAGGATAACAGCTTACCATTCTTCTTACCATGGCCGAACAAACTGATTAACGTCGGATATGCAAACATAGTTTGGATCTCACTTACAATTACCGCTCGTCGCCACAGGTGTCGCCAAAGAGAAGGACATGGAAATCAATCTTCAAGATTATCACTTTAACATCTCATTGTGTGTGTGTGTGTGTGTGTGTGTGTGTGTGTGTGTGTGTGTGTGTGTGTGTGTGTGTGTGTGTGTGTGTGTGTGTGTGTGTGTTGACAGTATGCAGAGGAAATCAAACACAAGACCACCCTGCTGGAGCTGCAGAAGATGTTCACCTATCTCATGGTGAGTTCCAGTTACACCAACGGAATCTCAAGTTCCAGTTACACCAAACCCATCTCTGTCTTCTCCATTTCATCCTCTCTCACTTCTATCAGCAGAATTCTCTTGGATTAAATTACGGTAATCAATTAAGAGATGCAATCATCTCAACTGGCTTTTCATCATCTTGTACATTTACAAAGTTGAGTTTTGTAGGTTTATGACACACGGGATTGGTTTGTTAAACAAAGTACTTTAAGTTGTTCAGAATAGCACAAACCTGAACACTCTTAAATGGAAGAAAAACCCTTCATGTTAAATGCAAAGTTACCATTTTTATTCTCCAACTGACCGACAAAAGGAGTGTGTGTGTGTGTGTGTGTGTGTGTGTGTGTGTGTGTGTGTGTGTGTGTGTAAGTAGAAAAGTACAACACGAGTTTCACCATCATCCACGCAAAACATGGACTGTAACATGGACTGTAACTTTGTATTGTAACATCTTTATTTAGTTACATTGTTTAAATTGTAGCTGTGTTCTGCTCTCAGTGAAGAGAAAGTTCACTAAGAACAGAATCAAACACACAACTCTCTTCCCAAATTGATTACCCCCCCCCCCCCCCCCGTGTGTGTGTGTGTGTGTGTGTGCGTGCGCGCGTGTGCGTGCAGGAGAGTGAGAGGAAGGCGTACAACCCGCGTCCCTTCTGTAAGACCTACACCATGGACAAGCAGCCTCTGAACACCGGGGAGCAGAAGGACATGACGGAGTTCTTCACTGACCTCATCACCAAGATAGAGGAGATGTCCCAGGACCTGGTACACTACACACACACACACACACACACACACGCACACACACACGCACACACGCACGCACACACACACGCACACACGCACACATACACACGCACACATACACACGCACACATACACACACACACACACACACACACACGCACACACACACGCACACACACACACATATGCAGTGCCGGTTTGATCTACTCGTCACGCCATGTGAATGGTGGAAACATCACCGTGTTCTCTTTCAATCTCTCTCATTCGCTATCTCACCTGTGGGAAACGTTCATGGAAGCTCCAGTAGCACCAAGTCTGACCAATCATCGTTCAGACGACCGCGACGGACCGCCCCCCTGATATAAGGGGCCGTGAGAGCCAAGTCAAGTCAAGTTTATTTATATAGCCCTAATTCACAAGCATGTCTCAGAGGGCTTCACAGAAAGTATGTCTAGCTAATTCTAGCTGACACAACAGTAACATGAATATACAGAATAAAGATAACATTTGAACAATTGATAATATAGAAAATATAGGAATGAGGGGAGAGCAGAGGAGAGCGCAGGAGAAGGGAGAATAGCAGGGGGAATGTGAGAGAGTGATGGGGTGGGGAGGGTATAGGAGGTGGGGAAGGAGCAAGAGGAGAGAGCAGGAGAGGGGAAGGGAGGGGAGGTGTGGGGGAGAAGAGAGCAGGGGGAGGGAGGAGGTGGGGAGAGAATGAGCAATATAGACGGAGGAGAGGGGGGAGGTGGGGAGAAGATAGGAATGTGGAGGAGGAGAGAAGGAGAGATGGGGATGCAGGGGGGGGAGAGCCAGGGTAGAGAAGCAGGGGGAGCGTCCCACATCCCCCCCCCCCCCCCCCCCCCCCCAGAGAGGACAGAGAGGAGGAGAGAACAGAGAAGGAGAGGTGGGAGGGTGCAGGGGGAGAGGAGGAGAGAACAGAGAAGGAGAGGTGGGAGGGTGCAGGGGGAACGCGGGAGGAGGAGGCGGGGGAGGGAACAGACCTCTCCGCCCCCTCCTCCCCCCCCTTCCCGAGAGGACAGAGAGGAGGAGAGAGCAGAGAAGGAGAGGTGGGGGGGTGTAGGGGAAGGAGTGCAGGGGGAATGTGAGAGAGGGGAGAGGACAGGGAGGAGGAGAGAACAGAGAAGGAGAGGTGGGAGGGTGCATGGGAGGGAGAGCAGGGGGAACGTGGGAAGGGGCGGCGGGGGAGGAAAGAGCATGGAAAGAGAGGGGGCGGGGGGGGGGGGGAGTGGGAAATGTGGGAGAGTGGGGAACAGGAGGGGGAAGAAGGGAAAGGAGTGGGGGAAAGAGAAAGAGAGGGGGGGGGGGGAAGATCAGACAACTGACTACTCTAAGCATTAACCAGAGCTAGCTGGGACATAGTATCTAGCTAGTCTACAGCCTAATCTGGCCTATCCTACTCTGCTCTAGTCTGATCTTTGCCTGAACACTATAACAGGTCAGCCTTAGGCTGTAGCTAATCTATCGCCTACCTAAACTGTTCTAAACCAACCGGCAGCCCTCGACCAGTGATGAAGAGCACCGATGCCCCCCGCCCCGGCCCCCCGCCCACATAAGGCGTGTGAGAGAAGGCCGGGCCGGGACACAGCGGCGTCCCCACACCCCCAGTGAACGCAAGAAAACCTTTCCACCAAATGGATTGCCCCAGTGACTTGGCTTGGCTGAGGAGGAACCTTGTGAGGTCGTTGTGCTACAGGGGCCCAGCAATGGTCGCCTGGGTAAACCCACCCCCCACGCGACCCGCTCCCAGACCCGCCCCCAGCTAGTGACTGGGAACTGAGAGAGCAGGCCACGCGGGGGGCGGGCCCACCCAGGCAGTGGACCCAGCAGCGGACCCCCATCCGGGGACTCCCCTCCGAGACAGGCCGAGAGATGCCGGGCTAAACCATGAACAGAGTTTTCCGGCAGTGAAACTCTGTAAATGGTTTATTATGGAAATAAAATTTACAAGAGAACAGAAAATGTAAAATGTAAAAAAAGAGTCCAACAGAGGGATATAAAAATGTAGTTTTTAAATTATCCTAAAATCAGGGAAGGGAGTTGAAAATGTAAAAAGTAGAGTCCAAAGGAAATAGAAAATGTAGTCTTTAAGTGTTCGTAGGTTTAGAGAATACTAGCTAAGAGGAGGGGAGGGGAGGATAAGAGTCGGAGGTGGTGATTAAGGGGAGGGGAGGATAGGAGTTGAAGGTGATGAGGCCGGGGGGGGGGGGGGGTCCCCCCCTTCCCTTAGGCAGGCAGGTGACCAGGATGATGAGGATAGGGGTCGGTGGTGGTGAAGAGCCCGGGGTGTCAGACAGTAGAAGGAGTAGCGGGTAGATGGCCTAGAGTGACGACAGGTGGCTAGGGCGATGACGGCCGGACCTAGGGCTGCAGCGGCGGGGGTGTACGTCAGGCCAATGAAGGACACCTGAGGGGGAGAGAGAGGAGAGAGCGGGGGAATCTGCGCAGAGGTGGAACTAACTCTATAGACAACAATAAAATTAGGTCAAAACAAAATTTATTAGGATTTTTTTTTTTTTTTTTTTTTTTTTTTTTTTTTAAGGATGACTAATACTATACTGCTAATTCAGGTCTAAGTACCACCTAACACCACTGTCAATGAGCCCCCTCCCATCATTCTTTCGTTTCTTCCACGTGAAGATCATACCTGCTCCTCAGCGCTTCCTGATCTGGATATTCATTCAACGGCCCAATTCCAATCCGCCCCCTAAAGACTCAAGCCCTGAA
This sequence comes from Poromitra crassiceps, assembly GCF_964638095.1. Classification (NCBI taxonomy): domain Eukaryota; kingdom Metazoa; phylum Chordata; class Actinopteri; order Beryciformes; family Melamphaidae; genus Poromitra; species Poromitra crassiceps. The sequence continues at coordinate 60,802,136 of NC_139626.1, read as the reverse complement.
CCCTCAGTCCCTCTAATGGCCGCCATCTGAAAGTGGTTGAGTCATCAAGTGTGGAAGGGATCCACATTGGATAAATAGGAGGATTGGGACAGCAGAGCCCTTTGCACTTGACAAGATGATGTTGACTCTGGCAGGTTTGGGGCTCGCTATATATTGTTTATTGTCAAGACGCTTTGAGGGATAGACTCCCTGATGAGTCTGTTCTCATCCAGGCTCTGGCTCTACAGAGTGGACAACAGGTCATTTAAAAATAAATGTAGCCTACTGCAAAATCTGCAATCTGCAACATGTGTAATTATAATTAAAATAAGCAATTAAGCATAATAATGACATGTCACCCAACATTATACACAATGTCAATACTGTACAATACAGATTCGGGAAAACTATTTCTCATTCATCAAAAAAGGTGTGGATTGCAATTGTAATAGAAATGATCGATGATTATTCTAGGATTGTGTTAAATAACTAATTGCATTCCTCTGATATAATCTTTTTGTCTAATCTGAAATCCCTATTAATGTAATGTTTCATTGTCAATTTAGGCATTCCAGCGCACTCGCAAACACCGCGTTCGTTTCGCGCGTGTGTTCTTTTCGTTTTTTTGACAGATATTTGCAACCTTCCCCGTTTTATACATCACAACGCTATGCATTGTGGGCAATTCCCTTTCCGTAAGTGGCCACCGCTGCTCCCTTACGGTAAGGGGGCAGAAAGGGCTCACTCTGAGCCCTCATTCACTTTGCGATTTCACCGTGGGACATCCCTAAGCCCTCGCTCCCTTCACGTGAACGCGCCTCTAAGGGGGTGAGTCAGTAAGGGGGCGGATTGGAATTGGGCCAACCGCTCACAGATGAGCCGTCGAGCTCGTCGCCGAGCGTGAATTTCTGGATGGGATTCAACCGCGCTGGATTTATTTTTCCCTACACCACGGGAAAATCTATCACGTAATCAGAATCACTTTTATTGCCACAGTATGAAAGTTACATAGGAGGAATTTGTCTTAGTGTCTGTATGCAGCGTAGCGGTCACATCAATATACAGAGATAAGAAGTAGGAAGATAACTAAAGACAATCACAAAGTTGCAAGTGCAATCAAATCGAGTAAATATATCCAATATGTGCATGAGTGGTGAAGTGTTCTGTGGATATTAAATATGAATTTACGTTGGATTTACATGAGCTTTACAGACTGAGTTAAATAGACGTTAAATAGGCAGTGGATTTACATGAATTTACAGTCAGAGTTAAATAAGAGTTTACATTGAATGTACATGAAATTTACAGGCTAAGTTAAATAGGCATTACATGTGCAGGGAATTTACATGAATTTACAGTCCCAGTTAAACAGGTAAGTCTTTGCTGACGCTACCTGGCTACCATCAGAGTGTTTAGCTTAGCTGTCAAAGCTGGGCGGACGCTTTTGCTAGCGGCTATAGCTTGAACCAACGTTTCACTGTTGGCTACCGCATCAGGGGCCGGTTGCACCAAGTGGTCTTACGACTGGTCTTAAGCTACGCCGGTCGTAACTTTACGACCTAACAGCTACGCCGGTTGCACCAAGAGGGCTTAAGACTTCTTTTCACTACGCCCAGGCGTAAGAGTTACGCCTGGTCAGCAGGAGGCGTAAGAGTCTAAGGGTAAGGGTGCCTGCCTGTAACAGAGATCTCCGTTCTCCGTCTTTGAAGCATGAAGTTAGATTATAACGAACTAGTTGTGTGGCTTAGCCTTCCCAAATGTTGACGTTAGTTTTGTAGAATTTAATACATAGAATTGGGAACGTTACATTCAATTTCATTCAGACTGTCTGGCACTCATTCGCCGCCATTTTTCCCGCGGAGCGAGGGAGGGTGCGAGGAGGGAGGGTGTAGTGATGCACATACAGTAGTGGCTGAGAGAGCGTAGTGGCACAGTGACGCTCCAAGCAGGTCGCGAGGCACATTTTTGCAACATCATCCAATCAGGGTGCATTCCCCGGCAATTCACATGGACGCGCATTGCTACGACCGGCGTAGTTAAGACCAGACATAAGTACTGTTGGTGCAACAGGCATAAATCCACTCTAAAGACTGGTCGTGGGGTGTTTCGGGTCTGTCAACATCATACACCCTCGCCCAGTAGACCCAGCCGAGGCCGATTAAGACCCCGACCCTCGTCCCAGAAGCAGCCGCTCACGGATCAGCCTTCCTACTCTGTCTGCAACGTTGCCCGCGGAAGGGTTGATCACGCCCAATCCGCTGCAATAGAGTTTAGTGCTACACCGCAGTATTGAAAGTCCCTTCGGTGCATGGAGGGCTAAGGCCCTGTGGATGAATCCAGGCCGCGCTCCTCCTTCATCTCACCAGACCCTCCCTGGGGAAAAGGCAATCCTACTATGCCGTACCATGGGCAGGGAGGATGCCTCATTGCCTCAAGGAGGCCTGTGCGCTGCACGTCATTCACCTGCGCCGAGCACCTCGCTCTAGCCTGAAGGACCCCAGGCCGCGCCTATCTTTACACAGTTTTTCAGGAGGCTAATCCGTAGCGTTTGTGGATTTCTCCCAGGAGCAGCCGCTCACGGATCAGCCTTCCTACTCTGTCTGCAACGTTGACCGCGGAATATACTCTATATATATATATATATATATATATACTCTATATATATATACTGTATATATCCGCAGTGGAAGTGGTCTCTTGGAAATTTGGTTTGGTACATAGTGAATCAGAATCAGCTTTATTTGAGAAGTATGTGCACATACAAGGAAATTGGCTCCGGTTCGCTTCGTTCCAAGTACCAGTACTTGGTCTGAACGCCAGTCAATAAACATTGAGTTTTAGGTTGGCTCTTGAAGGCGGATATTGAATTAATGTAACGTTTGAACATACAGTCGTCACTGAGATGAAACTGAATGAATTAGATTGAATGTATGTATGTAACGTTTGAACATACAGTCGTCCCTGAAATGAAACTTGATTTGAAAAAATTCAATGGATTTGAATGAAGATGTGCAGCAGTTGTGTTGAAACACGTCTGACATTTCAACTCTCTCCCTTTTCCCCCCTCAGAAAAACACAGTGAAGACTCTGTTTGGAGGCGTCATCACCAACAACGTGGTGTCTCTGGTAAGAATCTTTCCTCAAGTCAACAAAACCATCTTACATCCTTGAATTCACGTTACAGTATGTATGTATGAAGGACATTTCCCTTAAGACAAGGTTCAACGTTCAAGGTTTTCTTTATTTGTCTCTCTTGGGAGACATTTGTCTTGGAGACGGGGCCACAGCTGCATACATAGAAACATTTGACAAAAAACACCAAGAACCAAAAACATTGCATATACACCATTGCACATACCCCCGTGATAAAGTGCATCTAGTCACTTCTAGTTGATGTCACTAATCATTTTGATTGACAGAGGAAGGAATGAGTGTTTATATCTATTATATTTGCACCGCGGGGTCCTATATCTCCTGCCAGATTGCAGTAGTTCGTACTCTGGCTTCAGTACATGCGAGGGGTCGGACAAGATATTGCGAGCTTGTCTTATCACTGCTTGCTCAAAAATGGCTTGGGGGGGTGATCGGGGTGGTGGACATACCCATGATCTTCCCAGCCATTTTTGCCAGCCTAGCAACCTGACCTTAATACTCCGCCTCTTACAGTTCAGGTTAAGGGGTCATGTCCACAGACTACGTGTTTTTCTTGGCGGAGCGCTTTGGATATCACAAATATGACTGTTTCTGTACCACGTGACTGACTGTAACCCTTCTTTACAGAACTGATCTGTGGCCTGTTTCTGTACCACGTGACTGACTGTAACCCTTCTTTACAGAACTGATCTGTGGCCTGTTTCTGTACCACGTGACTGACTGTAACCCTTCTTTACAGACCTGATCTGTGGCCTGTTTCTGTACCACGTGACTGACTGTAACCCTTCTTTACAGAACTGATCTGTGGCCTGTTTCTGTACCACGTGACTGACTGTAACCCTTCTTTACAGAACTGATCTGTGGCCTGTTTCTGTACCATGTGACTGACTGTAACCCTTCTTTACAGAACTGATCTGTGGCCTGTTTCTGTACCACGTGACTGACTGTAACCCTTCTTTACAGAACTGATCTGTGGCCTGTTTCTGTACCACGTGACTGACTGTAACCCTTCTTTACAGAACTGATCTGTGGCCTGTTTCTGTACCACGTGACTGACTGTAACCCTTCTTTACAGAACTGATCTGTGGCCTGTTTCTGTACCATGTGACTGACTGTAACCCTTCTTTACAGACCTGATCTGTGGACTGTTTCTGTACCATGTGACTGACTGTAACCCTTCTTTACAGAACTGATCTGTGGCCTGTTTCTGTACCATGTGACTGACTGTAACCCTTCTTTACAGACCTGATCTGTGGCCTGTTTCTGTACCACGTGACTGACTGTAACCCTTCTTTACAGACCTGATCTGTGGCCTGTTTCTGTACCATGTGACTGACTGTAACCCTTCTTTACAGACCTGATCTGTGGCCTGTTTCTGTACCACGTGACTGACTGTAACCCTTCTTTACAGACCTGATCTGTGGCCTGTTTCTGTACCATGTGACTGACTGTAACCCTTCTTTACAGACCTGATCTGTGGCCTGTTTCTGTACCATGTGACTGACTGTAACCCTTCTTTACAGACCTGATCTGTGGCCTGTTTCTGTACCATGTGACTGACTGTAACCCTTCTTTACAGACCTGATCTGTGGACTGTTTCTGTACCACGTGACTGACTGTAACCCTTCTTTACAGAACTGATCTGTGGCCTGTTTCTGTACCACATGACTGACTGTAACCCTTCTTTACAGAACTGATCTGTGGCCTGTTTCTGTACCACATGACTGACTGTAACCCTTCTTTACAGAACTGATCTGTGGACTGTTTCTGTACCACGTGACTGACTGTAACCCTTCTTTACAGAACTGATCTGTAGACTGTTTCTGTACCACGTGACTGACTGTAACCCTTCTTCTGCAGGACTGTGACCACGTCAGTCAGACAGCTGAGGAGTTTTACACCGTCAGATGCCAAGTGGCCGACATGAAGAACATCTATGTGAGTTTGACCTTCGACCCCGACACAGCGATAGAAACAACATGGAAAAGGCTGGGTCCACATTTAGGGTTCGGGTACATACAGTGTATTGATTTGCCAATAAATAGGGCCGATGCTGCCTTTTTATGAAAGAATTGGATGTGGACCAGTGTCATCCTCCGATACGATGCGGTTTCTTTGATGACATATTTATGGTGTATTTATGACAGGGACTGGTGTTTTGGGTAACAAAGAATCTTTTTCAGTTTTTTTTTTACAGATTGTGAAAGGGCAGATAATGATTGTAAGCTTTTAAATGACGTGTCATACATTGAGAATAGTTGAAGATATGCGGAGTTGAATGTTCGTACTCCTAAAAGCATCTAGTGGTCCTAAAACTGTTTTGTTATATTGAGTGCATTCTTCAACATGTAAACGTGTGTAATATGAACAAATAAAAGATAATAACTGTGTGTGTGTGTGTGTGTCTGTGTGTGTGTCTGTGCGTGTGTGTTTGTGCGTGTGTGTGTGTGTGTGTGTGTGTGTGTGTGTGTGTGTGTGTGTGTGTGTGTGCGCGTGTGTGTCTGTGCGTGTGTGTCTGTGCGTGTGTAGGAGTCTCTGGATGAAGTGACCATCAAAGACACTCTGGAGGGAGACAACATGTACACCTGCTCCCAGTGCGGCAAGAAGGTCCGCGCAGAGAAAAGGTACGGAGGCATCCTGGACGATGAAAATCACAAACTTATCTTCTGTTGCCATTTGAGTTGAAGACAAGTGAGGATTGAAACCTCCAGCGGCCGAGTGATGATGAACTGGAGGTGTGTGTGGTTGGTGGATCTGTCACGTCTGTTATCCATCTTGACCGCTGGTCAAACTGTTGACCGCTGGTCAAACAATCGGTTTGATTTCTATTTTGGCTGATAGGAAGTTAAATTGGCCAGTGAAATATCAGCTCTATGTATGTTTATTAAAAGGGAGCATGCGGGCTCTCTTCTCTTGTTTGAAACTTTGTCCCGGAAGTGATGTCACTCAACTGGAAGTGATGTCATCAGTGATGTCAGTAAGCACGCGAGATGCCTGGTATAGGATTAAAAGCCCAAAAGATGTCACGTGTTAAGAACAGTGTTATAAACAAAATGAAACTTGAATGGAGAAACAAAATTCTCTAAAAGCCTGTTGGTAGAAATATTTAAGAGTGATTGAAAAGATGGCGACATTGGAAAATGAGTGAAAAAAGATGGTTTAAATCTCCTCTCGTCTCGTCTCCTGCTGCAGAGCGTGTTTCAAGAAGCTGCCAAGGATCCTGAGCTTCAACACGATGCGCTACACCTTCAACATGGTGACCATGATGAAGGAGAAGGTCAACACACACTTCTCCTTCCCCCTGCGCCTCGACATGACGCCATACACAGAGGACCTCCTCATGGGCAAGGGGGAGCGCAAGGAGGGTGGGTCCCACACACACTGCTACGCACACACACACACACACACACACTAGAGCAGGGTTCGGACAGAAACATTGAAGTCGCGTTCGGGCTCGGGCCGGGCTCGGTCACGTTAATCAGTCACTTGTTTTTGCCTTCAAATAAAATCTATCATCAGCTCCTGAGCTAATTTACTACGTTAATGAAAGCACCTGAAGGCATCGAATGAAACACGCCCAGACATGCACTCTGCTGCTCTGCCCGGAGTCAGCTGCGTGTCGGCTCAGCGCTGGTGTCGCCGACACCGTGCAGTACTTCTTTCAGCGATGTGGGACTGTGTGGGCAGTGCACGGCACGCACGAATTAGGCTGTTTGGTGCTTTGCTTTGTACATTACGTATTAATCATTGACTGCTTTGAATTACGAGGACTGATTTTGGTTTGGGATTATATAGGGCTGTTTATAGGCTGGACAGACTCATTGAATTATGCGCTCGCTGCGCTCCGAGGGGGGAAAAAAAATCATGGAGGGGGTTCGGGCCGGGCTCGGACAGATTATCAATTGACACCTGTCGGGCCGGGCCGGGCTCGGCTAATAATGTGACGGGCTCGGTCGGGTTCGGTAAGGAAAATTCAGCCCGAGCCCAGCTCTAACACACACACACACACAAGTCAGCAAGTTAACACACACACACACACACAGACATGTCGCGGACAAGTCACAGACTAATAATCACCATGACACACTGCACACACACACACTGCACACACGCACACACACACAGACATGTCGCGGACAAGTCACAGACTAATAATCACCATGACACACTGCACACACACACACTGCACACACACACACACACACACACCCACACACACACACACACACACACACACACACACACACACACAGCCTGGTAAAAATTAGAATTCCAGCTGTCCACATTGATTTCAGTGGGCGGGACTACTTGCCTTGACAAACAACTCCTTCAGCCAATCAGCATTGGATCCAGTCAGATCCAGTCAGAAGAACGGCGAAAACTTATTTTCCCGCCAAGAAACTCCGCTGGTGCATACTCTTGTTCTTGTTTAATTATTGTTATTGAGTCTATTTCTGCAATAACTGCACTTAATGGCTGTGACTTCAAAAATCCAACATGGCTGCTCCGCGCAACAACAGTAGTTAAAATCGTAGTAAATACTGTTTATTAGCACTTGTGTCTTGTTTGTGTCTCATTACATCAGCTGTACACACGGCACTGTCTAACTTCTATCCGTGTGGACATGTTGCTGCAGTGTTTGTATGCGCAAAATACGGTGAAATGCCTTGTTATCAACCGTTATTGCTAACAATAGCTAGCCTGGCAGGTTTCCCGAATGTCGCCCCCCCATTTTTTATCCCATTTTTATCCCCCATTAGTGCTAATTTAATTTATTTATCCTGGTTGCTACTCCACCCTCTGCCGATCTGGGGAGAGCCGAGACTGGCTCCATGCTTCCTCCGAGACATGGGCAGTTAGCCAGCCGCTTCTTTTCGGTAGGACATAGCACGTGGTAGGTTCACGCTATTCCAACCAGTTCCCCTCCCTCCGAACAGGCGCCCTTAACGACCAGAGGAGGAACCACATTAGCAACCAGGATATTGCATGTTTTGGTGAAGGGGGTTCCTATATGAAGGAAACCCCCGGGAGGCACGGGGAGAACATGCAATCTCCACACAGAAAGGCCCTTTTGACGAGCCCACCCGGGCGGTGGGCACTGGAGGACATGCGGACGGGCACGCATTCCTTCAGCGTTCACAACGTCCCAGGTGGGAATCGAACCCAGGACCGTTCGAGCTGTGAGGCGACAGCGCTTACCACTGCACCACCGTACCTCCCTTTCCCGACTGTTTTAATGGAACGTCGACAGATTTAAAGGAACGGGCCAATAGAGTGAAACAGAATGTGAGGTCACATGATCAGGATGTTTGTTTTTTTTACCAGGCTACGACATGTCACCAAGTCATCACCAAGACACACACTGCACACACACACACACACACACACACACACACACTGCACACACACACACACACACACACACACTGCACACACACACACTGCACACACACGGAAGCATTCCTGATTGGTCGGCTGTGTGTTGCAGGTTTCCGGGAGGAGGGCGAGGCCAAAGTGACGGAGAGCTACGAGTACGACCTCATCGGGGTCACGGTGCACACGGGCACGGCGGACGGCGGCCATTACTACAGCTTCATCAGAGACATCGTCAACCCACACGCCTACAAGAACAACAAGTGGTGAGAGGGTAGCACATGCATCAAAAGGGTTGGAATTGGGGGGGTTAGATCACCATGTGATTCCCGAGCGCGGCGCACGCTGCCGCTCACCGCTCCCCCAGGGGATGGGTCAAATGCGGAGAACAAATTTCACACGTTGTGTGACAATCAGTGGGACTTTACCTCTACTTTACTTTACCACAGAGAGGGAGGCAGTGACTCAAGTTTCCTTCAGAGGCTTTTTGGAAGTCTCCACAGGCAGACGGGCACATCAGTTTTTGGACCCTACTAGGGATGAGCATTTTAATAGATGTCCATAATCGAAATTTGGGGCAATTAACACTTTCAGTGCCACGGCCCTTGGGCAAAAGGTTGCTTGCTGTGCCACATAGGCCGCAATGCATTTTAAAACAGTCATATAATTTCTTTAATAATTACTATGTAAACACTGAACACGCACAAATAACGATGAGACTCTCTTCTATCACCTGCAAAAAAAAGTTTATTGATCCCATTTTCCGTTCTTTAGTTATGAGCCGGAGAAGATAGCTTGATTGAACGAAAAAAAGAGCTTTTTTTCTACGAGCTGAGATAATGAGCCTTTTGTGAAATTAAACATTTCAAGCACATCACTGACTCTGAAGCTAATTTTCTGATGTAGTCACACCTCAAAAATAATTTCCTTCAATAAAACAGTGAAGGCAAGGGAATTTTGTTTGGAAGAATAATATTTTTAGCTGAAACCAGCAGCGCTGGCGCCTGCATGCGCTGCTGGTTGCAGCTTCTTGCTGATCTTTTGCTGCTGGTGGGCATCGGATATTCTGGCTTGCGTTTGCCAACCCTGTCCTGCTGTCTGGGTCTGTGTTGTGTACTTGGCTCTGCGTGCCCACCTCCCCCCCTCCTCCTCCCCCCCCCCCCCCCCGTTGTAGGAGGAGTGTCTCTCTGCTCTGCTGTTTTCTCGTTTTCTCTGCCTGTGCTCAGCACTGAAAAAGTCTGCTAGATCCTGCTTTTTTACAGCCGCGTGTACCAGCTCCCATGCTTCGAGTTGAGAATAATAACAAATCCACGGCTGATCATGTGTTGCAGCGGACACGGAGGCTGTTGCAGCGGACATCGAGGTGCTCAATTGTGATAGCAGATTGGCTGCTGCAGGGGCACAGCTAAACGTTGCTTCAATGAAGCCGCTGCATACGGACGGATGCGATGCGATTTCCTTCCCCCCAATGACTTCTTCTGTGTGTTTCACTCCACGTTCTCTCATCTGGAGAGCGCTGTCGCCACCTAAGGGTTCTGTAAAATAGGTTAGACACATTCAATACCTCTGAATATTGTAAGAGGCGATGTAAGAGGCATAGATCGACACCCCCCCGTCAAAAAAAAAAAATCGAGTTATGACGCCATTTGGCGTCGCTGGCACTGTACGGTAAATTTCTAATGACGCCATATGGCGTCGCTGGCACTGAATGTGTTAACGATCAATTATTGATTAATCGTTAAGTATATATATATATATATATATATATATATATATATATATATATTTAAAGCCGATAGAGCCAATATCGGCCAATCGTCATCGGTGCCCGATCAAGCGGAGCACCCCTAGAGAAATTATGATCAAAAGAGTCGTTCTTCTCCGTTCTGCAATTGAGTTTACTTTTCGTAAATTAAATAATAGTGAAGCTCAACAATTCATCAGTTTTCTTGGGATCGCCTTGGAACCCTCTCAAGGACCTCTGTTGGTCCGCGGACCCCATGTTGAGATCACCGAAACAAGCCAAAAAAAAAAAGATTAAGAGAAACAAGGCAAAATAAATTGGATGGACAGAAATCATGTTCTGAATAGTGGTTTGTCAGAATGCGACCTACACAAAGTGTGTGTGTGCTTCCTGCAGGTACCTGTTCAACGATGCGGAGGTGAAGCCGTTCGACTCGGCCCAGCTGGCCTCCGAGTGCTTTGGTGGAGAAATGACGGTAAGAGCCCCAAAGCCCGCCGCTCCGCAACCTCAGTGCATCGGGCAGCACTAGTCTCTATGAATGTGGCGGACGTACCCAGAATACCTTGCTGCTCGAAGAAAGGCTGAGCTCCTGTCGGGATGACGAGGGAACGAGAAACGCTATACTAGCACCTTGGGTGGGTTAGGATATCACCATAACACCTTGGGTGGGTTAGGATATCACCATAACACTTTGGGTGGGTTAGGATATCACCATAACACCTTGGGTGGGTTAGGATATCACCATACCACCTTGGGTGGGTTAGGATATCACCATACCACCTTGGGTGGGTTAGGATATCACCATACCACCTTGGGTGGGTTAGGATATCACCATACCACCTTGGGTGGGTTAGGATATCACCATAACACCTTGCGACCGTTCTAACCGTCGAAGAACGAAGCTCTCTCGCGAGAGAAAAAAGGTGAAAGGACGTTCGCTAAATCACAAACATCTGTCAGTAGGACTACGGTACACACAGCCAGTAGGACTACACACAGCCAGGAGGACTACACACAGCCAGGAGGACTACACCCAGCCAGTAGGACTACACACAGCCAGTAGGACTACACACAGCCATGAGGACTACACACAGCCATACACACAGCCAGTAGGACTACACACAGCCAGGAGGACTACACACAGCCATACACACAGCCAGTAGGACTACACACAGCCAGGAGGAGTAGGACTACACACAGCCAGGAGGAGTAGGACTACACACAGCCAGGAGGATAGAATATCAGAAGTGAAGTTTGTTTTTAACCATGCTTATGATTAGCTGCTGTCATTACCCATTTGTTGGTGAATATGTAACGTTTCGTTAGCTGGTTTTACGCTTTTAATTTGAAGAACACAGACTTCTCAGTGTCACTCAGTAATCCTGTTAGCCTCCGTGTCATTACAAGTTGCTGTCGTGCTTTTTGGTGTTTCAAGAGTAAATATCTCCGCTCCACGGACATGATGTTGTGGAGTTACAGCCTGCCTGTAGGCTAGCGCCATGTTACGTTGGGCTCATCGCGAGCCATGTGGCGGGATCAGCGCACACATGGCACGTGGACCGGCAATATCCGATCCGTGAATTACGTCGGTATCGGCACATGTTGGAAGAGTTTTGTAGCATCATCCCGACAGGGGCACGGCCCCCTTTGGGTTGCAAGGTATTCTGGGTATGTCTGTCACATTCGTAGAGCGAGACGCTCCCCAGTGCAGCGCTCGGTTCGTATCTCACCGTGTCTCTGTTTCTGTCCCGCAGACTAAAACCTACGACTCGGTCACCGACAAGTTCATGGACTTCTCCTTTGAGAAGGTGGGGAGGGTTTCCAGCCTCTTCTTACCATCGGGTTGTTTTTTAGTGACTTTACAAAAAAACACTGTCACAAACGCCATGCTGAAATATTGATGGAGGTATTCTCTTGCAGACCCACAGTGCCTACATGCTCTTCTATAAGAGAGTGGAGCTCGAGGAGGAGAACAATGGGAAGGACTTCAGTTTTGATGTCTCTCCTGATCTTCTGGAGGTATGCTGGATCTACTTTTCCAAATGATTGGTTTGGGTATTTTTTATTTTGATTTATTTAACCAGGAAGTCCCATTGAGATTAAAAACCTCTTTTCTTCAGTATACCTTCAAGTGACTTCTTGCTGATGGTCTTTTTAGTGCCCCCTGACTTGTCTTTGTCTTTTTCAGTGGATTTGGCATGACAACATGCAGTTTCTCCAGGACAAGAACATATTTGAGCACACCTACTTTGGGTAGGCGTCCACTCGCACCTTATTTTGGATTGTTGAAATCAAGATGAAGTCGCTGTGTGTCACGGTGAAATCAGTGTTTGTCGAGACGAAATCACAGTTTGCCTCTTGCTCCATCCTTCATCAATCAACAGCTTCTGCACGAAAAAGTCGAGTTTTGTTTGAAGCGTTTCAGATTGTTCTTGTCTGTGCGTTTGCAGGTTCATGTGGCAGCTGTGCAGCAGCATCCCCAGCACTTTACCAGACCCCAAAGCCATCTCCCTCATGACCGCCAAGGTGACAAACACCAGCTGAGCTGCTCAAAGTGACACTGAAACAACAGAGGGGATTATCAAAATCACTGAAAAATCACAGAGAGAAGATTATCAAAATTACTGAAACAACAGAGAGGATTATCAAAATCACTGAAAAATCACTGAAACAACAGAGAGAGGATTATCAAAATCACTGATTCAACTCTTAACCATGAAGCGTTTCAGCGTTAAAACCAGGGAAAGTCTCTCTCTTACGAACACTTTGTTCTTTTCTTTTTCGCTGTTTGTTTGCAGCTCAGCACGTCGTTCGTCCTCGAGACTTTCATTCACTCCAAAGAGAAGGTAAGTCGTACTCTCTCTGTCACAATCTCACAAAGAGAAGGTAAGTCGTACTCTCTGTCACATGTCAGTGGGGGGATTCAGGTGAGTTCAGGAGGAGGTGGTGGGGTTTGTGGGGGGGGTGTTAGTAGGGACCTTGGTGGGAGGGGCTTACAGGCCTTGTTGGTGAGGCTGATGGCAGTTGGGAAGAAGCTGTTGATGTAGCGAGAGGTTTTGCTCTTGGCGGACCTCGGTCTCTTGCCGAGGGCGAGCATTTCAAACGGTCTCTATTAGGGATGGGCATTTCTAGCAAAAACACTATTCGAAATTCGCTGGCCAAAGTTGACTTTCAATCGAAATTCGAAAATAAAAAAAAATATATATTTTTTTTTTTTTTTTTTTGTGAGTGAAATGTTGCATTGTCTCCCCTGATTCTAAAGGTCCTTACACACCGAGCACGTTTTTTTCGTGCGATTAATTCGCACATCAATAATATTTTCCGAACCTATATCAGTCAATGCAACCGTGCATACCAACGGCGAAGTTTCGCCCAGCGTTATTGCGGTGTTTATTTTTTCGAACCATGGTCGATTTTTCAGAAATTCGCTTCCGACGTGTACATGTCTGTGGCTGTGATTGACAGGTGGGTCAAAACTCGCATCGCAATTTCGTGCCGTATATTCGCATCGCTCTTGATGTGTAAGGACCTTAAGTCTACGGCTTTATTAATTAATAGAAAAAGCTTCTGCTGTGGATTTTCAGCTCAAACAAGCATTGCACCACTGAAGTAAAGAACATGTTACATGACATTGACATTTTCGAAAATAAAAAACAGTTTTGACAATCATGAGTGGTTCATTAAATATTTAGTAGGCTCAGGTCTGAGTGCCAAAGGGGTGCCAAAGTCACCCCCTCTCCCTCTTCATGGGATTTCATCCGCCATTCATTTTTCCATAAACCTTGCTTAAAATGCTTATAAAAAATGTTTTACTTGCTCAAACCAAGCGATTCGACTATACTTAGAATCAGGGGAGACAATGAAACATTTCATTCACAAAAAAAAAAAAAAAAAATTTTTTTTTTTTTTTTTTCGAATTTCGACTTTCAATAATAAGTCGACCTTGATAATAACGATTATTCGAAAATTCGAAATTCGATGCCCATCCCTAGTCTCTATCTCACACTCCATGGCCTCTATCTCACACTCCATGGCCTCTATCTCACACTCCATGGCCTCCATCTCACACTCCATGGCCTCTATCTCACACTCCATGGCCTCTATCTCACACTCCATGGCCTCCATCTCACACTCCATGGCCTCTATCTCACACTCCATGGCCTCCCAGCAGAAAAGATCCACATGGTCTACTGCACAGGGAAGTTATCAGTCCCAGCTAAATCACTAACCATCCTACTGTCTCTCTTTATAACAACCAGACATGTAGAAGGTGACAGAAGCTATCAATCATGACAGTCAAAACAAAATGGCCTCAAACTCCGAGGAGATAAGGTTTACTACCCAATGCTGTACGCCCCCCTAGTCTCATTTCCATTCTCTCACACATTTCTGATAGATATCACATACATACATACACACTAGTTCCCCCGATGTACATTTCTCTCTTCTCTCTCTCTCTCTCTCTCTCTCTCTTGCTCTCCCTTTCTATGAAGCGCTGCTGGACATATGTATATGTTGGAGTGGAGTTTTTTTTTTTTTTTTTTCAGGTTTGGTGTTCATTATTATTGTCATTACAAGCTATGAGTGTATATACAATGATAATGTGTACAATAAGCACAGAAAAGGAAAAGGAAAAAGTAAACAACTGTAATCGAAGGAATACAATGATGTACAATGTTGATGTAAACCAAATAAAAATTAAGTTTAAAAAAAATAATCCCAGGAGATAAACAATATTCAGCCAATGTGTGATTTGGATTGGAACCTACAAGCGTGTGATAAGTGTGTACTGTGTGTAGTGTGTGTCCTGTCTATGCAAGCATGTGTTAGTGTGTCCCCCCAGCTGTTTGAGTGCCTCCACTCCTGTGTTGATCTGATGCTGTCTGTCTCCTCAGCCCACCATGCTGCAGTGGATCGAACTCCTGACCAAACAGTTCAACAACAGCCAGGCCGCGTGCGAGGTCAGGTCACCGTTCTTCTCACTGATATTCACTATTATACCTTCCTCTTTTTTTTCCATCGTCTGCATTTATGTACAGTTGTTTGATTTGCACAATCTGTCATTTGATCTCTAAATAAATAGAAGGTTAGAATGTCTTGTTCTTTGGCTCACTGACTGATCTGCGTTTCTCTGCTTCAGTGGTTTTTGGATCGCATGGCGGACGACAACTGGTGGCCGATGCAGATCCTCATCAAGTGCCCCAATCAGATTGTCAGACAGGCAAGTTACTCCTCAAAGACAGGTTTACACACACACACGCACGCACACGCACACGCAGATACGCACACACACACACACACACACACACACACACACACACACACACAGATACACACACGCACACACGCACACACACACAGATACACACACACACAGATACATACACACACACACACACAGATACGCACACAGACAGATGCACACACACACACTCACACACAGACATACACTGGTTTTATTTGACAAGGTGTAACGTAAATACTCCAGAGTTCTCCTAAACATAATTCTTTGTTTAGGCTGAAACATAAACCTCCCTCTAGTCTAAACCTAAAGTGAGGATTAGCTGAACATAAACCTCCCTCTAGTCTAAACCTAAAGTGAGGATTAGCTGAACATAAACCTCCCTCTAGTCTAAACCTAAAGTGAGGATTAGCTGAACATAAACCTCCCTCTAGTCTAAACCTAAAGTGAGGATTAGCTGAACATAAACCTCCCTCTAGTCTAAACCTAAAGTGAGGATTAGCTGAACATAAACCTCCCTCTAGTCTAAACCTAAAGTGAGGATTAGCTGAACATAAACCTCCCTCTAGTCTAAACCTAAAGTGAGGATTAGCCAAAATGGCCTCCTTTACCTGAACAGTCCTCACTCAAAGTCAAGTCACTCAAAGAGTTTAGATGACAGCGTTATTAGTTTGAACAACCTAAAAAATACCTAAAAATCCATACCCCCTTCCCCCCATAGTTTTCGTTTCATAGATTTCATCTTGGAACTGTTGGTTGTATTATGTTTATGCAATCCCTGTTTTACCCCAGTGTTTTTTGTTAAATTACCTCATTATTCCCCACTGTCCCAAACACATATGCGCACGCGCACACACACACACACACACACACACACCCACACACACACACACACACACAGACACACACACACACCCACACACCCACACACACACACACACACACCCACACACACACACACACACACACACACACAGAGTTGAGTGATGTGTGTGGTGTGTTGCAGATGTTCCAGAGGTTGTGTATCCATGTGATCCAGAGGCTGCGGCCGGTCCACGCTCACCTCTACCTGCAGCCCGGCATGGAGGACGGGTTGGTACCAGCTGCTCCCTTCTGTTCTCAACACGGACAAATGTCCCACACTGCCGACCTGTCCGTGTTCTCCAGAGATATAGGCCATTTTGCATTTGAGTCTTGATCTATTTTCACGTCAGACCTCCGAAGACATCGCCAGTGAAATGTTTCTTCGTTTTGTAATTCTATTGCTGCAGGTTAGTGTCGCTCATTCAAAACAAACGTGTGCAGCTAGGCGCGGGCTAGCTCATTAGCGTCCAACCGGCAGGGCGCATTGGTGTCAGTGAGGAAATACTAACGAGCTTTTTGGCAAGTTAGAATTTAAATGTAAAACCTTTACCCAACACGTTTCAGGGCTAACAACAACAACAACAACGAAAACCACTTTACTTAAAATGATGACTCGCCAAATAGAATACAGAGCTTTTCCTGTTTTGAGAGATTTCTTGTCTTCTTATAACTTGCATATTTACCCCCCCCCCCCGCCCATGTGTTTACAAAAGCATCCTTTGCTTTGTTTAATCCAAAATGCACCAAATCCCACAGCCTCCAATCTGTCTTGCAGTAGCAACAAGCTACTTTGAGGCGGTTAAACGATAAATGTAGGTGGTTTTGACTGTAGTGTGAAGCCGCTGTAGGCGTGCAGCACAGACTGTCAGTGTTGTGTGGGATCTCAGCTGGCTGACAGCATCCAGAGTGAGCCACATCACTGTTTTTTAGGGATGTTCGATATTGGCTTTTTTACCGATATCCGATAATGTCCAACTCTTAATTTCCGATACCGATATCAACCGATACCGATATAAGCGGGCTTTTTTTCCACCAAAATTTCACGTAACAAGTTACATAATGTAGCTGAAGAGTTTAATATATAATATGCATGTTGTGTTAAAGTTGTAAGTGTTAGAGAAGCGAGCTTGTGACCAGAAGGTCGTCGGTTCAATCCCCGTGACCGGCAGGATAAATCTGGGTGGAGAAAGTGAAAAGGCAGCGCTTGCCCCTCCCTCATTACCACCACTGAGGTGCCCTTGAGCAAGGCCCTTAACCCCAACCGCTCCAGTGGAGCTGCTCAGTGGCCAACAGATCAGACTGTGGTTGTACTGGTCAGCTTCCAGGTATGAATGTGTGTGTGTGAATGTGAACAGGGCACTCCTGAAAAAGAGAGCATCGCTCTCAGTGAGACTCCCCCTGTATTTAAAAAAAAAAAAAATCTGCATGAAAACCGATACCGATATTTTCCGATATCGATTTTTTTTATGCTAATATCGGCCGATAATATCGGTAGGCCGATAATATCGGACATCCCTACTGTTTTTTTTGTGTGCAAAATTCTTGGCATGGCGGTCATTAGTAATAGAGCATCAATCCCCTTTTCAGACATGTGAAAATGAAATGATGTTAGTTATTATAGGCATAGTTTGCAATACTCAATTGGCTACTTGTGCCAGGCAGCTAAAGTTAGCATTGTAATGTTAGCCATCCCTCAATCGTGTTTCCATGTCATGTTAGAGCTGTTATGGCAGCTATCACAGGTTATACTGTAGTTGGCAAAACACTGCATTCCATTTGATGTCTCCAGGCCAAGATGCCGTTCTCTCAAATAATTCACGTTGTGGATTATAGTCTTTTTATGTGAATCACATTTTGGGTGAAGCGAGATTTCGCAATTTTTCAAGAACCGTGGGAGCAGTGTAAGCTATTGTAGAAGTGAGTGGCTAAGCTAATAATAATAACCATAACAGCACAACTAATTGACAAAAATCTCTAAATAAATATACAGTATTCACTCTAATGAGGTAAAAGAACAATTATCGATGGTTCAAGGAAAACTGAATAATGACATCACAGCGGTCTAATCCTAATGCCAAATTAAAATGAGATATTCCTCTAAATCTGTCTTCAAACGGGGAAAAAAGGGAAAAAAAGACCCCCAAAAATGTGCTGGTGACCTCACATTTCTGGCTTGCATGACGCCCCTGGGAGGAGTCGAGGTTAGTGTCGAGGTCAAAGCACTCGCCCACCACCGCCGAGACCCGGGTTCAATTCCTGGCAGCCGTACTTCCGGCTTGGTCAGACACACATTGGCCGTGTCTGCGTGTGGCAAGCCGCTGCACTAGCGCCTCCTCTGGTCAGTTCCTTTGGTTCCTGTTCGGGGGGGAGGGGAGGGAACTGTGGGGAATGGCCTGATCCTCCCACGCACGTGCCGTTCTTTGATCCAATGTCACTTTCCTCACCTGGACAAATAAATAGAACTGAAGGAGAAAGTACTCCAATGTTGAAATGAACGCAGCCTCAAAGCATCCCCCCTTCCTCTCTCTGTGTGTGTGTGTGTGTGTGTGTGCGTGTGCGTGTGCGTGCGCGTGCGCGTGCGTGTGTAGCTCTGACGACATGGACGGGCCGGTGGAGGACATTGGCAGTCGCTCCTGTGTGACGCGCTTCGTCAAGACGCTGCTGTCCATCATGGAGCATGGCGTCAAGCCCCACAGCAAACACCTCACCGAGTACTTTGCCTTCCTCTACGAGTTCGCCAAGATGGGAGAGGAGGAGGTGGGTCCCTCCCAGGCCCACACTGACACTAGAGCTGTTTTCACACATAAGCCGTTTTCCCACATGCGCTTTGTACCGCTAAATGACCGCAACGTGGTCTAATGCCTGCATGTGGGAAGTCGTCGTGCCGGTATAAGCGCGACCCCGTCATCGCGGAGATTTCACCAGTTTCGAGCCAGTCAGAAGAGCGGTATGCATTTAAGGGCACTCAAGTGGGAAACGGATCCAGTCATTTTCCGCGACACTGGCCCTTCTCTCATGGGCGAGGTGTAGCCTACACACGTTGCTTAATGTTCCAGCGGGCATAATCTAATCATTCGCGCACATTAAAGCAAACTGGCGAAATGATCTTGTGATAATAACAGCGGTATATCAGCTTCATGTGTGGGCGTGCTGATTTTCCCCTCTCTCCTCTGCTGCCTGCTCGCTCTCTGGCCACAGTCCGTCCTCCTTCAGTCAGCCCGACAGGGACACAGACGAAGCAAAAGCACGAAGCGAAATGTGGAAGTATTTTGCTTACGTTGCCGACAGCGAAGGGAAGCCCGGACACATCAAACGAAGCCAGTCTGTAAAAAGTGCTTCAACGCGACGCAGGTGAACGGATAAACAAGCAAACTTATTTCACCATTCGGAGTTTTGCCGACACGTCACTCCCCACCCGCTCTGCAGTGCCGCCCCGCCCCCCAACATACAGGCAATTTTGCTGCTAGATTCTCACATGTGAATGGAGAGGTGTGAAGGGAAATGTCCGATATTGACTTACAGGTAATTTTCCGGTACGCATGTGGGAAAACGGCTATACACACAGGGAAATTACCTGTCAATCAAGACTGGCTATTTCCCGGAATTTCCCTTCACACCTGAGGGATCACATGTGTGAAAACAGCAGCCAAATTACCTGTATTCGAGGGGGGTCGGGAGGGGGAGGGGCGTGTGCACTTGGAGGGGGAATCGTCCTTATTTTATCCCTATCATATCAATCCTTATTTTGGGGGGCGGCAAAACTCCGATGGTGAAATAAGTTTGCTTGTCACACAATAAATCACACTCGTTTGACTTTAGAGGGCATGTATGTTGTATCCTTCACATTCGCTAACCAGTCTTTGAACTGAAATCTTTGAAGAAGTTGGGATCCGTGTCTGAGAGAAATAGCCTGGCTGGTTCGATGTTTATCCGTTCACCTGCGTCGCGTTGAAGCACTTTTTACAGACTGGCTTCGTTTGATGTGTCCAGGGGGCTTGCCTTCGCTGCCGGCAACGTAAGCAAAAATACTTCCACATTTCGCTTCGTGCATCTGCTTACAAGCGTTGGGCGGCTTGCAAGACTCTCAGAACAAGCCGCTGCCATTTTCGCCGTCTGTGTCCCTGTCGGGCTGGACTGAAGGACTCTGGCCAGAGAGCGAGCAGAGAGGGGAGGGGGGGAAATCGGCACGCCCACACATGAAGCAGACATACCGCTCTTATGACAAGATCATTTCGCCAGTTTGCTTTAATGTGCGCGAATGATTAGATTATGCCCGCTGGAACGTTAAGCAACGTGTGTACACCTCGCCCATGAGAGAAGGACCCGGCAAATGACTTGACACGTTTCACACTTGAGTCGCTCTGCCAGCATACCGGTCCTGTCACTACCTAGGAGGTAGGAAAAGATCAGCGATCGCGGGGGCGCGTTTGTGCCGGAAAACAATTTTCACACATGAAAGGCATAGACCACTTTCTGGTCATTTCCCGGTATAAAGCGCATGTGTGAAAACGGCTTGTATGTAATGGGGGGGGAGGCACCAATCAGTAACGACTTAAAGGAACACTGCCCATTTTCAACCAGCTTTGTATCATTAGAACATCAGTAGTATATCAGAAAACTGTAAACTGTTTTGAAGTCTGTCATTTAATTTGACAGTTATTGAGTGTTAAAGTGTGGACCAGTGACATCACTGGTCCACACTAACTCAAATTAATAACTCATTAACTCAAATCAACTCTCAATAACTGTCAAACTAGATGAATGATGAATAGTTTGACAGTTATTGAGAGTTGATTTGAGTTAATGAGTTATTCATTTGAGTTAGTGTGGACCAGTGATGTCACTGGTCCACACTTTAACACTCAATAACTGTCAAATTAAATGACAGACTTCAAAACAGTTTACAGTTTTCTGATATACTACTGATGTTCTAATGATACAAAAAGCTGGTTGAAAATGGGCGGAGTGTTCCTTTAAGCGATTAGGCGCGCCTAACCTAACCTGACTCTCTTGACTTTTGAAAATGAACCACTCTCTCATTGGCATTACTCCCTGTCAGTCATTCAATTTTGACCCCCTAGACCCGCCCTCTAAACTGCAACGGGGGCTGTGAAGTGGCACAGACTCATTTATGTCGTATGCGGAGCGCAGCGATTCAACATCATATTTGAGTCTGGGGGAGAGACTACAGTAGGAGATAGCAGTCACAATGGTATTTTGTGTGTGTGCTTAATACCAACGTTTGGTTTTAAATTGAAGCATTCATTTAATCATGTACAAAGGGAATTAAAACCAACCCTTTGGCATCGCATAGCTATTAACCCATTGATACCTGATGCAGCATTTGCGTGTATACCCCTCATTTGTGTGTGTGTATCCCTTTAAGACGACGCGGTTCGCGGTCTTAAAGGGATACACACACACAAATGCTGCATCGGGTATCAATGGGTTAAAAAGTCAGATCACTTTGAAATGGTTTTCCTTTCTGTGTGCACAGAGTCAGTTCTTGCTGTCACTGCAAGCCATCTCCATCATGGTTCATTTCTACATGGGGACCAAAGGCCCAGAGAATGTAAGTTTACCCGCTTGGCTGTTGGGTTTGCTTTTAGCCGGGTTCGTAAATCTGGAAATCCTTGAAAATGTTTGAATTTCAATGTGGTGTTTTCAGGATTTGGAAAAATGCTTGAATTTGACGTTGGAAAAGGTGTATGAAGCCCGTTTTCATCTCATGGACAAATATCATGGGATTCTCAGGAATGTGTATTTCAGTCTAGAAGATGTAAAATAGTTCAATCAATCCTGTTTAAGTCTTGGAATATTTGGGAATTTTACAAATCAGTCACCTGACACAAATCTATGTGGAACACATAGATTGGCTTGACACACCACGTACACGTGCCTGCCCTTGCACAAAATTGAATAATGCCACTGTATTAATTAGAGAATAAAAGAGAAGAGGATAGCACTCCAAGTTAAACTTTTATTGCCTGCAAACGTTTCGGGCTGTTAACGCTTCATCAGTGCAGTAGCAAACAAATCAGGTATCACCAGGGACTCCGTTAGCCGGTAATTGCCGGCTTTTAGCCGGTATTTGTTGACGTGGGCCGGCAAATTAAAAGGTATTTTAAATAAATAAATTAATTATATAAAATAGCCCAATATTGTGTGACCAGTGATGTTGCCATAAGCTACAACTTAAATATAGACTTAAATATATTATATATTTTCGCCCTGCTGTTAATGTTGAGTGTTGGTTGAAAAAGGGAAAAAATACAGCAGACGCTCTTTAACTGCCACGCAAAAGCCGCACACTGCAGCTGTGCAGCATCCCGCGGCCGACAGCGCTTTGGCTCGACACAACAGACCGAAATGTCAACAGACATCCCTCGGCCAGTTCTTTTTATGTAACGATGGTCCAGAACAAGATCCAACCAGCCATGAGAAGCCGCCACAGCGAGGAAAAGTTGGGTTGATAAGAATCGCAAGTTGGCTTTGCACATAGCGGAGCGCTGATCATGAAAAAACTGCCGCCGGCCGTATTGTGAGAATTCTCGCAGCGACAGAGAGGTCCTCTGCAGGTTGTAAAGCTTATTATTATGTTCGTTAATTTATCCATTAATTGTCAACATTATTTCAGCATAAATATGCCTAACCTATAGAACCTCAGTTGATTTGCCATTTAAGGAGGAGTATTTAATGGGCAGCTTTCATTTATTTGTCTGAACGACTTTATCGCGCATCATCTCAAAGCTCACAACACGCAACAAGGGATTTCGTTCTCAGATGTAGGCTACGGGTAACACAAGGCTAATATTCTTACCTTTGCCCTTCAGTTTAAAGTAAAACAAATATTCTCATGTTGTGAAGTAGGCTAGAAGTCCGTTCTGAAAGCGAGTTGGATGCCCGCGTGTCAACCAGCTGCAGTCCCTCATCATCGTTGTCAATATAGACCCGCTTCAGAAAATATAGGCTATAAAGTTTGACTGACTGCACGTCTCATCTCTGGCTTGTTGCAGGTAGGCAACTTCATAATTTAGATTATCTTTCAAGTTATTTAATTTCACGTTCTTGGATGCAAAGAGACATTTAATGTGGGCCCGCCAGTGTCTTTCTTTAGGCTTCATTAAATGGGAATATATGACAAAATCAGTTCACAAAGTTTGTAACGAGTTCATTCACTATAATAAAATACATTTGTTGGACGATTGGATAATAGCTTTTGCTGCGTTTTATTGATTCATCTTAATGGGTCTGCAAACCCCAACCGAATTAATTAATTAAATAAGGAGCAGTGTGCAGCTTGCTCCCTTTGCACTCGCAAGCGCAGACCGCAGTGAATAGTTAGATAATTATTTTGAAATCAAAAAATGATTTAAAATTAAGATTTCGTTTGCTAAAAATTATGCAATAATATGTTATGTATTTAAGAAATGATCAGGCTACATCTATCTTTTCAATAGGCTACATTTTGACTGGGCCGGTAAATATTCTATAAGGCCGGAATTCTGGAATGTCGCCGGCTCAGTTGGCCGGCCAGAAAAAATAATAGCGGAATCCCTGGGTATCACACAGGTGACTATATCATAGCAGCACTGGCTCAGGTGTGGTGATTGTCACCTCATTAACATAATTGATCATCAATTGCCTACAGTGCAATCTTCACTCAAAACCAGATCTGACAAGAGAATAGATACAAACAATCAATAGATCAAAAAGATCGGAAAAAAAAAAAAACAGAAAAAGCATCACAGAAAACAGGTCAATAGATATGCACACTCACTGAAACACGCCCCCTCAATCAGGAACGAGTGTCAAAATGAGTGTCAAGTTCCTCCCTGAGCAGCAGGTGTCAGTTATCTAGGCTGATTACTGCATTCAAGCTCAGTCTTGCTGTGACTCAGTGGGCGTGACCCCACAGTGACTTCTGCCTCTGTGACATCACATGCATACCCTCTATACTATCTCCTCATTCATCCCATTTGGAATGAGGGTACCAAGGGAGTGGCACTCCTTCTGTAAGAGAAGTCTATCCCTATTTCCACCTCTAGATGGCGCCTCCACAACCTCCAAGCCCATAATTGTGTAAATCACTGGTGCTATGATTATAACTGTTGAAGTGCCTAGCCACCGCTGATTTCTCATCATGATTACGGATGTTACATTTGTGTTCACATATTCTCGTTTTAAGTTCCCTTTTAGTTTTTCCAACATACAGTAAATTGCATGGGCATTTTAGCAGATAAATCACAAACTTGGACCTACATGTAATTCTTCCTTTAACCTTAAACTCCACCCCTGTAACAGGATGGGTGAAAGTGTTGCCCTTCAACATATTGTAACAGTGGACACAGTTGTGGCATGGGAAATTACCGCTGGGGATGCGAGACATGATTACTGTATTAATTAGAGCTGTCCTCGAATATTGGTTCATAATGCTGACATTCAAATTTAAAAATGAATATTCAATTATTAATATGAATAAAACATGCTTTTAGTTTAGTTTAGTTTGTTTTTTGCTAGAATGAACCTAACCCCAACTAGTCATCAGTCCTCACGTCCCACAGGCCGATTCATTCATGGATATATAAGGAATTAATATATATATATATATATATATTATATTAAAGTTCAAGTCCGAGTGCTCAAGTCCAGGTCGACTCACGAGTTCTGGAAATGTGTCCCGGACTCGTGAGTCGAGTGGGCCTGGACTCCAACACTGCCTGTTGTTGTGGAGCAGACAGTAGCTGATGAGGGTGTCTCCTCAGCCTCAGGTGGAAGTGCTGTCAGAGGAGGAGGGAGAGGAGGAGGACGAGGAGGAGGACATCTTGTCCCTGGCAGAGGAGAAGTATCGCCCTGCAGCTCTGGAGAAGATGATCGCTCTCATCGCCCTGCTGGTGGAGCAGTCTCGCTCTGAGAGGTACGCACAGCACACACAGCTCTCTGCTCTGTCTGTCTCACAGCACACACAGCTCTCTGCTCTGTCTGTCTCACAGCACACACAGCTCTCTGCTCTGTCTGTCTCACAGCACACACAGCTCTCTGCTCTGTCTGTCTCACAGCACACACAGCTCTCTGCTCTGTCTGTCTCACAGCACACACAGCTCTCTGCTCTGTCTGTCTCACAGCACACACAGCTCTCTGCTCTGTCTGTCTCACAGCACACACAGCTCTCTGCTCTGTCTGTCTCACAGCACACACAGCTCTCTGCTCTGTCTGTCTGGGAAAGTGGCACTAGCTCAGGAGGTAGAGCTGCCGTCTGGGAATCGGAAAGGTT
Source organism: Poromitra crassiceps (assembly GCF_964638095.1). NCBI lineage: Eukaryota > Metazoa > Chordata > Actinopteri > Beryciformes > Melamphaidae > Poromitra > Poromitra crassiceps. The sequence continues at coordinate 60,776,507 of NC_139626.1, read as the reverse complement.
CCCGGTTCGAGGCCGGCTCCTCTGGGTCGTGTGTTGTAAGTGTCCCTGAGCAAGACGCTGAACCCCTAACTGCTCCCGACGAGCAGTTGGTGCCTTGCATGGCTGCAGACGGTGTGTGAATGTAGACATGACTGTGAAGCGATTTGAGCGGCGCGCTCGTCAGACTGGAGATAGTTTGATTTAGAGCACGGCTCTCTTGAATACTCGATTCTGATTGGTCAATCAACAAGATTCACCGGTCATTATTTCTCGACAACCGACCGCTGCTCTGCCACACCTGGATTAATCAGTTGATAAGAGCTTTTTGTCTGCAGACACTACTAATTAGGCCAACCAGTTGCAGCTGTGGTGTCTTGTGTGCCAATTACGAATGAAACCGCTTTGTCGTTGAAAACGCTATTAAAAAATCTATTTGAATAATTATTTTTGTCAGATTACTGAAATAATTTAGTTGTAGGCCGTGTTCTAAGCGGGATAATGTATAGTGAGCCCGTGATTACTGGAAATAATGACCTTCAGGTGAATGATTAAGCCCTCCGCTGCGCGTCGGGCTCAATCATTCACCTGTCGGTCATTATTTCGCCAGTAATCACCGGCTCACAATACATTATCCCTTACATAAACACCCCCTCCCCCCCTGCAGACACCTGACTCTGTCTCAGAGCGACATGGCGGCACTGACCGGAGGGAAAGGTTTCCCCTTCCTGTTCCAACACATCAGAGACGGCATCAACATCAGACAGACCTGCAACCTCATCTTCAGCCTCTGTCGCTACAACAACCGCCTGGCCGAGCACGTACGTTTACACACGCACACGCACACACACACACACACACACAGACACACACGCACACACACAGACACACACACACGCACACACAGTGAAACAAAGTGAACAGTAGGGCTGTGAATCTTCACTGGCCTCACGATTCGATTCGATTACGATTCAGAGGGCTACGATTCGATTACGATTATCGATGCATCTCGATGCATCTTCAATCGTCACTTCTTCATCTTCACTTTTTTCCCCAATACATGATTTATTTTTTCTCACTTTCTTTTTTCTCACTGTGTGGCTACTTTTAAAATAAAAGTGCATTTGGAATTGCATTGTATTATGATCCATAATTAAAATAAATAACTGCATGTACTTATATATATATACCGGTATATATATTTTTTTAATAATCGATTTTTGACATTTGTGAATCGATGCAGAATCGTGCACGTCCGCATCGCGATGCATCTTATAATCGATTATTTTTGACACCCCTAGTTGAACAGCCAGCCAGTACAAAGTGTACTTTACGCTGCAATATTTTCCATATTGAGAAAATGTGTTTTATTCACAGTGGATTTCCTTTTCCACAATTAGCCGATTTCCCTGGAAATGGCAGGAATGCCAGCAAATCACAACAAATGTACATTGTTTTTTCCTTGAATAGTCATATAAAATGTCCGTTTGATTTGATAATCATTTATAATTTGATAATTTAGGAGAAATAGAATAGAATACAATCAGCCAAGCATAATGTGCCTGCCTACATGTCACTCTGTAAGGAAACATTCGCCCACCTTCAACAGCTCGTCATAATGTATGCATTTTGTCGTCTGGTGTATGTTTATGACTGTATATTTTCTCTCTTCTCTCTCTCTCTCTCTCTCCACTCCAGATTGTGTCCATGCTCTTCACCTCCATCGCCAAGCTCACCCCCGAGGTAAGTTCTGTCTCCATCTCAGCACTCCTCCTTTACCTGTGAAGAAGAACTAGTACGGAGAGTGGACAGCCCCCAAAACATACATTCAGTGTTCCTCGCCAGCGAGTCGAAACTTCAACTACAAAAGATTCTGGTTTCACTTTTGCTCTAGTTCCTAAACACCTAGCCCTTCTGTTTTCATGAGCACTGCAGCGAGACGCTCTTCTTCTTCTTCTTCTGTGGTGTTTTATGGCAGTTGCCAGTTGGCATGCTTTATGTTGCATTACCGCCTCCTGCTGGATTCATCCATCCACTCTTTCCCTACAGAGAACCAGTGTTGTTTCTTACAAACATTGGGGACCCAAAGACTGCATAAATATTGAAACTGAAAAAGTGTGGGTCCCGCCCACTAAAAGCATTGCTGCTACAGAAGTAGACTGTGTACAGTTTAATAACATTCATGGGTGCACGTTGTGTTGATATGAAATCTAAACCCTCATCCTAACCCTAATTAGAATTTCAAAATGCACAGAAAGTACCGTACTCATATATTTTGTTAAATAGTATTTTTTTGTTTTATCTGTTAATATCTTTGAATCTTTTTATATCTTATAATTGTTTATATCTTGTACATTCCTCGTACAGTATGTGCGAACATACTTTGGCCAAATCAATTATTCTATTATATTCTATTATATTCTATTGTATTGTATTATATGATATTCTATTCTGTTGCTTGCTTGTAATGTTGCTGATCGAAGAATTGAAGCACTGTTAATCTCACTCTGAGTTGCCCTAGCTAGTCTGCTCAATGCCTAAAATGCCAATGTAAAGAGTTGTGCCAGTGGTTCTTAATCAGCTGTTAATGTCCCTGTACCTCCACAGGCTGCTAACCCGTTCTTCAAGCTGCTGACCATGCTGATGGAGTTTGCTGGTGGACCTCCAGGCATGCCCTCCTTCGCCTCCTACATCCTCCAGAGGATCTGGGAGGTACTGCGCCGCTTCTGATGCTCCAGTTTAAACTCCTGGACATGTTCTGTTGCTAAACCTTTTACATGTTTTGCCTTCCCGTTTTTAACATGGCAGGTTATTTTGAAATGCTGCTGAAACAATAGCCTTCTTCAGCTGTATTTTAACATTCTACCAAATTAACTATGACTCATCATCAGGATTGTCTGTTTTTAAATCTACAAATGTCATTATGCTGTGCAATTGGATGTGAAGAACACACAACTGGGGTGGTAATTCATTAAATACAGTGTTGGGGGTAACTCATTACAAAAGTAACATATTACATGTAATATGTTACTTTTAGCAGTAACCCAGTAATATAACTTATTACTTATAGGATTTCAGTAATATTATACCAGTTACTTTGTCAATTAACTCAAGTTACAAATTGAGTTGCATTTTCTTAAATCATAGCACATATTTAAAAAAGATACAATAATTTCCTAATCAAACTGTGTGTTTTTATGCAAATAACCACTATAGATGACAATAACAACGGAAAAGAATAACATTTAGAATTTTGGATTGTTTACACTTCTTCAAGGCGGTTGAAATAATTTTTCGGGATGGTTCTGGGGCGGCGATGCCATTCTGCTGCTGCTGTTGTTTTGGTGAAAGTAATGCAAAAGTAGTGAAATAAGTAATGAGTTACTCTACACAGACAGTAATATTGTAAAGTAACTTATTACTTTTTTAAATGAAAGTAACTAGTAATATGTAGTATATTACATTTTGAAAGTAACTTGCCCAACACTGATTAAATAACATGAGTTACATGGTTGTCCCATACAAATAGGATTATCTCTCCGTTTCTGTGTCTACCTCTGTGTGTCAGGTGATCGAGTACAACCCGTCTCAGTGTCTGGACTGGCTGGCTGTTCAGACGCCCAGGAACAAGCTGGCTCACAGCTGGGTTCTGCAGAACATGGAGAACTGGGTGGAGCGTTTCCTGCTGGCCCACAACTACCCCCGAGTCCGCACATGTAAGACCCACATACAGCAGCTCTGCCCCCTCCTATGGGCTTTACTGGGTGCTTTGTTCAGGCAGAGGAGAGGACAGACAAGGTGGGCTCAGCTTCGTGTTAGAAGGTTTCTGCTTCAGTTCCTTCGAGCGAAAGCAGAAGACCGCAGCAGGTGAACTGGGTGAAGCCTTGGTGTGAGTGTGGGGGGCTGTGGCTCACTGAGGCAGACATACTCAGCAAACCTTCCTGAAGTAGAGCAGAAATTAAGTTTAACGTGCACGTGTTGCATATTTAATGGAATTAAATATTGCAGGGCTGCAACTTTGCACTTTTTCCTTATAGATTCACCCGTCGATTGTTTATTGGATTAATCATTTAGTCTATAAAATGTCGAGAGCAATGACAAATGTCTATCGCAACTTCCCAGAGATTCTCAAGAAGTCTTGCTTAGTCTGACTAGCTGCCAAAAAAACTCTTAACTCTTTAGTATTTAGGAAGCTTTATCCAGCAAACGTTTGGTATTTATACTTGTTAGTTTACTAAAATAAGGCATTGATTTTTATGTCAATCAACGAATGCATTTGCCGTTTAGGTGCTTGAATCTTATGGCGCCCTATTTTAATGAATTAACAAAGAACCATCTATCGTGGATTACTTTCTGCCACACTTTAGATTAAATTGGAGAAATTATTTTGGAAAAATCACTTTCTGTCTGAAATAAAGACGGATTGGAGCTTAAAGTTGAGAAAGGTTACGTTAGATATCGCATGGTCCGTGTTTTGTTTGTGTACTGATGACTGCACACAGCGCATGCACCTCAGGCAAACGAGAAGTCACTTTGGTTAGAGAGGGAACCCCCTTGGTCAGTTCTCGCTATAGATTTCCTTCGAAAATGACCCATAACTTTGCATTATTAATTCATCGCGTGTGCACGTGAGTACACGTGTACCATGTACCATACCACCAGCTGTACCATATATATATATATATATATATATATATTAGGGGTGTCACGATATTTCGTCGCACGATATATCGCGATATCGAAACGTCACGATATGCGTATCGTCAGAAAAAAATGATATCGTAAAAAAAAAAAATTGCTCCTGAATAATAATAGAACAAATTTAACAGAATCAACACGCATGAGTGAGGCGGTAGACTACTACTGGCATGGCAAAACAGCTCAAGGGGTACATAAGATTACATAAGTTTAGGGACCATTGAGCATGAGTTATTTAAGAAATAGATTGAATACTTTACTTTTCTTTCACCATGCAACAAACATTTAGTTTGTGACAGTGTGACACATTCTATTGCAAGAGAAGCATTATCTTCCATGTCGTTTTCTAGTTATTATAATAACAATTTTCCAAAAACAGCATTTGTTTTGTATTTTGTGTATTTCAAATGAAAGACTATTTTTCCAGTATTTTCCCAGGGCTCCCTTGAAAAGAGGTTTCGATTTCAACGGGACTCACATGGTCAAATAAATGATAAATAAATACATAAAAATGATTTACTTTTGTTGAAAAAAATATTGTTAAAATATCGTATCGTATCGTTATCGTGGACCCAATATCGTGTATCGTATCGTGAAATTAGTGTATCGTGACACCCCTAATATATATATATATATATATATATATATATATATATATATACTGCCATTGTAGTGCTGAGCTAATTAGCAGGGGGGGGGGTGCACACACAGAGGAGAGAGAGGTATCTACATTCTAGTTTATACTATCAGGAATATGTGGGATCTCCAGGAAAGGTTGGCGCAGCCCCCCTTGAAGGTATCTCCTCTCCCCTCGTGCAGCGGCGGCGTACCTCCTGGTCTCCCTGATCCCCAGCAACTCGTTCCGCCAGATGTTCCGCTCCACCCGCTCGCTGCACCTGCCCACCCGCGAGCTGCCGCTGTCCCCCGACACCACGGTGGTGCTGCACCAGGTCTACAACCTCCTGCTGGGCCTGCTGGGAAGGGCCAAGCTGTACGTGGACGCCGGCGTGCACGGCACCACCAAGCTGGTGCAGTACTTCAGCTTCATGACCTACTGCCTCATCTCCAAGACGGAGAAGCTCATGTTCTCCGGATACTTCATGGACCTCTGGAACCTCTTCCAGGTACGTGGGCACATCTGGAAACGGCTGTAAATAGGGGGGGGGGGGGGTCCGCTACGAGCATAATAGCCGGACTTCTCTTCGTCTTTTCGGATCATCAAGACGCTCCCTTTAATATTTTTCTTGATGTTTGTTTATGTCCTGATTGTTGCGGCTGTGGTGGCCACATTCCCCCCCCCCCCCCTCAGGGGGGATCAATTAAACTGATCCTAGAATAATAGTTAATCTAGAGCTGGGTTTTATTTGTTATAATCTGATACCAACAGCAGATCTGATAACACACTGCCCATCAAGTCTGCTTTGCTCGGCAGGAAATGATCATATATATCCTTTGTTAAAACGATTATTCTTCCAAGGGTCAATGTTTGTAGCTCTGTGCTTTGCTCTCTACCGCCTCCTCCTGGTTATTGGGAGATGTTGCACCAATTAATTTAAACATTTATATGGAAAGGATAAAGGCTGTGAATAGACCCTTTTCACGGGGGCCATTTTGTGTCAAAAAGGCAGAATAAACACAGCTGCAAGCAAAACACTAATGAGGGTTTCAAACTTCCATGATTGGAATGTGGAAACCCTCATTAGTGTTTTGCTCGCACCTGTGTTTATTCTGCCTTTTCCACACAAAATGGCCCCCGTGAAAAGGGGCCCTTAACTTAATTCCTCTTCCAAGGAAAAAGGAAAATGGTAGCCTTTTACTTCCAAAGTATATATTCAGACTTTGGATTTTCGTTCATAGGTGGACATGGTGAGAAATGTAGCATACATGTAAATATTTGTGAGGATAACTCTAAAGCAATTAAACTATAGGTTCATAAAACTAAAATAAAAACCAGTGTTTTTTTTTACCTCCATTCTGACCGCGCACACTCCATCGTGTTAGCGTCCACGTAAATCCCGAGGCAGGCTTCGGCCATGTTGACCAGGCTGCTCCTCTCTCCTCTCCTCTCCTCTCCTCTCCTCTCCTCTCCTCTCCTCTCCTCTCCTCTCCTCTCCCCTCTCCTCTCCTCTCCTCTCCTCTCCTCTCCTCTCCTCTCCTCTCCTCTCCCTCTCCCTGCCCTCAGCCCAAGCTGTCGGAGCCGGCCATCGCCACCAACCACAACAAGCAGGCGCTGCTGTCCTTCTGGTACAACGTGTGCGTGGAGTGTCCGGAGAACGTGCGCCTCGTGGTGCAGAACCCGGTGGTGACCAAGAACATTGCCTTCAACTACATCCTGGCCGACCACGACGACCAGGAGGTGGTGCTGTTCAACCGAGGCATGCTGCCCGCCTACTACGGCATCCTGCGCATGTGCTGCGAGCAGTCGCCCGCCTTCACCCGCCAGCTGGCCTCGCACCAGAACATCCAGTGGGCCTTCAAGAACCTGACGCCGCACGCCAGCCAGTACCCCGGGGTGCGTCTCTATCGTGATGTCTTCTTGCTCGACGGAAAAGTCACAACATTGTATTGCAAAAGCTTGTGAACTTACTGTCCTGGAGTACTAATGCATTTGTGTCATGACTGAGGGATTAGATGGTAGACAGGAAACTAGAAAATAGCGTTCACCTCAGTTTTCAGATGGTAAATACCAGTGGCGAAATAAAAAAAAAGTGAGAGAAGTTGGACTCCGTCGCCAAACCCCCGAATTCGGACTGCAGCGACAAGGAAAAACCTGTTGACAAGTCTGGGACAAAATATGTTCTGCGTATTTTCAAGTAATTTTTGTTATCACATGGCAGGGTGCTATGATGAATTTGCCGATTTTTAGATTTTTTTTTTGCGTAAAATGTGAAAAAAAAAAGTTTCTTTACTGTAAAATCTAAAAATGAATGCGTTGAACTCAAATGCATCACTCGCTGAGTTTGTGTGTTTTATGTGAAAAATATCTTTTTATATATATATATAATATAAAAAGTAAAGACTCCAGAAAACTTCAGTCAACTTGAAACGTGAACACTCCTAAGTCCTTCATTTTAGCCATCAAGTTCTTCTGATGTTTTTACCATACAGTAGGATGTGCACACAGTCTAAAGCTGCGTTCACACCGACCTATTAAAGTTTTTCGCTGGCATCGAGTTTACATACAAAGTCAATGCAAACGAGCGATTGAGCTTAGTATATTCGCCCGGGAGAAAAATCTCTGGGTGTCTGAGCGACAGAGACAGAGCGATAGGGAGAAAATACGCTCGTCGCTCGAGATGAAATATCCCAACTCGAGCGAAAATACGCTGGCATCGGTCGCTCGCTGTTCAACGCTGATTGGCTGCCGTGTGAGAGCGAGTCAAGGATCACACCGGCTTGGAACAAACCGCTGGTTTATTGTGTGGCAACAAACCGCATTGACAGGCTGACAGCTGACATGAAGTGAAGTCTGTACTACCGGTATAGAGCTCGCATTAGGAGCACGCTGATAGGCTTAGCTTGTAAACATCTACGGTGGCTCGTAGTGGACAAACATCATGACATTGCGTAACGTTATAGCCCCCACATGTCCGTCAATTCGTGTGCCTGTTGATGAGCGATTTAAACAGAGCGACAGAGCGATTCCAAAGGTTTGAATCAAGCGACAGAGCGAAAAATAAATATCTCTGTGTGAACACAGCTTAAGTCATCTAGCTCCTTGGGATCTGAACTGTCATGTATATCACCGCAGTGTTGTAGTCAAGTCACTAATAGCTTCAGGTCCAGTCTCGAGTCCCCAGTGCTCAAGTCCCCCAAGTCTGAGCATTGCAACGGTCTTGAGTCCTGGACTCAAGCACTTCACAACACTGTCTGACTGTTGTCCCTGCTCTGCGTCTGCATGCTGCCCCCTGCAGGCGGTGGAGGAGCTGTTTAACCTGATGCAGCTGTTCGTGGCTCAGAGAGCTGACATGAGGGAGGAGGAGCTCGAGGACGTCAAGCAGTTCAAGAAGACCACCATCAGCTGCTACCTACGCTGCCTTGACGGCCGCTCCTGCTGGACCACGCTCATCAGGTACACACGCACCCAGCCCGCTTAAGCCTTCCCGATAACGTGACGTCGCATTCGGTTCGGCTGCACGTAGCGGTACTCGCCTTGACAGACAGCTCCTTCAGCCAATTGCCAAATCCGAATCCACTCAGAAGAACGGCGAACGCGTCTTCTCCGCCGAGGAACTCCGCTGGTGCACAATCGTGTTTCATCGTTATTGAGTCTATTTCTGTAATAACTGCACTTATGGCTGTTTTCTCCACCAACGTTGACGTTAAAGCTCGTTGCCATTACTGTTTTTCCAGCAGCAGCTGATTAATCCGGTTATGTTGTGAACTACGACGCAGTCCCTGATTGGCCTGAGAATGCGATTTCCTTTTTTAGGCTATTTTCCATCCTGAAGAGTATAAGATCCTGAGGAGAAAGTTGATTGTCTCTGTGATGTGATGTGTGTGTTGAATGGACATTTCCAGCATGAAAACAGACATTTAAAGATTGGATATTGGCACCAACTCACCTGGGAGATTTCAAACTGTTTGGGACCCGTTTCTGGCCTACCTTGACGAGGTTAGGGGTGACGGGTGACTCGCGCGGCCGGTCTTTCTCCCTCGCGTAGGATCCCGCTCATTTATATATATGTATATATATTTACAAGCATAATTTATATATATTTACAAGCTGTATGTAACTGGCGGCACTAGTGTATGTATGTTTTTTCTTTCGTTTCTTTTCTTTTACTGTATCTGAGTTTGTTTGTTTGTTTTTGGTTTGTTTTTCTGTGTTCTAAAAAATTTAAATTGCTAAATAAAATAAAAAAAGATTGGATATTGGCTATGGACAGCTTCAGTCCAAGAAACCCGTATGAGCTGAAGTAACCCTGGTTCTGTGTGGTTCTCCTCAGTGCCTTCCGGGTCCTGCTGGAGAATGATGAGGACCGGCTGCTGGTGGTCTTCAACAGAGGACTGATCCTCATGACTGAGGTAGGCCCACCCTCAACCTGCCCACAGCTGCAGCAAAGACCCTAAAGCACTGGCTTTAGTTCACATGTATTTATCAGTGCTGCGATAAAATAACGCCCGATGGCAAATGACAGGAGGGTTTTCAAAAGAGGGACAAATAATAATGCTGACAAAAATGATTGAAAGTGCATTTTGAAGTCCACAAGAATCTATATTTTTGTGTACATATATATTTTGAATAGCTTTTAAGATGCCTTTCAGACATTTTGAAACTAGATTGCTGATTTGCCCACCTCAAAAATCCAAGGGTGGTGGAACCATCTCAAAATTTGAAATCAGACACTCACTGTATTTACCACTATATATATATATATATATATATCATGTATTTACCTCTATTGAATAGATCTTAAAACGCTCATCTTTGCAGTTTCTAATATATATATATATATATATATATATATATAAACATATACTGTATATATAAATAAACATATAATATATATATATATATGTATATAAATATATATGTATATATATAGATAGATAGATAGATAGATAGATATCGATAGATATAGATATAAATATAAAATGTATTTACCTCTATTGAATAGATCTTAAAACTTTCGTCTTTGCAGTTTCTAAAGTCGAAAATTCCCATTTAGTTTCAGAATTTGGCTTCTATATGTTCTTTGAAATGTGTTGAAGTGTAAATAGGTTGTTTTAGTTTGTTTATTTAGTGACTTACATAGTTCTTTAGTTATTGGTCTTTAATCCAGTTCCAGGTGGCATTTAAAGGTCTTACAGGTGTCTGTCTTTCCTAAGCCTAAACAGAGCCAGACATGTAGCCAGCCGGGTGCTGGGCTGAGTAGACGGGCTGTGTTGGGGGTGGGTGAAGGGGTGTAACAGTGTTGTCTCGTCTCCTGCAGTCCTTCAACACGCTGCACATGATGT
>NC_139626.1:60710872-60760872 GCF_964638095.1 Poromitra crassiceps | reverse complement strand
GATGACGTCACCTCCAGGCAAAACACATTGAAGTTAAACCTGTTGATGACATCACCTCCAGGCAAAACACATTGAAGTTAAACCTGTTGATAACATCACCTCCAGGCAAAACACATTGAAGTTAAACCTGTTGATGACGTCACGTCCAGGCAACACACATTGAAGTTAAACCTTTGATGACATCACGTCCAGGCAACACACATTGAAGTTAAACCTTTGATGACATCACGTCCAGGCAAAACACATTGAAGTTAAACCTGTTGATGACATCACGTCCAGGCAAAACACATTGAAGTTAAACCTGTTGATGACATCACGTCCAGGTAAAACACATTGAAGTTAAACCTGTTGATGACATCACGTCCAGGCAAAACACATTGAAGTTAAACCGTTGATGACATCACGTCCAGGCAAAACACATTGAAGTTAAACCGTTGATGACATCACGTCCAGGCAACACACATTGAAGTTAAACCGTTGATGACATCACGTCCAGGCAAAACACATTGAAGTTAAACCGTTGATGACATCACGTCCAGGCAAAACACATTGAAGTTAAACCTGTTGATGACATCACGTCCAGGCAACACACATTGAAGTTAAACCGTTGATGACATCACGTCCAGGCAAAAACACATTGAAGTTAAACCTGTTGATGACATTACGTCCAGGCAAAACACATTGAAATTAAACCGTTGATGACATCACGTCCAGTCAAAACACATTGAAGTTAAACCTGTTGATGACATCACGTCCAGGCAAAACACATTGAAATTAAACCGTTGATGACGTCACGTCCAGGCAAAACACATTGAAGTTAAACCTGTTGATGACATCACGTCCAGGCAAAACACATTGAAGTTAAACCTGTTGATGACATCACGTCCAGGCAAAACACATTGAAATTAAACCGTTGATGACGTCACGTCCAGGCAACACACATTGAAGTTAAACCTTTGATGACATCACGTCCAGGCAAAACACATTGAAGTTAAACCGTTGATGACATCACATCCAGGCAAAACACATTGAAGTTAAACCGTTGATGACGTCACGTCCAGGCAAAACACATTGAAGTTAAACCTGTTGGTGACATCACGTCCAGGCAAAACACATTGAAGTTAAACCTGTTGGTGACATCACGTCCAGGCAAAACACATTGAAATTAAACCGTTGATGACGTCACGTCCAGGCAACACACATTGAAGTTAAACCTGTTGGTGACATCACGTCCAGGCAAAACACATTGAAGTTAAACCGTTGATGACATCACGTCCAGGCAAAACACATTGAAGTTAAACCTGTTGGTGACATCACGTCCAGGCAAAACACATTGAAATTAAACCGTTGATGACGTCACGTCCAGGCAAAACACATTGAAGTTAAACCTTTGATGACATCACGTCCAGGCAAAACACATTGAAGTTAAACCGTTGATGACATCACGTCCAGGCAAAACACATTGAAGTTAAACCTGTTGATGACATCACGTCCAGGCAAAACACATTGAAGTTAAACCTGTTGATGACATCACGTCCAGGCAAAACACATTGAAGTTAAACCTTTGATGACATCACGTCCAGGCAAAACAAATTGAAGTTAAACCTGTTGATGACATCACGTCCAGGCAAAACACATTGAAGTTAAACCTTTGATGACATCACGTCCAGGCAAAACACATTGAAGTTAAACCTTTGATGACATCACGTCCAGGCAAAACACATTGAAGTTAAACCTTTGATGACATCACGTCCAGGCAACACACATTGAAGTTAAACCTTTGATGACATCACGTCCAGGCAACACACATTGAAGTTAAACCTTTGATGACGTCACGTCCAGGCAAAACACATTGAAGTTAAACCTGTTGATGACATCACGTCCAGGCAAAACACATTGAAGTTAAACCTGTTGATGACGTCACGTCCAGGCAAAACACATTGAAGTTAAACCTGTTGATGACATCACGTCCAGGCAAAACACATTGAAGTTAAACCTGTTGATGACATCACGTCCAGGTAAAACACATTGAAGTTAAACCTGTTGATGACGTCACGTCCAGGCAAAACACATTGAAGTTAAACCTGTTGATGACATCACGTCCAGGTAAAACACATTGAAGTTAAACCTTTGATGACATCACGTCCAGGCAAAACACATTGAAGTTAAACCTGTTGATGACGTCACGTCCAGGTAAAACACATTGAAGTTAAACCTGTTGATGACATCACGTCCAGGCAAAACACATTGAAGTTAAACCTGTTGATGACGTCACGTCCAGGCAAAACACATTGAAGTTAAACCTGTTGATGACATCACGTCCAGGCAAAACACATTGAAGTTAAACCTGTTGATGACATCACGTCCAGGTAAAACACATTGAAGTTAAACCTGTTGATGACGTCACGTCCAGGCAAAACACATTGAAGTTAAACCTGTTGATGACATCACGTCCAGGTAAAACACATTGAAGTTAAACCTTTGATGACATCACGTCCAGGCAAAACACATTGAAGTTAAACCTTTGATGACGTCACGTCCAGGCAAAACACATTGAAGTTAAACCTGTTGATGACATCACGTCCAGGCAAAACACATTGAAGTTAAACCTGTTGATGACATCACGTCCAGGCAAAACACATTGAAGTTAAACCTGTTGATGACGTCACGTCCAGGTAAAACACATTGAAGTTAAACCTGTTGATGACATCACGTCCAGGCAAAACACATTGAAGTTAAACCTGTTGATGACATCACGTCCAGGCAAAACACGTTGAAGTTAAACCTGTTGATGACATCACGTCCAGGCAAAACACATTGAAGTTAAACCTGTTGATGACATCACGTCCAGGTAAAACACATTGAAGTTAAACCTTTGATGACATCACGTCCAGGCAAAACACATTGAAGTTAAACCTTTGATGACGTCACGTCCAGGCAAAACACATTGAAGTTAAACCTGTTGATGACATCACGTCCAGGCAAAACACATTGAAGTTAAACCTGTTGATGACATCACGTCCAGGCAAAACACATTGAAGTTAAACCTGTTGATGACGTCACGTCCAGGTAAAACACATTGAAGTTAAACCTGTTGATGACATCACGTCCAGGCAAAACACATTGAAGTTAAACCTGTTGATGACATCACGTCCAGGCAACACACATTGAAGTTAAACCTGTTGATGACATCACGTCCAGGCAAAACACATTGAAGTTAAACCGTTGATGACGTCACGTCCAGGTAAAACACATTGAAGTTAAACCTTTGATGACGTCACGTCCAGGCAAAACACATTGAAGTTAAACCTTTGATGACGTCACGTCCAGGCAAAACACATTGAAGTTAAACCTGTTGATGACATCACGTCCAGGCAAAACACATTGAAGTTAAACCGTTGATGACGTCACGTCCAGGCAAAACACATTGAAGTTAAACCTGTTGATGACATCACGTCCAGGCAAAACACATTGAAGTTAAACCGTTGATGACATCACGTCCAGGCAAAACACATTGAAGTTAAACCTGTTGATGACATCACGTCCAGGCAAAACACATTGAAGTTAAACCTGTTGATGACATCACGTCCAGGCAAAACACATTGAAGTTAAACCTTTGATGACGTCACGTCCAGGCAAAACACATTGAAGTTAAACCTGTTGATGACATCACGTCCAGGCAAAACACATTGAAGTTAAACCTGTTGATGACGTCACGTCCAGGCAAAACACATTGAAGTTAAACCTGTTGATGACATCACGTCCAGGTAAAACACATTGAAGTTAAACCTTTGATGACATCACGTCCAGGCAAAACACATTGAAGTTAAACCTTTGATGACATCACGTCCAGGCAAAACACATTGAAGTTAAACCTGTTGATGACATCACGTCCAGGCAAAACACATTGAAGTTAAACCTGTTGATGACATCACGTCCAGGCAAAACACATTGAAGTTAAACCGTTGATGACGTCACGTCCAGGCAAAACACATTGAAGTTAAACCTGTTGATGACATCACGTCCAGGCAAAACACATTGAAGTTAAACCGTTGATGACATCACGTCCAGGCAAAACACATTGAAGTTAAACCTGTTGATGACATCACGTCCAGGCAAAACACATTGAAGTTAAACCTGTTGATGACGTCACGTCCAGGCAAAACACATTGAAGTTAAACCGTTGATGACGTCACGTCCAGGCAAAACACATTGAAGTTAAACCTTTGATGACGTCACGTCCAGGCAAAACACATTGAAGTTAAACCTGTTGATGACATCACGTCCAGGCAAAACACATTGAAGTTAAACCGTTGATGACGTCACGTCCAGGCAAAACACATTGAAGTTAAACCTGTTGATGACATCACGTCCAGGCAAAACACATTGAAGTTAAACCGTTGATGACATCACGTCCAGGCAAAACACATTGAAGTTAAACCTGTTGATGACATCACGTCCAGGCAAAACACATTGAAGTTAAACCTTTGATGACATCACGTCCAGGCAAAACACATTGAAGTTAAACCTGTTGATGACATCACGTCCAGGCAAAACACATTGAAGTTAAACCTGTTGATGACATCACGTCCAGGTAAAACACATTGAAGTTAAACGTCAGCTTTTCATGTCAGTCGCTGCTCTTTGTTGGACGGAGGGTCTGAATTTAATTTCGGGGTTTTCCAGCCCCTAAAAGTTGCGGCAGGCCTCTATTTAGCTGGGCTGTAAACTCTTTTTATAATCATTTTACTGTGTTGTTTTCCAGGACGTCTGGTCAGCCTATAGGGTTACAGTATGTTCATGAGAGAGTCTGGTCAGCCTATAGGGTTATAGTATGTTCATGAGAGAGTCTGGTCAGCCTATAGGGTTATAGTATGTTCATGAGAGAGTCTGGTCAGCCTATAGGGTTATAGTATGTTCATGAGAGAGTCTGGTCAGCCTATAGGGTTATAGTATGTTCATGAGAGAGTCAGCCTATAGGGTTATAGTATGTTCATGAGAGAGTCTGGTCAGCCTATAGGGTTACAGTATGTTCATGAGAGAGTCTGGTCAGCCTATAGGGTTACAGTATGTTCATGAGAGAGTCTGGTCAGCCTATACGGTTATAGTATGTTCATGAGAGAGTCTGGTCAGCCTATAGGGTTATAGTATGTTCATGAGAGAGTCTGGTCAGCCTATAGGGTTACAGTATGTTCATGAGAGAGTCTGGTCAGCCTATAGGGTTATAGTATGTTCATGAGAGAGTCTGGTCAGCCTATAGGGTTATAGTATGTTCATGAGAGAGTCTGGTCAGCCTATAGGGTTATAGTATGTTCATGAGAGAGTCTGGTCAGCCTATAGGGTTACAGTATGTTCATGAGAGAGTCTGGTCAGCCTATAGGGTTATAGTATGTTCATGAGGGAGTCTGGTCAGCCTATAGGGTTATAGTATGTTCATGAGAGAGTCTGGTCAGCCTATAGGGTTATAGTATGTTCATGAGAGAGTCTGGTCAGCCTATAGGGTTATAGTATGTTCATGAGAGAGTCTGGTCAGCCTATAGGGTTATAGTATGTTCATGAGGGAGTCTGGTCAGCCTATAGGGTTATAGTATGTTCATGAGAGAGTCTGGTCAGCCTATAGGGTTATAGTATGTTCATGAGAGAGTCTGGTCAGCCTATAGGGTTATAGTATGTTCATGAGAGAGTCTGGTCAGCCTATAGGGTTATAGTATGTTCATGAGAGAGTCTGGTCAGCCTATAGGGTTATAGTATAGTAGTCCGATCGGCGAGACCTTGTCTCCAAGTCCGACTCCAAGTGCCTCAAGTCCAAGTCCTGAAAATTGGACTCGAGTCCTACAACACTGTGTCATATACGTTTTGCATTTACGTTTTACACTTTTGCCTCATTGTATAAAATGTCCTCTGATTGTAACGGAAGCAGTGAAGTAGCGGCTTGTTTCCTGGCGGGGGCGCTGTGAGCAGGTTCTGAGCCTGCTGTTCTGTGTTCTGTGCAGACGTGCTGAAGGAGCTGGTGCTGCTCAGCCCACATGACTTCCTGCACACGCTGGTCCCCTTCCTGCAGCACAACCACTGCACCTACCACCACAGCAACATCCCCGGTGAGTCTCCTCAAGTCAAGTCACGTTTGTTTTAACCCACTACGTTTGGTTGCAGCCAGGTATTAAAACACAATTCAATCCATCTTAAAATACAACCTGAAAGACAAAATACCAGACAGGACTCGGGGCTGGGTATCGCCACTGACTTCCCGATACGATTCCGATACACAAGGTCCCAAGTCGATACGATTTCCGATAAGATACGATACCGATATCGATATTTTAGTTACAACACCAGTTTTGCTTTGATAATGGAAGAGATTCTCAAAGACCTCAGCTGGTGCATTATTAAAACATATTAATATTTACATTAAGAATCGACCATAAAGCAAGCAGTTACATCATGTAATTATTTTTGATTTAAACATGACCAACATAGTCATTCAACATCTTATCTTTCTTTACAGTCTTCTGTCTCTTCCTTTACAGTCTTCTGTGAGAAGCCAAACAAATTTAGATTTCCACTATACAACAGAATCATTGAACAGCAGCATGTTGTAAACAGTGTTTCATAAAGTATAAATGCTTTGTAAATAAAATTAAATAAAATTAAATACAGCTCATGGACATTTCCAGTTCACAAACATTATAGTGCAAACAGATTTGAGGTCTGTACATCTGGCTGATGGTGCATGCACAATGCACATGTAGCCTACAGTATTTATGTTTTTGTTTCAACTACAAACATAAATAAACGTCAACTTGAAACTATGTTTTAACTACCACACACAGCCTATCATATTATAGCCTATGTTTATTTATTTTTTTAATAAAAAAAAATTGCATTTTAAAATATCGATACTGGGATTTATGTATCGATACTTGATGAATACATGAATATCGATTCAATATTGATATATCGATTTTTTTAACCCAGCCCTAGACATGCTTCCCCCTCTAACTGCTCTTCATCTGTCTTCTCTACACCTGTCACCTCCTCTAACTGCTCTTCATCTGTCTTCTCTACACCTGTCACCTCCTCTAACTGCTCTTCATCTGTCTTCTCTACACCTGTCACCTCCTCTAACTGCTCTTCACCTGTCTTCTCTACACCTGTCACCTCCTCTAACTGCTCTTCATCTGTCTTCTCCACACCTGTCACCTCCTCTAACTGCTCTTCATCTGTCTTCTCTACACCTGTCACCTCCTCTAACTGCTCTTCATCTGTCTTCTCTACACCTGTCACCTCCTCTAACTGCTCTTCATCTGTCTTCTCTACACCTGTCACCTCCTCTAACTGCTCCTCATCTGTCTTCTCTACACCTGTCACCTCCTCTAACTGCTCTTCATCTGTCTTCTCTACACCTGTCACCTCCTCTAACTGCTCTTCATCTGTCTTCTCTACACCTGTCACCTCCTCTAACTGCTCTTCATCTGTCTTCTCTACACCTGTCACCTCCTCTAACTGCTCTTCATCTGTCTTCTCTACACCTGTCACCTCCTCTAACTGCTCTTCATCTGTCTTCTCTACACCTGTCACCTCCTCTAACTTCTCTTCATCTGTCTTCTCTACACATGTCACCACCTCTAACTGCTCTTCATCTGTCTTCTCTACACCTGTCACCTCCTCTAACTGCTCTTCATCTGTCTTCTCTACACCTGTCACCTCCTCTAACTGCTCTTCATCTGTCTTCTCTACACCTGTCACCTCCTCTAACTGCTCTTCATCTGTCTTCTCTACACCTGTCACCTCCTCTAACCCATCTTCATCTGTCTTCTCTACACCTGTCACCTCCTCTAACTGCTCTTCATCTGTCTTCTCTACACCTGTCACCTCTAACTGCTCTTCATCTGTCTTCTCTACACCTGTCACCTCCTCTAACTGCTCTTCATCTGTCTTCTCTACACCTGTCACCTCCTCTAACTGCTCTTCATCTGTCTTCTCTACACCTGTCACCTCCTCTAACTGCTCTTCATCTGTCTTCTCTACACCTGTCACCTCCTCTAACTGCTCTTCACCTGTCTTCTCTACACCTGTCACCTCCTCTAACTGCTCTTCATCTGTCTTCTCCACACCTGTCACCTCCTCTAACTGCTCTTCATCTGTCTTCTCTACACCTGTCACCTCCTCTAACTGCTCTTCATCTGTCTTCTCTACACCTGTCACCTCCTCTAACTGCTCTTCATCTGTCTTCTCTACACCTGTCACCTCCTCTAACTGCTCCTCATCTGTCTTCTCTACACCTGTCACCTCCTCTAACTGCTCTTCATCTGTCTTCTCTACACCTGTCACCTCCTCTAACTGCTCTTCATCTGTCTTCTCTACACCTGTCACCTCCTCTAACTGCTCTTCATCTGTCTTCTCTACACCTGTCACCTCCTCTAACTGCTCTTCATCTGTCTTCTCTACACCTGTCACCTCCTCTAACTTCTCTTCATCTGTCTTCTCTACACATGTCACCACCTCTAACTGCTCTTCATCTGTCTTCTCTACACCTGTCACCTCCTCTAACTGCTCTTCATCTGTCTTCTCTACACCTGTCACCTCCTCTAACTGCTCTTCATCTGTCTTCTCTACACCTGTCACCTCCTCTAACTGCTCTTCATCTGTCTTCTCTACACCTGTCACCTCCTCTAACCCATCTTCATCTGTCTTCTCTACACCTGTCACCTCCTCTAACTGCTCTTCATCTGTCTTCTCTACACCTGTCACCTCTAACTGCTCTTCATCTGTCTTCTCTACACCTGTCACCTCCTCTAACTGCTCTTCATCTGTCTTCTCTACACCTGTCACCTCCTCTAACTGCTCTTCATCTGTCTTCTCTACACCTGTCACCACCTCTAACTGCTCTTCATCTGTCTTCTCTACACCTGTCACCTCCTCTAACTGCTCTTCATCTGTCTTCTCTACACCTGTCACCTCCTCTAACTGCTCTTCATCTGTCTTCTCTACACCTGTCACCTCCTCTAACTCCTCTTCATCTGTCTTCTCTACACCTGTCACCTCCTCTAACTGCTCTTCATCTGTCTTCTCTACACCTGTCACCTCCTCTAACTGCTCTTCATCTGTCTTCTCTACACCTGTCACCACCTCTAACTGCTCTTCATCTGTCTTCTCTACACCTGTCACCTCCTCTAACTGCTCTTCATCTGTCTTCTCTACACCTGTCACCACCTCTAACTGCTCTTCATCTGTCTTCTCTACACCTGTCACCTCCTCTAACTCCTCTTCATCTGTCTTCTCTACACCTGTCACCTCCTCTAACTGCTCTTCATCTGTCTTCTCTACACCTGTCACCTCCTCCAACTGCTCTTCATCTGTCTTCTCTACACCTGTCACCTCCTCTAACTGCTCTTCATCGGTCTTCTCTACACCTGTCACCTCCTCTAACTGCTCTTCATCGGTCTTCTCTACACCTGTCACCTCTAACTGCTCTTCATCGGTCTTCTCTACACCTGTCACCTCCTCTAACTGCTCTTCATCTGTCTTCTCTACACCTGTCACCTCCTCTAACTGCTCTTCATCTGTCTTCTCTACACCTGTCACCTCCTCTAACTGCTCTTCATCGGTCTTCTCTACACCTGTCACCTCCTCTAACTGCTCTTCATCTGTCTTCTCTACACCTGTCACCTCCTCTAACTGCTCTTCATCTGTCTTCTCTACACCTGTCACCTCCTGAGGCAATAGACATCCCAGGGTCTCCAAAATGGCTCAAAAAGGCTTTATTCTGGTTGGCCATTCATTATGAGATGTTTAAAAATGAGTTTCAGCTTGGTGGTCTTCATCAGGACAACAGGTTCCCCACAGGCCTTGAAAGTCCTTGAAAGTTTGTGGATTTGAGAAAACCAAAATAAATTCTTAGAAAAAAGGCCTCAAAAGCACTTGATTGTTTTTATTAGTATATATGTATAATATGAAGAAAACAAATGTGATCTTACAGCATTTACACAGGTTGTGCAAAATGTGCATCATATTCACATTTACAAAGTTACAGAAGGACATACAAGTGAAAAAAACACAAATGTATACAAATTAACACATTTAGTAAATAGATAAATGTACTGAACACGTGTCTAGTGCAGTTTTGTGACTGTGTGTGCATGTGTGTGTGTGTGTGTGTTTGTGTGTGTGCGCGTGTGTGTGTTTGTTTGTGTGTGTGCGTGCGTGTCCCTCAGTGTCGTTTGGGCCCTACCTGCCCTGCAGAGAGAACATCAAGCTGATGGGAGCGAAGAATAACATCCGTCCTCCCAGACCGGAGCTCAACATGTGTCTGCTGCCCTCTATGGTGGAGACCAGCAAGGTGCGCCACCTTTTACTCTGTCCTGTTTTCATAACAAAGTCCCATTACTCATCATGCACCAGGAAGCAGGGTTATCATGCACCAGGAAGCAGGGTTATCATGCACCAGGAAGCAGGGTTATCATGCACCAGGAGCAGGGTTATCATGCACCAGGAGCAGAGTTATCATGCACCAGGAGCAGGGTTATCATGCACCAGGAAGCAGGGTTATCATGCACCAGGAGCAGGGTTATCATGCACCAGGAAGCAGGGTTATCATGCACCAGGAGCAGGGTTATCATGCACCAGGAAGCAGGGTTATCATGCACCAGGAAGCAGGGTTATCATGCACCAGGAAGCAGGGTTATCATGCACCAGGAAGCAGGGTTATCATGCACCAGGAAGCAGGGTTATCATGCACCAGGAGCAGAGTTATCATGCACCAGGAGCAGGGTTATCATGCACCAGGAGCAGGGTTATCATGCACCAGGAAGCAGGGTTATCATGCACCAGGAGCAGGGTTATCATGCACCAGGAAGCAGGGTTATCATACACCAGGAAGCAGGGTTATCATGCACCAGGAAGCAGGGTTATCATGCACCAGGAAGCAGGGTTATCATGCACCAGGAAGCAGGGTTATCATGCACCAGGAGCAGAGTTATCATGCACCAGGAGCAGGGTTATCATGCACCAGGAAGCAGGGTTATCATGCACCAGGAAGCAGGGTTATCATGCACCAGGAGCAGGGTTATCATGCACCAGCAGCAGGGTTATCATGCACCAGGAGCAGGGTTATCATGCACCAGCAGCAGGGTTATCATGCACCAGGAAGCAGGGTTATCATGCACCAGGAAGCAGGGTTATCATGCACCAGCAGCAGGGTTATCATGCACCAGGAAGCAGGGTCATCATGCACCAGGAGCAGGGTTATCATGCACCAGGAAGCAGGGTTATCATGCACCAGCAGCAGGGTTATCATGCACCAGGAAGCAGGGTCATCATGCACCAGGAGCAGGGTTATCATGCACCAGGAAGCAGGGTTATCATGTACCAGGAAGCAGGGTTATCATGCACCAGGAGCAGTTATCATGCACCAGGAAGCAGGGTTATCATGCACCAGGAAGCAGGGTTATCATGCACCAGGAAGCAGGGTTATCATGCACCAGGAAGCAGGGTTATCATGCACCAGCAGCAGGGTTATCATGCACCAGCAGCAGGGTTATCATGCACCAGGAGCAGGGTTATCATGCACCAGCAGCAGGGTTATCATGCACCAGGAGCAGGGTTATCATGTACCAGGAGCAGCGTCATCATGCACCAGGAAGCAGGGTTATCATGCACCAGGAGCAGGGTTATCATGCACCAGGAGCAGGGTTATCATGCACCAGGAAGCAGGGTTATCATGCACCAGGAAGCAGGGTTATCATGCACCAGGAGCAGGGTTATCATGCACCAGGAGCAGGGTTATCATGCAGCAGGAGCAGGGTTATCATGCACCAGGAAGCAGGGTTATCATGCACCAGGAAGCAGGGTTATCATGCACCAGGAAGCAGGGTTATCATGCACCAGGAAGCAGGGTTATCATGCACCAGGAAGCAGGGTTATCATGCACCAGGAGCAGAGTTATCATGCACCAGGAGCAGGGTTATCATGCACCAGGAAGCAGGGTTATCATGCACCAGGAAGCAGGGTTATCATGCACCAGGAGCAGGGTTATCATGCACCAGCAGCAGGGTTATCATGCACCAGGAGCAGGGTTATCATGCACCAGCAGCAGGGTTATCATGCACCAGGAAGCAGGGTTATCATGCACCAGGAAGCAGGGTTATCATGCACCAGCAGCAGGGTTATCATGCACCAGGAAGCAGGGTCATCATGCACCAGGAGCAGGGTTATCATGCACCAGGAAGCAGGGTTATCATGCACCAGCAGCAGGGTTATCATGCACCAGGAAGCAGGGTCATCATGCACCAGGAGCAGGGTTATCATGCACCAGGAAGCAGGGTTATCATGTACCAGGAAGCAGGGTTATCATGCACCAGGAGCAGTTATCATGCACCAGGAAGCAGGGTTATCATGCACCAGGAAGCAGGGTTATCATGCACCAGGAAGCAGGGTTATCATGCACCAGGAAGCAGGGTTATCATGCACCAGGAGCAGGGTTATCATGCACCAGCAGCAGGGTTATCATGCACCAGGAGCAGGGTTATCATGCACCAGCAGCAGGGTTATCATGCACCAGGAGCAGGGTTATCATGTACCAGGAGCAGGGTCATCATGCACTAGGAAGCAGGGTTATCATGCACCAGGAGCAGGGTTATCATGCACCAGGAGCAGGGTTATCATGCACCAGGAAGCAGGGTTATCATGCACCAGGAAGCAGGGTTATCATGCACCAGGAGCAGGGTTATCATGCACCAGGAGCAGGGTTATCATGCACCAGGAGCAGGGTTATCATGCACCAGGAAGCAGGGTTATCATGCACCAGGAGCAGGGTTATCATGCAGCAGGAGCAGGGTTATCATGCACCAGGAAGCAGGGTTATCATGCACCAGGAGCAGAGTTATCATGCACCAGGAGCAGAGTTATCATGCACCAGGAGCAGGGTTATCATGCACCAGGAGCAGGGTTATCATGCACCAGGAGCAGGGTTATCATGCAGCAGGAGCAGGGTTATCATGCACCAGGAAGCAGGGTTATCATGCACCAGGAAGCAGGGTTATCATGCAGCAGGAGCAGGGTTATCATGCACCAGCAGCAGGGTGGCAATTTCTTCATTTTAGGGCCAAGGCCATCTGGCCTTCAGTGTCACCATCTTTTTTAGGGCACAAGGCCACATGCCTGGGCAGTGGGCACAAAGGTCATAGAGAGCAGCAGGAATGAGTCAGGAAGTGTACTTCCGGGTTCTTCAGTGGAAAAGTCTATGGGATTTAACATGGGGGTTTCACTTAAATGCATAAACTAAGGTCTGTGCTTAACAAAGGTTTATGGAAATGCGAATCTGGGTTCTGCATGATAATCTTCACAAACGTGAATAACTTTTATGACCTTTGGAGCGTAAATGCGTTTTGTTTTTTTACGCCATTTTTATAAAACGCTTCAAAAGGCATACAAGTTATTCACGTTTGGGAAGGCTATCATGCTGAACCCAAAGTCGCATTCCCATAAACTTTTGTTGACCACAGACCTTATTTTATGCATTTAAGTGAAATTCCCATTCTAAAACCCCATAGACTTTTCCACTGAAGAACCAAATGGCGGCGATTTCTGGATAAAGCCTACAAAAATACATCATCCCTGCGGTACTCTATTGCTCTGTTGACATCGTGAAGAGCAATTTCTCTGAAATGTGTGTTAAAATGAGCCAATGACACATCCTTAGAGCAGCAGGCTACATTCAACTGAGACCACTGACGCTTTTAAAGCAACTGACAGCAGCAGGCTGGTAGCAGGGCACTGCCAAGGTGGCCTTAGGGATCTCAGGGCATCACGGCCAGAGGGAGGGGCAACAGAGGCCATGGCCTCCATGTAATTCCCGTGTGATTTCTAACCCCACATAGGATAAGCAATAACCACGCCCTGTGCCCGCCTACGCAGCAGTCAAGCGCCGGGATTGGCCAGGAGCAAGTCTTTTGTCTTCTTCTTTTGACAGCTGGAATCTCCCACACCACAAACACTGGAGGGCACGCAGCCCAGCGATTTCATGAACCAACTGAATAGCTCTTGAGAACGGACAGCGATTTCGAGAGCGGACATTTAAATGAATTATGGTCACCTACCTTCCTTAGCGTAGTAATAATAATAAGCATAATAATTGTAATCTACACAATGTACACAATCTACAAAAACATGCATGTGTTCACGTTCATAGCTCATATAATATAATGTATCATATCGTTAATTTCCTCATAATATAATGTATCATATCGTTAATTTCAAGCTCAATTCTTACCCAGAGAAAAGGTACAGCACTGTATAAATGTAACAAGCAATAGTTTTTTAAACATCTTTATTTTAAAAGATGAATAAACCCAGGTGCTTTAGTCCCAAGCTTCAACAAGCAGACAAAAAATCAAATACAATAAAAAAATACAGTCCAGTTTTTTCTACATTTTTCCCAAGTCCAGTCAGCTGTTCTACATCCCTGTTCCAGTCCCAACAAAAAACTACAAAAATATAAAATATATATATATAAATATAAAATATATAATAATATAAAACCATAGATAAAGTTGAACACACCACAACCAATAAAATCAAAAGTAAAATCAATTATAAATAGCAATAAAGTAAAACACCAATAGCCTATACAAAACATGCAATAAAACCATCGATAAAAAGTTGAACACACCATCTCACAGGGCTTTCTGAGGAGAAAGATCATTATTGCCTCAAATATCAGATTAAGACGAGATGAAAAAAGTTGTGCTATAAGAACAATCTAACTGTTAGTTAGTTTTGCTAAGAAGTTTTGATGGAGAAAAATTTGTTAAAACATTGTTAATTTACCCTTGTAATGTTGTTGTCATGTTGGCAGCTCACGCCGAGCTGCATGCAGACTGAGGCCTTGTCAGTCTGCATGCGCACCAGGAGCTTGTCAATTAATCATCGTCCCATTGGCTCACGTGAGCATGGGCGCCTGGCCAATCCCGGCGCTTGACTGCTGCGTAGGCGGGCACAGGGCGTGGTTATTGCTTATCCTATGTGGGGTTAGAAATCACGCGTAATTCCCACCCTGACCAGGAGGAGAGAGAAATGCCAACCAACAAAACCATCTCCCGCCCCATAGCCACTAGAGTTTCTGTCCGAACCTGTCCCAGTTAATGTAACGTTAAGCTGAAGCAGTTTGTGTTACCCTCATGCTGTTGTCTCGTCGTTACAATAGCATTCCCGTAACGTTACACCTCGCCTCTTTACAGAAGAGTAACGTTAAGACGAAACACGGTGAACGTTCACACATTTCCTCATTTGATCTCAATTATTTAACAGCAGCATATAAGGAGAAGAGCTAAAGGTGCATCCAGCGCTGTTTCACTCACCTCAACTTCAACAGCAACATAGTGGTCTACTTTCTTTCCAGCATGGTGGACAGGTCGTTTGGAGTGAAAACCTTTATTTTTTTCTATGTGTTGACCTCTGACTATATAATAATAAACTCTGTGTGTGTGTGTGTGTGTGTGTGTGTGTGTGTGTGTGTGTGTGTGTGTGTGTGTCAGGGGAAGGACGAGGTGTATGACCGGATGCTGCTGGATTACTTCCTGTCTTATCACCAGTTGATCCACCTGCTGTGCCGCGTCGCCATCAACTGTGACAAGTTCACAG
The DNA here is from genome assembly GCF_964638095.1 of Poromitra crassiceps. Classification (NCBI taxonomy): domain Eukaryota; kingdom Metazoa; phylum Chordata; class Actinopteri; order Beryciformes; family Melamphaidae; genus Poromitra; species Poromitra crassiceps. Next base: position 60,745,233 of record NC_139626.1, on the reverse strand, counting down.
ACACCCTGGTCAAACTCAGTACGTACACTGTGTGTGTGGTCAAACTCAGTACGTACACTGTGTGTGTGTGTGTGTGTCAGAGTGTCAGACTCCCTGGTCAAACTCAGTTACTACACTGTGTGTGTGTGTGTGTGTGTGTGTGTGTGTGTGTGTGTGTGTGTGTCAGACTCCCTGGTCAAACTCAGTACGTACACTGTGTGTGTGTCAGACACCCTGGTCAGTACGTACACTCTGTGTGTGTCTCTGTGTGTTTGATTCAGCTAGCAGTGATGTGAGTCTTTAAGCCTGAGTTGCAAAAATATTAATTCTGACTAGTTATGCCTCCGATGGCGATAGCCAGGCCGGAGGCTTTATGGATCCGGGTTGTCCGTCCGATGTTCATTAACGTGATATCTGAGGAACGCCCTGACGTAATTTCATCAAATTTGCCTCAAACATCGACTTGGACTCAAGGATGATCTGATTAGATTTTGGTGGTCAAAGGTCAAGGTCACTGTGACCTCTCGAACGCCATTTTCAAGCTTGTTAACGCCATATCTCAGGAATGCCTTGACGGAATTTCATCAAATTTGCCTCAAACATTAACATGGCCTCAAGGATGAACTGATTACATTTTGGTGGTCAAAGTTCAAGGTCACTGTGACCTCTCGAACGCCATTCCCAAGTTCGTTAACGCGATATCTCAAGAACGGCTTGATGGAATTTCTTCTGATTTGGCTCAAACATCGACTTGGACGCAAGGATTGAACTGATTCCATTTTGGTTATCAAAGGTCAAGGTCACTGTGACCTCTCGAATGCCATTTTCAAGCTTGTCAACGCGATATCTCAGGAATGTCTTGATGGAATTTCTTCCAATTTGCGTTTTGGACTCAAGAATGAACTAATGGCGGAGGCATAAATCTGCGGTGCGGTCGTTCTACTTTACAGTTTGTAACGTTGGTGATCTGCAACCACTGACAGTTTGTTACGGTGGTGATCTGCACCAGCTGACATTTATGACTGGACAACAGAAACTAGTTTACAGTTTGTAACGTTGGTGATCTGCAACAGCTGACATTTATGACTGGACAACATAAACTAGTTTACAGTTCGTTACGGTGGTGATCTGCACCAGCTGACATTTATGACTGGACAACAGAAACTAGTTTACAGTTTGTTACGGTGGTGATCTGCAACAGCTGACATTTATGACTGGACAACATAAACTAGTTTACAGTTCGTTACGGTGGTGATCTGCAATAGCTGACATTTGACTGGACAACAGAAACTAGATGGATGTTGAGATTTGGTGAATGTGAAGTTGAACCTCTTTTCTCTCTTTGTCTTCATCATGTCTTCTTATTATATTGAATATTGCAGGTGTGTTGATAGCGTATGAAGGCCTTCCTCTTCACCTCGCCCTCTTCCCCAAACTATGGACAGAGCTCTGCCAATCACAGGTCAGCACACACACCTTTTTATGACTTTATTTTGTTTTCACACCCATCCTTGTTTTGTTCCCATTTGTAGTTCTTATGCAAGTTCATCTGTAGTTCTTATGCAAGTTTATCTGTAGTTCTTATGCAAGTTCATTTGTAGTTCTTATGCAAGTTCATCTGTAGTTCTTATCCAAGTTCATCTGTAGTTCTTATGCAAGTTCATCTGTAGTTCTTATGCAAGTTTATCTGTAGTTCTTATGCAAGTTCATCTGTAGTTCTTATGCAAGTTCATCTGTAGTTCTTATGCAAGTTCATCTGTAGTTCTTATGCAAGTTCATCTGTAGTTCTTATGCAAGTTCATCTGTAGTTCTTAGGCAAGTTCATCTGTAGTTCTTAGGCAAGTTCATCTGTAGTTCTTATGCAAGTTCATCTGTAGTTCTTATGCAAGTTCATCTGTAGTTCTTAGGCAAGTTCATCTGTAGTTCTTATGCAAGTTCATCTGTAGTTCTTATGCAAGTTCATCTGTAGTTCTTAGGCAAGTTCATCTGTAGTTCTTATGCAAGTGCATCTGTAGTTCGTATGCAAGTTCATCTGTAGTTCTTAGGCAAGTTCATCTGTAGTTCTTAGGCAAGTTCATCTGTAGTTCTTAGGCAAGTTCATCTGTAGTTCTTATGCAAGTTCATCTGTAGTTCTTATGCAAGTTCATCTGTAGTTCTTAGGCAAGTTCATCTGTAGTTCTTATGCAAGTTCATCTGTAGTTCTTATGCAAGTTCATCTGTAGTTCTTAGGCAAGTTCATCTGTAGTTCTTATGCAAGTTCATCTGTAGTTCTTAGGCAAGTTCATCTGTAGTTCTTAGGCAAGTTCATCTGTAGTTCTTATGCAAGTTCATCTGTAGTTCTTATGCAAGTTCATCTGTAGTTCTTATGCAAGTTCATCTGTAGTTCTTATGCAAGTTCATTTGTAGTTCTTATGCAAGTTCATCTGTAGTTCTTATGCAAGTTCATCTGTAGTTCTTATGCAAGTTCATCTGTAGTTCTTATGCAAGTTCATCTGTAGTTCTTATGCAAGTTCATCTGTAGTTCTTATGCAAGTTCATCTGTAGTTCTTATGTAAGTTCATCTGTAGTTCTTATGCAAGTTCATCTGTAGTTCTTATGCAAGTTCATCTGTAGTTCTTAGGCAAGTTCATCTGTAGTTCTTAGGCAAGTTCATCTGTAGTTCTTATGCAAGTTTATCTGTAGTTCTTAGGCAAGTTCATCTGTAGTTCTTATGCAAGTTCATCTGTAGTTCTTATGCAAGTTCATCTGTAGTTCTTAGGCAAGTTCATCTGTAGTTCTTAGGCAAGTTCATCTGTAGTTCTTATGCAAGTTCATCTGTAGTTCTTTTGCAAGTTCATCTGTAGTTCTTATGCAAGTTTGGGGGTTTAATTTAAAATCATTATTATTTAACCTTTGTTTGTCCAATGCTCCAATGGCATTGCTCTCTGTCAGAACTTGCTTGGATGTCCTAGTAGCAAAAGTAAACGCATAAATTAAGGGCAGATGACGTCCGGGTTTAGCAAAGCCCAGATTGCAGTGCTCAAAGAGGAAGGGGAAAAGAGGACAGGATGATGATATATATTTAAGCAATATAGCATGAGAGCCAGTGTGTTGTGCCAAATATATCCCCCTGATCAGCTGTTATCCCACGAGGCCGCAGGCCGAGTGGGATAACTGCTGAGCAGGGGGATATATTCCACAACACACGCAGCTCGAGTGCTATATTGCTTTTATAAAACGGTTTCCAAGTATGATAATATAATAATAATAATAATACTATAAGTCCGACTCCGACTGGCATGTCATTCTGATAGAGTCAGTTGAAACACTACTGTAAGGCGGGACCGCAAGAACATGCGGGTGATTTGATTGGATCGTTCTGGAGACTGAAGTTGACATTGGCCAATCCTGGCGCTTGCTGAGTAGCTGAGAGCTTTCTGGAAACCCCGACAGGCAGCTCGAGCGCAGCGTTGCATTCTCAGCGCTTGCTGAGAAGCTGAATGCTTTCTGCAAAGCCCGACACCAACTAACGTTACGGGGTTAAATGCGGGGTTAAATGCGGGGTTAACAGCCTTTCTTTTGCAAAGAAGACATTAGCCCGCATCTATTCTTGTACAAAACATCATTTTCTGCGAAGTATTAGTAAAGTTATAAGCGAAGATCGATTCACAAGGATCTGACAGCTGTCTCCGCCATTTTTTTTTTCTACGTTGTCATTTGAGGTAAGCCTTATTATTACTCTCTTAGTAAGAGAGTTGCCATGGCAACCAATAACCCATGGCCATGGGTTATTGAACTCGGTTACTGGAATTATACAATGGCTGTGAACCAATCAGATTGCTTGATTTGAGAGAGCCGTTTTATAATATTAGATATATCGGAGTGGGAACAAGTTGGATAAACTGTCTAAACTAAAGGCTAAACTGGTTTGGTCTGGTCTGTCTGGGCACAAAATGATTGTGTAATCAGAGGAAAAGGCGACTGAATAATGACATCACAACAGTCTACTCTTAATGTTAATATTCTTCTAATCTGGCTTCAAAGTGGCCAATCTTGTGGCTTGAGGTGGCGTGCTCTGGCAGACAAACACTGGCAGAAACATAAATCGGCACCTATGATACAGATTGGTAACATGATGTGAAAACAAAACGACAATCCAAAGACAACAACAATACAAGTAGAGCAAAGACTCCCATCAGCACTGTGACATCACAAGTGGTATAAAACATACAAAAGAAGTAGCATGTGACAAAAGCCCTTTTCCCACATGCGCTTTGTACCGCAAAATGACCGGAACGTGGTCTAATGCCTGCTTGTGAGAAAGTAGTCGTGCCGGTATAAGCGCGACCCCGTCATCGCGGACATTTCACCAGTTTCGTCCCAGTCAGAAGAGCGGTATGCGCTATAGCGGAGACAAGTGAGAAACGGATCCAGTCATTTTCCGCGACACCGGTCCTTCTCTCATGTGGGCGAGGTGTACACACGTTGCTTAACGTTCACTTCCAGCGTGCATCATCTAATCATTTGCGCACATCAAAGCAAACTACTTCCACATTTTCGCTGTGTCTGTCCTGTGTGGCTGCTCCCCTCTCTCGAGCAGAGGGGAGGGGGGAAATCGGCTGTGTTTATTTTACGCTGGCTTGACGCTGCTCTTGAGTCAAACGAGTGTGATTTTATTGTGTGGCAAGTTTTGCCGACCCCCCAAATAAGCTCCCCCAAGCCTCTGCCATTCTCGCTGTGTCTGTCCTGTGTGGCTGCTCCCCTCTCTCGAGCAGAGGGGAGGGGGGAAATCGGCTGTGTTTATTTTACGCTGGCTTGACGCTGCTCTTGAGTCAAACGAGTGTGATTTTATTGTGTGGCAAGTTTTGCCGACCCCCCAAATAAGCTCCCCCCTCCCCCCAACATACCGGCTATTTGACGACAAGATTCTCACTTGCGAACGCTGAGGTGTGAAGGGAAATTCAGGGAAATGTCCGATATTGACTTACAGGTAATTTTCCGGTACGCATGTGGGAAAAGGGCTAAAGACTAAAATCACAAAGCATGGCCTCCTGCAAATCTAAGGGTTGCAGTCAGAAGGCATTCAGGGAGGGGGGGGGGGGATTTATATATTGCTGCAGGAGCAACTTGAGGGAAGGGTCTCTGACAATCTTCTGACGATCCGATCCAATATCGGTATCGGGTGCCGATATGGCACTAATTCACGGATCGGATCGGATCGGAATTGGGGATTTTTTTTTTTTTTTGCAATTCCAGCTGGCCGTAATTTGTATAATAATGTATAATAGTATCCTTCTTTGCCTTGTATATTTTCTTAATTTTGTCTGCTTTTTGCAAGGTATATTTAAAAAAAAAAACTTTAATTGGCCAAATCTTTGCCTATACTGTATATTCAAGAAAGATATTGGTATCGGCATAATATCGGTATCGGCAGATATCCAAATTCAGGTATCGGAATCGGATCGGAAGTGAAAAAAGTGGATCGGTGCATCCCTAATTCCAAGACCAAGGACCAAAATAAGATAAGACTCCTTTTTCCAGCCAGTCCGCACAGCTGGCACTTTAAAGTGTAACCAACTGTTGCATCTGAGGTTGTATGAGTTATTAACTGATACAAACTTAGAGCATATATATTATATATATAGGCAAACCTGCCCAATATGGCCTTACACATTAACATATACCAATGCACAGCAAGGGAAGACCGTGTGTGCCTAAGTGTAATATAAGCACATGGGCAGTGTTTACCTTCTCTCTGTTTTCCTCACGGAGAGCTGGGGAAAGGCACAAATGTGGCACAAGGAAGCTCAGCAGGCCAAAAGTGAATCAGAAAAGAGAAAAAAGGAGCTTCTTGGATACTTATAGACAGGTTTTACTGACCAAGTAAAGTACATACATGCTACTGCAATAGACAGGTTTTACTGACCAAGTAAAGTACATACATGCTACTGCAATAGTCAAACAAACTGTACATCTTCAATAGACAGGGGCACACTCACGGAGAGGTCCCATTTCCTCCTCTGGAATCTGCTCCGAGGGCCGCTGTCATTGTCTCATTCTGGGGGTTTTTTCGGGTTGTCCGTACGTCCGTCCGTCCGATGTTCGTTAACGCTATATCTGAGGAACGCCTCGACGGAATTTAATCAAATTTGCCTCAAACGTCCACTTGGACTCGAGGATGAACCGATTACATTTTGGTAGTCAAAGGTCAAAGGTCACGGTGACCTCACGAACGCCATCTCCAAGCTCATTAATGTCTGAGGGACGCCTTGGCGGAATTTCTTTCCAATTTGGCTCAAACGTCGACTTGGACTCGAGGATGAATTCATTAGATTTTGGTGGTCAAAGTTCAAGGTCGCTGTGACCTCACGGACGCCATTTCCACGCTCGTTAACACGATGTCTCAGGAACGCCTTGGCGGGATTTCTTTCCAATTTGGCTCAAACGTCGACTTGGACTCAAAGGTTGAACTGATTAGATTTGGGAGGTCAAAGTTCAAGGTCAGGTTTGAAAGTGTCCTGATGGGGACACTTGATCATAATGAATACATTAAAGCTGCACCAGACAAGATTTGAATGTAAAACTGCAGCCGCCTAAATCAGTGGGGTCGTGTTCCATATCCATAATGAGACTATTCTTTTGAAAATCCTGTCTGTCTCTCTCTCTCTCCACTCTCTGTCTCTCTCTCTCTCCACTCTCTGTCTCTCTCTCTCTCCACTCTCTGTCTCTCTCTCTCTCCACTCTCTGTCTCTCTCTCTCCACTCTCTGTCTCTCTGTCTCTCTCTCTCTCCACTCTCTGTCTCTCTCTCTCTCCACTCTCTGTCTCTGTCTCTCTCCACTCTCTCTCTCTCTCCACTCTCTGTCTCTCTCTCTCTCCACTCTCTGTCTCTCTCTCTCTCCACTCTCTGTCTCTCTCTCTCTCCACTCTCTGTCTCTCTGTCTCTCTCTCTCTCCACTCTCTGTCTCTCTCTCTCTCCACTCTCTGTCTCTGTCTCTCTCCACTCTCTCTCTCTCTCTCCACTCTCTGTCTCTCTCTCTCTCCACTCTCTGTCTCTGAATCTCTCCACTCTCTCTCTCTCTCCACTCTCTGTCTCTCTCTCTCTCCACTCTCTGTCTCTCTCTCTCTCCACTCTCTGTCTCTCTCTCTCTCCACTCTCTGTCTCTCTGTCTCTCTCTCTCTCCACTCTCTGTCTCTGTCTCTCTCCACTCTCTCTCTCTCTCCACTCTCTGTCTCTCTCTCTCTCCACTCTCTGTCTCTCTCTCTCTCCACTCTCTGTCTCTCTCTCTCTCCACTCTCTGTCTCTCTGTCTCTCTCTCTCTCCACTCTCTGTCTCTCTCTCTCTCCACTCTCTGTCTCTGTCTCTCTCCACTCTCTCTCTCTCTCCACTCTCTGTCTCTCTCTCCACTCTCTGTCTCTCTCTCTCTCCACTCTCTGTCTCTCTCTCTCTCTCCACTCTCTGTCTCTCTGTCTCTCTCTCTCTCCACTCTCTGTCTCTCTCTCTCTCTCTCTCTCCACTCTCTGTCTCTCTCTCTCTCCACTCTCTGTCTCTCTCTCCACTCTCTGTCTCTCTCTCTCTCCACTCTCTGTCTCTCTCTCTCTCCACTTTCTCTCTCCACTCTCTGTCTCTCTCTCTCTCCACTCTCTGTCTCTCTCTCTCTCCACTCTCTGTCTCTCTCTCTCTCCACTCTCTGTCTCTCTGACTCTCTCCACTCTCTGTCTCTCTCTCTCTCCACTCTCTGTCTCTCTCTCTCTCCACTCTCTGTCTCTCTCTCTCTCCACTCTCTGTCTCTCTCTCTCTCTCCACTCTCTGTCTCTCTCTCTCTCCACTCTGTCTCTCTCTCTCTCCACTCTGTCTCTCTCTCTCCACTCTCTGTCTCTCTCTCTCTCCACTCTCTGTCTCTCTCTCTCTCCACTCTCTGTCTCTCTCTCTCTCCACTCTCTGTCTCTCTCTCTCTCTCTCCACTCTCCCTCCCTCTGACTCTCTCCACTCTGTCTCTCTCTCTCTCCACTCTGTCTCTCTCTCTCTCCACTCTCTGTCTCTCTCTCTCTCTCTCCACTCTCTGTCTCTCTCTCTCTCCACTCTCTGTCTCTCTCTCTCTCCACTCTCTGTCTCTCTCTCCACTCTCTGTCTCTCTCTCTCTCCACTCTCTGTCTCTCTCTCTGTCTCTCTCTCTCTCCACTCTCTGTCTCTCTCTCTCTCTCTCTCTGTCTCTCTCTCTCTCCACTCTGTCTCTCTCTCTGTCTCTCTCTCTGTCTCTCTCCACTCTCTCTCTCTCTGTCTGTCTCTCTCTCTCTCTCTGTCTGTCTCTCCCTTTCTCTCTCTCTGCAGTCTGTGCTAGCTCAGACGTGTGTGAAGCTGCTGTGTGAGGACCCAGCCTTCGGCGAGTACATCAAGTGCATCCTGATGGACGAGCGGACCTTCCTCAACAACAACATGGCCTACTCCTTCCTCACCTGCTTCCTGCACAAGGTCTGTGGGGGGCTCCCCCTGCTGGAGATACCATATTTCTTCAGTTTTATACTTAAATAAAATATCACAAGCTGCTCATTTTAAACTGATTTCTCTGACGCCGTAACCGCTGTCTTGAGCAGTTAAGGCTTAAGGCCCAACTTATGCTTTGTCTGCGACAGAAAACTGGTTTGGTCATGATATCGAGGCTTACTGTGTGTGTGTGTGTGTGTGTGTGTGTGTGTGTGTGTGTGTGTGTGTGTGTAGGTGCAGTCCCAGGTGCTGTCTGGGCCCAGTTGTTCCAGTCTGGTGGGGGTTCTGGTGACGGCCCTGCTGAGTGAGCAGAGCAGCCTGCAGCCCGAACTGGCTGCTCACCACCTGGAGCTCAGCAAGACCAGCGGCCTGCTCAACGCTGTAGGTTCTCTCACACACACACACATACACAAAGGCAGCACACACACACAGACCGAGCACACGCACACGCAGCACACACACACACACACACACACACACACAGGCAGAGCACACACACACACACACAGACTGAGCACACAAACACACACACGCAGCACACACACACACACAGACAGACACACAGGCAACACACACACACAGGCAGCACATACACGCAACACGCACACGCAGCACACACACACACACAGACCGAGCACACACACACAGACCGAACACACACGCACACACACACACGCAGCATGCACACACACGCACACACACACACACACACACACACAGCACACACACACACACACACACACACACAGAGCACGCACACAGTCATTCCCTGTCTTTGGTTTGAGACATAGACTGTATAAAAATATGGACGTAGCCATGCTGACGTCACCCATTGGTTTGTGGACTCACATTTTGAAGCCTCAATTTCTGCATTTTGACCGTCACCATCTTTTTTATGCCTCCGCCGGTGATGTATTATGGGTTCAGGTTGTGCGTCCGTCCGATGTTCGTTAACGCGATATCTGAGGGAACGCCTTCACGGAATTTCATAAAATTTGCCTCAAACGTCGACTTGGACTCCAGGATGAACTGATTAAATTTTGGTGGTCAAAGTTCAAGGTAAACTGACTTCACGAACGCCATTTCCAAGCTTGTTAACGCGATATCGCAGGAACGCCTTGACGGAATTTATTTAAATTTGGCTCAAACGTCGGCTTGGACTCAAGGATGAACCGAGTAGATTTTGGTGGTCAAAGTTCAAAGTCACTGTGACCTCACGGCCGCTCATTTCATGGTCGTTAACACAATATCTCTGGAACACCTTGATGGAATTTCATCAAATTTGCCTCAAACGTCCAGTTGGACTCCAGGCATGGCCGTAACTAGCTATGAGGACGGGGAGGTCCGGACCTCCCCTAATATTTCAGGGATTTTTTTTTTTTGATTTTTTTTTAACACATTCACTGCCAGCCTTTTTTTTTTTACTGTAGGTAGGTTCTGCCAGAGGGTTTTTTTGAGGATTCTGGCTCATTTTACAAGAGCCGAGGATTATTTTCTGCTTGGAGTTTGTGAACACAAAGTTCACAAAAGTACTAATAGAATGTGTCCTTTCTCTGTCTAAAAGAGTTAGTTTGTAGAGTTAGTAGTTATGTAGATATTAGCCGTTGAGTACAGCATGGTTTCAGCGTCTGAGAGTGAAAGCTGAGATAATCGCAGTTTTGTGAAATTCAATCAAACAGGCAGAACAGTCACTTTAACCATTTATTTTTGGCATCAGTGAGAGATCAGACATCTAAACAATATAGTTCTGAACGCCCTCTCCTTCAAACTCCTCCCTCCGTGGGCGTGTCTGGTGGCTTTCAGCCTGCGTTTGTCACAAGCGAGTGTTCTGCTGCTGCTGCTGCTGCTGCGAGTTTGAGCAGCCTCCCTCCCTGGCAGCGAGTGTGGATAGGGCTCACTTGTTTCTTGGGTTTGAGAGCTTTGATGAAGCTTTGTGCGATTCTAGGCTTTATGCTGCGTGTTTCAAACTGTGTTTTTCAACCAGGCTAATTTTGGAACCCCCCACCGTTGTGCGCCCGTGCAGCAGCGTGAAAGCGTTTTCGCCTACAGTATGAGAATGAGGCTCGTTCGTTTCTGGGTTTTCGGAATGCGTGCGATTCTGGCCTTTCTGCGGGTGTTTCAAAGTGTGTTTCACCCATAATCTATTATGCAAATTTGCAATCCCCCACGCCAGCACCGCTCTCCGCTCTCGGTGTGCTGCTGCTGGCGCGGCCTCTCTGGGGCGAGTCTGGTGGCTGATGACTGTAAAATCGCCAAGCCATTTCCTTGAGAATGGCTTGCTCCCGCGTCTGTTTTTGGTTGGCTTTCTCTCTGTCGGGAGAGCACTGTCGCCACTTAGTTGGTCGGTAAAATAGATTATAAACATTCAATACTTCCAATATTTTTATAGGAGACGTGGGGGGCATTGATCCACGTAGCACCGTCAAAAAAAAAATTTTTTTTTTTTGACGAGTCAACTCGTCATTGGCAGTGAACGGTTGGATTGTGTTTGACGAGTCAACTCGTCATTGGCAGTGAACGTGTTAATAAAACAATCTGCATGGAAAAGCATGAAAAACACGGGATCGCTTTTATTTTGAAACGAAAGGCAGGTCAGGCAGGAAGTCATCTGACGCCGCGTCCGCGGTAAATTGATTCCGAGAGAGCAGCAGCATGGTGGTGAGTGATGACTGTCTGTCTGCCTGGCGAGATAATTGAAGGTGAGCGAGCTGCGAGACAGTGAGCGAGTGAACGACAGACAGTGAGTGACACTGACAGATTTTTTAGCAACAACCAAGAAAGTAAGTGTCTAGTCTGTCTCTTAAGTAATGTTACCTGTGTGACACGTTGGGATGCTACTGGCTAATCATGCATGATGCCAATTGCCAAGCTCCCGAAGTCAGGTATGCAGGTGGCTATATGCATGGTTTCAGTTTCATGACCCAATAAGTAACAAAAAGAGGTGGTGTAAAGTTAAAAACAACATAATAATTTATTTTATTTTTCAATCGTTCCTATCAGGAATAAATAAATGTCCCTCTGTATGTTTTTTTTATTATCGATGATGACTTTGTGTGTTGTGTACGGCTTGGGTTGTGTACCTGTGTTTGTAGGTGTCATTTTGATATGAATTTGGCTAAAACAGTTTGTGTTTGTTAGTTACAATTATGTTGACAGGAGAGCTGAGCAGGTGGTGACATGAAAGAGAATATACTGAATAATGACATCACAACAGTATAATCCTAATGTTGATTTAAAATGATATATTACTCTAAATATGGCTAAAAAAGGGGGGGAAAAAACCTCAAATTTTCCGCCTCCCCTTGCTGGACCTCCCCTATTTCGGGACCCTGGTTACGGCCCTGACTCCAGGATGAACCGATTACATTTTGGTGGTCAAAGGTCAATGTCACTGTGACCTCACGAACACCATTTTTAAGCTCGGTAACACCATACCTCAGTAACGCCTTGACGGAATTTCTTCACATTTTGCTCAAAACTCAAGCCAGACATGGAATGTCGACTGTTCTCTTGTGGGTGGAGGCATATATCCACCGTGCGGTCGTTCTAGTTTATTTTTTAGCCAGACAGAGCTACAGCTCCGCCTTCTATTGGTCCAAAATCAGCAAGCTGCATGATCACTGGACAGTAGGGGTGTCACGATACACTCAGTTCACGATACGATACGATACACGATATTGGGTTCACGATAACGATACGATGCGATATTTTAACAATATTTTTTTGCGATCGATTTGCAAGTTGCGGGGGCATCCTCCACGCTAATTTGAGTCATTTCACCATTTTCAACCTCCGTGTCTGTAACGTCCCTCGTCTGTTCAAACAAAGCAATGAAAAGGAGAGCGAGCATGCGATCAGATGCAGATCAGTGTCACCATGTTCAGCTTCTTTTTCTCACGATATGAGATTTAATCTCAACGATACATATTGTCACGTTTTGATATCGCGATATATCGTGGAACGATATATTGTGACATCCCTACTGGACAGGCAACCTGTCAATCACGCCCCAAAGCATAGTCTGTTTTATCATCTCTTTTCCTCTAAATGGGACCATAATTGACTAAATTAACAACATGCTGTATTGAAGAATACCTGAAACTAAGGATTGAGACCAAACTCATTAAGAAAGTGTTTACTGAGGTCATAAATCAAGTGGGAATTAGGCTAATTTTCCCATTGACTTCTATGCTTTATATATATATATATATTACTTTGTACTCTGTTTTGTTGTCATGTGTCACTTCTGTAAAGCGTCCTTGGGTTTCTTGAAAGGCGCTATATAAATTCCAAGTTATTATTATTATTATTATTATTATTATTATTATTATTATACAATCAGACTTCTTTTGCAGCCAGTGGAGTCACCCCCTGCTGGCCATTTGAAAGAATGCAGGTTTAAAGCACTTCCACATTGGCTGCACTTTTCAGCCTTGGGGTTGCCCTTTGATTTTAGACTCAAAACTTATCTTTTTTTCAAAAATATTCTGTTGACATTTTCCTATATTCATTGTTTTGTTTTTCTCCGCCTCTCTCTTTCCCTCTCTCTCTCCCCCTCCCCCTCTCTCTTTCCCTCCCTCTCTCTTTCCTTCTCTCTTTCCTCTCTCTCTCCCCCTCTCTCTCCCCCCTCTCTCTTTCCCTCTCTCTCTCTCCCCCCCTCTCTCTCCCCCCCTCTCTCTCCCCCCTCTCTCTCTCCCCCTCCCCCTCTCCCTCTCCCCCCCCCCTCTCTTTCTCTCTCTCCCCCCCTCTCTCTCTCTTTCCTCTCTCTCCCCCTCTCTCTCAGGACCTGAGGGCGTTGGTGTTGTTGCTGTCGCTGCACCCGCCCCAGGCGGTGGACTCTGCGCTCTGCCCGCCCCTGCAGGAGCTGCTGACGCGCTGTCGCGTGTGTGTGCAGCAGCGCCAAGCACTGAGCTGGAGGCCAAGGACCGCAAGGCCAAAGGTACCGCAACACGCACACACACACGCACACACAGTTCATTTTCACCTGGCAAAAAGGTTGCAGGTTCAATTCCCAGTCTGATCTGTGTGCAGTTTGTATATTCTCCTCCTCAAGTCATGTGGATTGGAAAGTAATTTGCCCAATGTTTGCCTGCCTTCCACCCAGTGCATGCTGGGATACAGTAAATACAGCCTAAGGGCCTGTGTCCACCTAGCGTCTTTTTCCGACTGTTAAACACTGGGAGTGCGCTGGGGAGCGCTGATCCCAGCGCACAATATACAAGGAAGCAGTCTGAAACTAACGTTAGTTCAGTGCGGTAGTAGCTTGATAGCTGACAGCTAGCAAGCTAACAACACAGGTAGGCTACATTATTAAAAGCAGTAAGCACAACACTCACCAGAAATATTAAGTGTCTGGCCAATCTGCTCCCACAATTGAGCTTTTCCGTCTCTGTTGCGATAGTTTCTCCATATGATTAGTTGCCAGAAAAGGAGCACCCGACACCAGCGTCTTTCTGAAAAGTTAACTTATCTTCAGCTGGAAGCGCTGGGAATCGGGCGCACAAAACGCTGGAGCGCTCTGAAAATAGACGCTGGGCGCAGCGCACTTTCTCTAGACGTCCGTGTGCGCCCGCATACGCTCTCCCCCCATTGGAAACAACTGAAAAAAGACGCTGGACCTGAGGAAAAGACGCTAGGTGGACACAGGCCCTAATTCTAACCTAATCCTACGTTTACTAGTTTAATATTATCCATTGCCTGGCCTCCCAGGATACCTGGTAATGTTGCATTTACCCCCATGCACATGGTTTGACCATGTTTTTCTACTTATAACTGTATGAAACACCATAAAACCAGAGGAGAATCCCTATTTCTTCTGCTTCTCTATATGCTTCTCTATGGAGCTCTCGGCTCCGGTTGTCCGAGTGTACACGCGCTGAGATTGGCTCGTCTGAGTTCGGGGCGTGGCTTAGCGATAGGTCAATTGTATTTGTTCTTTCGATTCAGCGTTAGCCGGCCGGTAAACATCGATAAACTATAAACTATGGATGAAGTTTGGCAACATTCAGCAGCTACACTGCGGCCAACTTCAGTGACACGCTCATAGCGTTACTGCTGCGAGGAGCCGATGGCTGTACCCGGTCTGCATTTAACGTTAGTTACAAAAGCACGTCGACAGCGTTTTCTCACTGCCAGTTAGCCTACAGGGTTTGACAGATAGCTAGTCCGACCGGTGTCAGCCCAGTCCCCGTCCTCGCTGCTCGTTAAATATTTCCAAATAGAGAGCCGCAGGGATGAGTGCGGAAATCATCGATGCTAACAGTCCTGGTTCTTCACAGTTTTCGCCTATGGGAGTTTTGAATGGGTTTTTGGCGCGATGCTTCTAATAATCTCTCTGGGCAACGCTGGCTTAATCAAACGCGAACCAGTGTTTAGTAATATCATCGTCACACACGAGGACCACTTTTATGAGTTTTGAAGCTTTTACTAAACGGCTAAATTAGACTACACTGCTGAGTCGATGTGGATATCCACATCCAGACTCCAGAACTCTTTTTACCCAAAGGCCGTCACACTACTCAACAAATCACTTTCCAAATAACCACTCATCTGTTCCTCACCGTCATTATTATTATATACTGTAAATTATCATACCACTGTCATTATTATTAGATACTATAGATTATCACACTGCTGCTATTATCATGAACTATATTATTATATTATCACCATACCTCAAACTATTAAATAATTATTAAATAATTATGTATGCCATACTATAATTATTATACTATTGCCATTTATCACAGACTTTATTATTACTATATACTATTTATCATACTGCTGCTACTATTAATAGTCTGTGTCTATATACTGTGGCGCCTGGTGAATTGCTTTGGTGAATTGTTATTTAATTGGTGATTGTATTGTATTGTACTGAATGGTTGCACGATGGGGAGCCTGGAATTTCGTTGTGTAAATTCTTATGCAATGACAAATAAACTACTACTACTACTACTACTACTATATATACGTCGATAACGTCACCACTTCAAACGACGAACACGGAAATTATCTTTCCCTCACCTGGTTCAGCCCCGTTCAGCCCGGGGTAATCAGTGCACACATCAACAACAGTCCAGGTTGAGTGCTGACGTGACGTGGAAGCCTATGCGACAGTGTGTAGTTCTGGATTAGCTTAGCTCGAGCTTTTTACTTCTAGGGCTCGCATTTACGCTTCAAAACTCATGAAAGTGGTCCTCATGTGTGAAGATTATCCGACTGAACTCTGGTTCGCGTTTGATTAAGCCAGCGCTGCCCAGAGAGATTATTAGAAGCACCGCGGCAAAAACCCATTCAAAAATCCCATAGACAGAAACAGTGAAGAACCAGGAAGTCCGGGACTTCCGCGTTCTGACTACAAAAATACATCATCTCTGCGGCTCTCTATAGGCGTTATTCTGATAAACTGGTCACATATAGGCTATGTTACGTTCTCACCCGAAAAATATTAAAACTTAAAAAAAAAAAAAAATGGCTTGAAAACCGCTTTTTGGCAAGTCTAAAAATGACTACGGTAGGCGTCATCTACTTCCGTGTCTAAAACCGGAAAGACGATTACAAAATGACATCATGCAGAAGTGTCCTTGTATGGGCAAAGAATAAGGTCAATAGACCACACCCACTCTCAGACTCTTGGATGCGATTAAAGGTAATTTTATTATTACAGTCGCAGCATTTGTGTGACTTGGTGTGACCGTTAACTCTGTGTGTGTGTGTGTGTGTGTGTGTGTGTGTGTGTGTCTGTGTGTGTGTCTGTGTGTGTGTCTGTGTGTGTGTGTGTGTGTGTGTCTGTGTGTGTGTGTGTGTGTGTGTGTGTGTGTGTGTCTCAGCCGAGGAGGAGGGAGCGACCCCGGTGAAGCGGCGCAGGGTGAGCGGCGATGAGGAACGAGCCGGAGAGGGGGTGGGGCCTCTGTGTGTGGGCGTGGCCTCCTGCTCGGCCGCCCCGCCATGCAGCGAGGTGAAGGCTGACCAGCAGGAGGCTCTGACACCCGCCGGCCAGCAGGAGGCGCTGACGCCCGCCGGCAGCACCTCCGACACAGAGACTCGAGACTCCTCGTCCCTGATCGACCCGGGCACCGAGCAGGACCCGCCCTCGCCCGACCCCCCCGGACACCCCGAGGAGGAGTCCCCCAAGACGGAGGAGAAGATGGAGGCTTCGTCGTCCTCCTCTTCCTCCTCCTCCTCCTCCTCCCTGCTGGGCGGGTCAGAGTGTGACTCCAGACCCCGCAAGGAGCCCGGCCAGGAGGACGAGCCCGAGGCCAAGGAGGAGAAGCAGGTGGGGCTTAAGCCAGAAGAACCGGCCTTCCCGGCCGCGTTCCTTGGCACCGGGGGGGAGGGGCCTGAGGGCTGCGGAGGCCACGCGCCCTCCCAGCAGCCACCACCGGTCGCCGCCGGCCCGCCCCCCGACACGCTGGACATGCTGTACAGGACGGTGGAAGCCACCATCGCCATAGTTACCAAACTGTCTGTCAAAGGGCCCGCCTCTTCGTGACATCATCAGCTCACCGCCGCCATGAGATCTTTGACAGAGTTCTCCACTCGTTCCCGTTTTCTCTTCTTCCTGTTTTTGAAAAGCTGAATAACGCTCCCGGCCCAAGACTTCCTGTTCCCCGTTCCCCGCTTCCTGTTTCTTCTTCTTCTCTTCCTGCTGTCGGTGTCGCTCGCGTTGCCTTCTGCTGATGCTGCTGTCCGCTCGCTCGGCGCCCCCTGTTGTTTTGCTCCATGAACTTCCTGATGGACTCGCCCGCGCGGCCGCACCTTCATCTGACACACAAAAGAAGAAAAACAGAAAAGTTGTACAAGCTATAGCACATTTTTTCAAAGGGCAAAGTTTGTTTTGTCTTGTTTTGTTTTTGTGTGTGTTTTTTTTTTTACCGATTTCTTGAATTTCTTCTTTTGGAAAGTGATTTTATTTGTGTGAGGTTTGCTGTAACGGGGAAAGGTTTACAGAACTTTTAGTCTCCTGTATGTAATTTAATTTTATTGCATTTTTACTGTGTATAAAAATGGTCGTCCTCCGTGCCAGTTTTGTACTTTATGAAAGAGAGGCAAGAGAAAGTTGCCTTGGCTTTTTCTGTGGTTTAATTATCCCAAACTAAGTTTACCTGTACATTAAAAGAGAACCACAAGAAACTTGATTCTGTAAAGAATCCTCTCTAGTCATTGCCTGAAGGTGTATATGAAAACTATATATATATATAAAAATATCTTTATATATATATGAATATATAAAAGTGGTGCTTTATTTGACTGTGGTTGAAATAAAGCCCCCATGTTGGACCATTTGGAGCTTTATTTTATTTACTGAAATACATTCCATAATCTTTTGTCATTTCTGCATCTTCTGCTGTGTTCTGTTGTTTCTCCTGATTTTATTTTAATAGAGGATAAATTAATAAAAACAATTTTAATATGAAGAATTATTAACTGAAATCTATTTGGAGCCGTGAGGTTTTTTTTCTCTCCAAGTCCCCACAACTCAACAACAGTTGTAAAGGAGGAGGAGGAGCTTAAACACACTGGGCAGGAGGAGGAGGAGCTTAAACACACTGGGCAGGAGGAGGAGGAGCTTAAACACACTGGGCAGGAGGAGGAGCTTAAACACACTGGGCAAGAGGAGGAGGAGCTTAAACACACTGGGCAGGAGAAGGAGCTTAAACACACTGGGCAGGAGGAGGAGCTTAAACACACTGGGCTTGACAAGTGTTGCACTGCATCTGTAAAGGCAGGAGAACAGCTCCAGGAAAGGATGGTGTAAGCTATTGAAGAGATGAAGTGATCCAGTGTTAGAAGAAATACTGGCTCTCATCAATAATGTATGGAAAGAAGGAACTATAGACCCTTTTCACGGGGGCCATTTTGTGTCAAAAAGGCAGGATAAACACAGGTGCAAGCAAAACACGAATGAGGGTTTCCAACTTCCAATCATGGAAGATGGAAACCCTCATTCGTGTTTTGCTTGCACCTGTGTTTATCCTGCCTTTTTGACACAAAATGGCCCCCGTGAAAACGGTCTATTCCCACATCCTGGAAGCAAAGCGGTGCGGGTCCCCATTTTAAAAGCAGGGAAGGACGCAGCACAGCCAGGGTCATACAGGCCTATTGCACTGTCAGCAGTGTTGTGTAAAATAATGAAAGAATGGTCACTGATCGGTTAGTGCAGGGGTGGCCAAACTACGGCCCGCTGCCCGTGTTTAAGTGGCCCGCCATTTCACTTCCTGATCTGCCCCGGCCCGCACGCAGACTAATCATCAAGACAACACTGGCCGATTCACTCGGCGTTCAAGCGAGACTACTCTGCGTTGGTCTCGTCTACTATTAGAGGTAAGATGTGAGGCATCGATATTAAATTTAGACTGTTTAATAACAATCGAAAATCTCGCTTGTAGCTGATTTAAAAGACCATTACTCCTTCATTATTCATCCTAGGCAAGTAATTTTGGTGCCTAACCCCATATTTTGGTGATAGCCTATAGGAATCCATTTAGCATATATAAATTATAGTGAAGTGATTAAGTACAATTCTCTTCTAAAGCCACCTATTTCTGAAGAAAATGGTGAAAACGACATACCCAAACTAAAATGCTTAGCCTACTGTGGCTGAACCGCTAGGGACAGACAACTGCCTGACCTTTTCTGAAAGGTAAGACTTTGAAGTTTCTGTTCCAAGTGTCAGAATGACTATGTGTTACTGACCCTGAGTAACACCAGCTCAAACACAGTGGTTGATTCTCGCCTAGAATAAAAAACACTTTTAGAGTGTAAACAGTTACCTGTGGTTGTTGTATTTATGGCTAGAAACCCAATGGAGACATAGCCACAGGCCTTACCACATCCCAACTCAAAGAAGATGAAAAAATACCAAAACATGAGTATTTGGCAGTGGTTTTTGTAGGGAGATACCTAGGCGGATTTCCAAAAAGCCATTTGAAAAAGCCAAATAATCTGAAATGTTGTCTTTGTCTTTGTACAAAGACGGCTATAACTTCCGCTGTGTTGATCTGATCCGAAAAAGGAAGACATGGTTCGATGCGCAAGATTCAGCCGATTAATTTGGTATGTAGCATGGACAGCATTGTTCAGAATTAACCACCTAATTCATCACGTTAATGACAGATGAACAGCAAAAAATCAGAAACGTAACGCCCGTGTTACGGTGCAATGCAATTGGTTATAAGCATATTTATGTTAAAAGTGAAGAAGATTTTCCAATGTAATTGGACATAATGGTGATTTCACTTATAATTCATATTCCGTTGAAGCTTTCAGGAGATTTATTTTGATAGCAATAAAGAATAAATTCATTATTACTGTGTGGTACTGTGAAATTAGTCAAAACAGGGCTGCCACTGATCGAACGTAATATAGGCAGAATATATATTCTGTATATATATAATATAATATATTGATAGCAAGATCACAAATGAAATTCAGCGTGGACAGAGTGCATGTCTTGTCCCCAGAGTACAAGTCAATCATAGGCATAAACACAACAGATGATTGGCCTGGGTGCTCTAATCCTTGATGAATGATAATGCATCATTCCCTGCCACCCAGGGGTTTCTTGTTTTGAAGACATCAACTCTCCTATCACAGTCGATCAATGCCGGGAGTAGTTTGAACACGATGGTTTTGCACATGTGCTTCGCAAAGCGATGTTCGGTGATTGGAATTGTACTTTGCATTGGAATGACACGATCCTTCTGTCACCCTGGGGCTGCTATGATCCCCATTCAGTGGGAGGGTCCCCCTGCCATCGATAGTAAGGATATCGTGGTCAAGATTGTCACCGGCAAAAAGAAGAGCCATGTCATCCGTTAACATATCTGGGGGAACTGAAGCGGCTGCATTCTTTTCAAAACGCAAGACTTCTTCATAAGATGAACTAAATCCCATCCCATGAAGGGTGACCTTAATAATAATAACCCTAATACTTATACTTACTTGGATGGCTAATTGTTGAAGGAATGAGAAGTACATGCCAGAAAGAGGAGTACATGACAGAAAATAGTTGTTACCTGGCAAAAGAGGCTGTGCCTCTTTTGACAACCGCTTCATCCGTCCCACCATTGGGGGATAAATGAAGCATTGTGCAGCTTCTGTTTGCCGTCTAGTGACGTTTGATGTTTTGACCCGTGGAACGAAACTATGGTTGGTATTGCCAGAGGACATGAGTAGGTTGGTATTACCAGAGGACATGAGTAGGTTGTTATTGCCAGAGGACATGAGTAGGTTGTTATTGCCAGAGGACATGAGTAGGTTGTTATTGCCAGAGGACATGAGTAGGTTGTTATTGCCAGAGGACATGAGTAGGTTGGTATTACCAGAGGACATGAGTAGGTTGGTATTACCAGAGGACATGAGTAGGTTGGTATTGCCAGAGGACATGAGTAGGTTGGTATTACCAGAGGACATGAGTAGGTTGTTATTGCCAGAGGACATGAGTAGGTTGTTATTGCCAGAGGACATGAGTAGGTTGGTATTGCCAGAGGACATGAGTAGGTTGGTATTACCAGAGGACATGAGTAGGTTGGTATTGCCAGAGGACATGAGTAGGTTGGTATTACCAGAGGACATGAGTAGGTTGGTATTGCCAGAGGACATGAGTAGGTTGGTATTGCCAGAGGACATGAGTAGGTTGGTATTACCAGAGGACATGAGTAGGTTGGTATTGCCAGAGGACATGAGTAGGTTGTTATTGCCAGAGGACATGAGTAGGTTGGTATTGCCAGAGGACATGAGTAGGTTGGTATTGCCAGAGGACATGAGTAGGTTGTTATTGCCAGAGGACATGAGTAGGTTGTTATTGCCAGAGGACATGAGTAGGTTGTTATTGCCAGAGGACATGAGTAGGTTGTTATTGCCAGAGGACATGAGTAGGTTGTTATTGCCAGAGGACATGAGTAGGTTGTTATTGCCAGAGGACATGAGTAGGTTGTTATTGCCAGAGGACATGAGTAGGTTGTTATTGCCAGAGGACATGAGTAGGTTGTTATTGCCAGAGGACATGAGTAGGTTGGTATTGCCAGAGGACATGAGTAGGTTGGTATTGCCAGAGGACATGAGTAGGTTGGTATTGCCAGAGGACATGAGTAGGTTGGTATTGCCAGAGGACATGAGTAGGTTGGTATTGCCAGAGGACATGAGTAGGTTGGTATTGCCAGAGGACATGAGTAGGTTGGTATTGCCAGAGGACATGAGTAGGTTGGTATTGCCAGAGGACATGAGTAGGTTGGTATTGCCAGAGGACATGAGTAGGTTGGTATTGCCAGAGGACATGAGTAGGTTGTTATTGCCAGAGGACATGAGTAGGTTGGTATTGCCAGAGGACATGAGTAGGTTGGTATTGCCAGAGGACATGAGTAGGTTGTTATTGCCAGAGGACATGAGTAGGTTGGTATTGCCAGAGGACATGAGTAGGTTGGTATTGCCAGAGGACATGAGTAGGTTGGTATTGCCAGAGGACATGAGTAGGTTGCTTCCATTAAAATATAGTAACTCGAGCTGAAACCATCTTTACACAATGAGGGAAAAACATAAAAGTGCTTCATTTGTCCCTGTTCTCCCCTATATGATTGATGCTATATGATTGATGCTATAGGATCTATAGGATTGATGCTATATGATTGATGCTATATGATTGATGCTATAGGATTGATGTTATAGGATAGATGCTATAGGATTGATGTTATAGGATTGATGCTATATGATTGATGCTATAGGATTTGATGTTATAGGCTTGATGCTATAGGATGATGCTATATGATTGATGTTATAGGATGATGCTATATGATTTATCCTATAGGATTGATGTTATAGGATTGATGTTATAGGATGATGCTATATGATTTATCCTATAGGATTGATGTTATAGGATTGATGCTATATGATTGATGCTATAGGATTGATGGTATAGGATTGATGCTATAGGATTGATGTTATAGGATTGATGCTATATGATTAATGCTATATGATTGATGTTATAGGATTGATGCTATATGATTGATGCTATAGGATTGATGGTATAGGATTGATGCTATAGGATTGATGTTATAGGATTGATGCTATATGATTTATCCTATAGGATTGATGTTATAGGATTGATGCTATATGATTGATGCTATAGGATTGATGCTATATGATTGATGCTATAGGATTGATGGTATAGGATTGATGTTATAGGATTGATGTTATAGGATTGATGCTATATGATTGATGCTATAGGATTGATGGTATAGGATTGATGCTATAGGATTGATGTTATAGGATTGATGCTATATGATTAATGCTATATGATTGAAGCTATAGGTTTGATGCTATAGGATTGATGTTATAAGATTGATGCTATATGATTGATGCTATATGATTGATGCTATTGGCCGACCCGCTCTACCTCCTGAGCTAAAGCCGCCCCATTGATGCTATAGGATTGATGCTATAGGATTGATGCTATAGGGTTGATGCTATATGATTGATGCTATAGGGTTGATGCTATAGGATTGATGCTATAGGTTTGATTCTATAGGGTTGATGCTATAGGGTTGAGCATGCTGGAGGTTCAGTGGGGTTTCTTTGGGTGCCAGCAGCCCATGTGGAGTGGAAGCTGATCTGAGTGCCCATTGGGACATAATGAGTGTAGATCTGTTATCAAAAGAAGAATAACAGCTGTGTGGCAGAAAGAGTGGGAAATGAAAAGAAGGGGCGGCACTACTTTGCTATACAAAATAGTGTAAGAAAAGACCATTGTTATTTATGGAGTGAGAGAAGGCACACAGATGTTGTGACTATAGATTGAGACTGGGACACTGTGGACTGGCATGGCATGAATCAGGCAAGGACTTTGAAAGAAGTCCTTGAATTCATCGTCGCCACAAGATTACTCCTGTGGAAATAGAAACACCATAAACAGTAATATTTCCGACCAGTGAGAGGCAGCAATGTATGCAGCAAGGCATCTAGTCTGCCGGAAAGCTATCTGAAGAAGAAGAAGAAGAAGACGTTGGACAAGATAGTGTGTGTGTGTGTGTGTGTGTGTGTGTGTGTGTGTGTGTGTGTGTGTGTGTGTGTGTGTGTGTGTGTGTGTTCTTGAGCTGAGGTCTACCTTACATCTTTTTTTAATTTCATTGGTTTAAAACTGTAACTGACCAACAGAAGACTCTGTATGGGGATGATATTATCATGAATGTATCAACTGGAGGCTCCGTTTAGCACTGAGAGGACTCAGATGAGTGGTTTAGTTAGCTGTGGAGCTAATGGAGCTAACGTTTATTGAGCTTTGAACAACGTTTGTCAGTAAAACGTTCAGGAGGAAAAGTTCCTGTGTCTCTGTATGGAAATACGTCCAAAACCTGACAGCGTTTGGTGAAGCGACTAACTGCGGCCGCTGAAGAGATATTTGGGCTGTTTGAAAGAAGATAGCAGAGTACAAGGAGGAAGCTTCTTTGCCTGAGTCCAGACCTTCAGATCTTCCCACTCCAGTGAGTTGACTGCTTCTGATGAAGGAAATGGAGTGTAACGAGGTAACCATTCACTCTGATATCAGGCTAGAATCTTCTCCTTCCAAAAAGAACGAGCAACAACGAAAGCTGCTGGACACTGATTTAAATCCTGTAGTGCGGTTACACAGAGCAGTCATACCTCCAGACTTCCAGCAGCTGTTGGTTGAGAAGTTCCCCCTGAGCTGCAGGAGTGGAGCACCAGTCTGGACCAGGAGGACCCAGAGCCCCCACACATTAAAGAGGAACAGGAGGAACTCTGCATCAGTCAGGAGGGAGAGCAGCTTCAGGATGACCGTGAACACATTAAAGAGGAACAGGAGGAACTCTGGATCAGTCAGGAGGGAGAGCAGCTTCAGGAGGACCCAGAGCCCCCACACATTAAAGAGGAACAGGACAAACTGCATCAGTCAGGAGGAGCAGCTTCAAGGGCTGGAGGGGGCTGATATCCCCAAGTTCCAATGCACTCTTGTTCATGTGAAGAGTGAAGATGATGAAGAGAAACCTCAGTGCTCACCGCTTCATCAAAGCCAAACTGGGTGAGGAGAACAGAGGGGCAGAGCCTCTAGCCAACAGCTCAACTGAACAGATGAAAACAGAAGCTGATAGAGAGGGCTGCGGAGCATCAGAACCAGCCAGTGCTGGCAAGTCTTCTGAGACTGAAGACAGTGATGATTGGACAGAAACTAGTGAGCCTCAGTCAAGTTTAGATTCACAGGAAAACAGTAAAGTTCTTGGAAAGAAACACGTTATTTGTTCATTTTGTGGTAAAAGATTTAGTTATAATAGAGACTTTACCAGACACGTGTGAGAGTCCACAAAGGAGAGAAGCCATTTCATTGCTCAGTCTGTGGTAACAGTTTTGCTTGTGAAGGAAGCTTGAAACGACACGTGAGAGTCCACACAGGAGAGAAGCCATTTAAATATGTGCTCAGATTTTTTTTAAGTAACTCAATTTGTAACTTGAGTTACTTGACAAAGTAACTGGTATCATATTACTAAGATCCTATAAGTAATACGTTATATTACTGAGTTACTGCTAAAAGTAATATATTACATGTAATATGTTACTTTTGTAATGAGATACCCCAACACTGATAGCGGGCGCTATTACTTCAGACTCATTTAATTATATTTTGAAGAGAGAATACGAGTTGGAATGTACCCTAACTCCACCTCACTATGGACTCTGAACCCTCTGGACTTTGAAGACGGGTAACAAACGACAGAGGACTGTGAAGGACAAGAAGCTGTTCTCTCTCTCTTTTTCTTCTTTTAGAATAACTACAGGTTAAATTGTCCTAATCATGTCACCCGCTTCTTCCTCATTGAGGTGGAAAACAAAGTATCATTGAAAGAAGATTGAATTAAAAGTAGCCTATCTTTCTTTCTTTTTTGTCCCTCGAATACTAAAGTTTAAATGACCCTAATCTGGCCCCTCTCAGGTTCACTAGAACCTTTGGTTCTGATTTGTGTGATCGATCAAATGTTTCCGCCTGCATAGAATTATTCTAGCTGTTCCTCCTTTATATGGGGCCATACAGAAGAAAAGAGTGACTGTATATTTATATGGGGCCATACAGAAGAAAAGAGTGACTGTATATTTATATGGGGCCATACAGAAGAAAAGAGTGACTGTATATTTATATGGGGCCATACAGAAGAAAAGAGTGACTGTATATTTATATGGGGCCATACAGAAGAAAAGAGTGACTGTATATTTATATGAGGCCATACAGAAGAAAAGAGTGACTGTATATTTATATGAGGCCATACAGAAGAAAAGAGTGACTGTATATTTATATGGGGCCATACAGAAGAAAAGAGTGACTGTATATTTATATGGGGCCATACAGAAGAAAAGAGTGACTGTATATTTATATGGGGCCATACAGAAGAAAAGGGTGACTGTATATTTATATGGGGCCATACAGAAGAAAAGAGTGACTGTATATTTATATGGGGCCATACAGAAGAACAGAGTGACTGTATATTTATATGAGGCCATACAGAAGAAAAGGGTGACTGTATATTTATATGGGGCCATACAGAAGAAAAGAGTGACTGTATATTTATATGAGGCCATACAGAAGAAAAGAGTGACTGTATATTTATATGAGGCCATACAGAAGAAAAGAGTGACTGTATATTTATATGGGGCCATACAGAAGAAAAGAGTGACTGTATATTTATATGAGGCCATACAGAAGAAAAGGGTGACTGTATATTTATATGGGGCCATACAGAAGAAAAGGGTGACTGTATATTTATATGGGGCCATACAGAAGAAAAGAGTGACTGTATATTTATATGAGGCCATACAGAAGAAAAGAGTGACTGTATATTTATATGGGGCCATACAGAAGAAAAGGGTGACTGTATATTTATATGGGGCCATACAGAAGAAAAGAGTGACTGTATATTTATATGGGGCCATACAGAAGAAAAGAGTGACTGTATATTTATATGGGGCCATACAGAAGAACAGAGTGACTGTATATTTATATGAGGCCATACAGAAGAAAAGGGTGACTGTATATTTATATGGGGCCATACAGAAGAAAAGAGTGACTGTATATTTATATGGGGCCATACAGAAGAAAAGAGTGACTGTATATTTATATGAGGCCATACAGAAGAAAAGAGTGACTGTATATTTATATGGGGCCATACAGAAGAAAAGAGTGACTGTATATTTATATGGGGCCATACAGAAGAAAAGAGTGACTGTATATTTATATGGGGCCATACAGAAGAAAAGAGTGACTGTATATTTATATGAGGCCATACAGAAGAAAAGAGTGACTGTATATTTATATGAGGCCATACAGAAGAAAAGAGTGACTGTATATTTATATGAGGCCATACAGAAGAAAAGAGTGACTGTATATTTATATGAGGCCATACAGAAGAAAAGAGTGACTGTATATTTATATGGGGCCATACAGAAGAAAAGGGTGACTGTATATTTATATGGGGCCATACAGAAGAAAAGGGTGACTGTATATTTATATGGGGCCATACAGAAGAAAAGAGTGACTGTATATTTATATGAGGCCATACAGAAGAAAAGAGTGACTGTATATTTATATGGGGCCATACAGAAGAAAAGAGTGACTGTATATTTATATGAGGCCATACAGAAGAAAAGAGTGACTGTATATTTATATGGGGCCATACAGAAGAAAAGAGTGACTGTATATTTATATGAGGCCATACAGAAGAAAAGAGTGACTGTATATTTATATGGGGCCATACAGAAGAAAAGAGTGACTGTATATTTATATGGGGCCATACAGAAGAAAAGAGTGACTGTATATTTATATGAGGCCATACAGAAGAAAAGGGTGACTGTATATTTATATGGGGCCATACAGAAGAAAAGAGTGACTGTATATTTATATGGGGCCATACAGAAGAAAAGAGTGACTGTATATTTATATGGGGCCATACAGAAGAAAAGAGTGACTGTATATTTATATGGGGCCATACAGAAGAAAAGAGTGACTGTATATTTATATGAGGCCATACAGAAGAAAAGAGTGACTGTATATTTATATAGGGCCATACAGAAGAAAAGAGTGACTGTATATTTATATGAGGCCATACAGAAGAAAAGAGTGACTGTATATTTATATGAGGCCATACAGAAGAAAAGAGTGACTGTATATTTATATGAGGCCATACAGAAGAAAAGAGTGACTGTATATTTATATGGGGCCATACAGAAGAAAAGAGTGACTGTATATTTATATGGGGCCATACAGAAGAAAAGAGTGACTGTATATTTATATGGGGCCATACAGAAGAAAAGAGTGACTGTATATTTATATGGGGCCATACAGAAGAAAAGAGTGACTGTATATTTATATGGGGCCATACAGAAGAAAAGAGTAACTGTATATTTATATGGGGCCATACAGAAGAAAAGAGTGACTGTATATTTATATGAGGCCATACAGAAGAAAAGAGTGACTGTATATTTATATGAGGCCATACAGAAGAAAAGAGTGACTGTATATTTATATGAGGCCATACAGAAGAAAAGAGTGACTGTATATTTATATGAGGCCATACAGAAGAAAAGAGTGACTGTATATTTATATGAGGCCATACAGAAGAAAAGAGTGACTGTATATTTATATGGGGCCATACAGAAGAAAAGAGTGACTGTATATTTATATGGGGCCATACAGAAGAAAAGAGTGACTGTATATTTATATGGGGCCATACAGAAGAAAAGAGTGACTGTATATTTATATGGGGCCATACAGAAGAAAAGGGTGACTGTATATTTATATGGGGCCATACAGAAGAAAAGGGTGACTGTATATTTATATGAGGCCATACAGAAGAAAAGAGTGACTGTATATTTATATGAGGCCATACAGAAGAAAAGAGTAACTGTATATTTATATGGGGCCATACAGAAGAAAAGAGTGACTGTATATTTATATGAGGCCATACAGAAGAAAAGAGTGACTGTATATTTATATGGGGCCATACAGAAGAAAAGAGTGACTGTATATTTATATGAGGCCATACAGAAGAAAAGAGTGACTGTATATTTATATGAGGCCATACAGAAGAAAAGGGTGACTGTATATTTATATGGGGCCATACAGAAGAAAAGGGTGACTGTATATTTATATGAGGCCATACAGAAGAACAGAGTGACTGTATATTTATATGGGGCCATACAGAAGAAAAGAGTGACTGTATATTTATATGAGGCCATACAGAAGAAAAGAGTGACTGTATATTTATATGAGGCCATACAGAAGAAAAGAGTAACTGTATATTTATATGGGGGCATACAGAAGAAAAGGGTGACTGTATATTTATATGGGGCCATACAGAAGAAAAGGGTGACTGTATATTTATATGGGGCCATACAGAAGAAAAGAGTGACTGTATATTTATATGGGGCCATACAGAAGAAAAGGGTGACTGTATATTTATATGAGGCCATACAGAAGAAAAGGGTGACTGTATATTTATATGGGGCCATACAGAAGAAAAGAGTGACTGTATATTTATATGGGGCCATACAGAAGAACAGAGTGACTGTATATTTATATGGGGCCATACAGAAGAAAAGGGTGACTGTATATTTATATGGGGCCATACAGAAGAAAAGAGTGACTGTATATTTATATGGGGCCATACAGAAGAAAAGAGTGACTGTATATTTATATGGGGCCATCCAGAAGAAAAGAGTGACTGTATATTTATATGGGGCCATCCAGAAGAAAAGAGTGACTGTATATTTATATGAGGCCATACAGAAGAAAAGAGTGACTGTATATTTATATGGGGCCATACAGAAGAAAAGGGTGACTGTATATTTATATGGGGCCATACAGAAGAAAAGAGTGACTGTATATTTATATGGGGCCATACAGAAGAAAAGGGTGACTGTATATTTATATGGGGCCATACAGAAGAAAAGAGTGACTGTATATTTATATGGGGCCATACAGAAGAAAAGGGTGACTGTATATTTATATGGGGCCATAGAAAAGAGTGACTGTATATTTATATGGGGCCATACAGAAGAAAAGGGTGACTGTATATTTATATGGGGCCATACAGAAGAAAAGAGTGACTGTATATTTATATGGGGCCATACAGAAGAAAAGAGTGACTGTATATTTATATGGGGCCATACAGAAGAAAAGGGTGACTGTATATTTATATGGGGCCATACAGAAGAAAAGAGTGACTGTATATTTATATGGGGCCATACAGAAGAACAGAGTGACTGTATATTTATATGGGGCCATACAGAAGAAAAGGGTGACTGTATATTTATATGGGGCCATACAGAAGAAAAGAGTGACTGTATATTTATATGGGGCCATACAGAAGAAAAGAGTGACTGTATATTTATATGGGGCCATCCAGAAGAAAAGAGTGACTGTATATTTATATGGGGCCATCCAGAAGAAAAGAGTGACTGTATATTTATATGAGGCCATACAGAAGAAAAGAGTGACTGTATATTTATATGGGGCCATACAGAAGAAAAGGGTGACTGTATATTTATATGGGGCCATACAGAAGAAAAGAGTGACTGTATATTTATATGGGGCCATACAGAAGAAAAGGGTGACTGTATATTTATATGGGGCCATACAGAAGAAAAGAGTGACTGTATATTTATATGGGGCCATACAGAAGAAAAGGGTGACTGTATATTTATATGGGGCCATAGAAAAGAGTGACTGTATATTTATATGGGGCCATACAGAAGAAAAGGGTGACTGTATATTTATATGGGGCCATACAGAAGAAAAGAGTGACTGTATATTTATATGGGGCCATACAGAAGAAAAGGGTGACTGTATATTTAATAGGGGACTGGTAGTGATTATTGTTACTATTGTTAAACACTGCTCTAATCGAACCCCCCCCCCCCCCCCCCCCCCCCCGCTTAGTGCTTTATTTTGCTCCACCCTCCCATGGAGAGGTGTTTTGATGTTTGATTTGGGTTATTAAAAAAATAATACTTGGTTATTATCATGCACTGCTACTTTTCTATATTTTGGAATAATAAGTTGGTATGCCTTAATCCTCTCCCATCCTCTCAGTGA
This sequence comes from Poromitra crassiceps, assembly GCF_964638095.1. NCBI lineage: Eukaryota > Metazoa > Chordata > Actinopteri > Beryciformes > Melamphaidae > Poromitra > Poromitra crassiceps. The sequence goes on along the minus strand of NC_139626.1, from coordinate 60,714,699 downwards.
GTAGATTGTGTGTGTGTGTGTGTGTGTGTGTGTGTGTGTGTGTGTGTGTGTGTGTGTGTGTGTGTATACTATACACTATATAAATATATATACATATATATACAAGCTACAACTAAGTATCAATATTTTCTCCTAAGTCTCTGTTTACAATAACAAAGCTATGAAGTGGCAAATACATCTGACTGACATACAGTTATCCTCTCAAACTCCACTAAGGAAGTTGGAAAGCCCTCGTGGCTGAGTGGTTAAAGCCTCCTTCTTTGCAATCTGAAGTTCAGTGGTTCGAATCCACCACTGGGTTTTAGGTACCATGTAACTACATATAAACTACAGTTGAATAGGCTCACTCCACTTTACAGGTCTGGTACCATGTAACTACATATGAACTACATACTCGATCCACTTTACAGGTCCGGTACCATGTAACTACATAATATGAACTACAGTTGAATAGACTCACTCCACTTTACATGTCCGGTACCATGTAACTACATATGAACTACACATGAATAGGCTCACTCCACTTTACAGGTCCAGTACCATGTAACTACATATGAACTACACATGAATAGGCTCACTCCACTTTACGGGTCCGGTACCATGTAACTACATATGAACTACAGTTGAACAGACTCACTCCATTTTACAGGTCCATTACAATGTAACTACATATGAACATCATTTATAACTATTGGTAATTACTGTGTAATTACATTTGGTGTTCATGTGTAATTGCAAATAGTTCATATGTAACTAGGGTACCTGTAAAATAAAGGGTTACCTTTAAATGGGGGCACAAACGTTACTAGCATAAAAGTATCTTTATTAGCACATGTTTCAAGTACAAATGTGGGCAAGTGTTTTGTGTAGCCTACAGAAGCACAAATAACAAAATAGCAAAATCCACAGCAAAAATAAGTTTTAAATTAAAAAAATAGTTGTACTACTACCCTATGTGAGTAAGTATGAGGAAAGATTAGATTTGAAGGTGCCTTAAATGATAATACATAAGTTTTAATTAGGTAGAAACTCAGGGGGGGAGGGGGAGAAAGGTATTGTAAAGTTGAAAAATAAAAATACTGCTACTGCTATTGTTATCATTGTTATTACTACTATTGATACATTACAATTATTAGTTTTGTCATTAAGGAGATTGGTGCCTTTCTTTCCCTCTCACCTCTCCGCCCGTCCCGACGGTACAAATAAACAAACAAATGTATGAAATGTATGCTACTTGGTTATGAACTCTAAGGAGAACAGTTTGATTGTGACTTTTGTAGCCCCTTTTGTTTGGTTTTTACTGTTGTTTTTTTCTCTCCTATTTCTTTTGTACTTTTTTCTGCTTACATTGATACAGTCACAAGATGATGCAGCTTTATTGGCTAACTACCTTTAAGTCCTGAAGTTAGGTTTGATTCATGTTAGTCTAGATGGAGAAATATAGTCCTTTATGGGCCTTTAAGTCCTGAAGTTAGGTTTGATTCATGTTAGTCTAGATGGAGAAATATAGTCCTTTATGGGCCTTTAAGTCCTGAAGTTAGGTTTGATTCATGTTGGTCTAGATGGAGAAATATAGTCCTTTATGGGCCTTTGGGCTCTATCGTTGCAGCGGCGCAGTTTCTAGGCCGAGCGCCAGCCGCAGCGCAAAGCAGTGGGCGTGGAAAGGCGCACTTGATATCTTGGTATCGGCGCTAAACTCAGCCTCAACCATTATAACCACGCCTTTTAAGCGTAAAATTATGCATTGTCCGCTCATTGGAGAATTGCAGGGAAGAGACACACGCTTGCCTTTTAAGCTCCAATTCCTGGACAAATCCGGTAAAACCAGACAAAGCCAAGGGCTCCGCCGCCCCCCCCTCCCTTCATCCGGTCTGTCTATCTCCATATATAGGCTATTATTCCATATTATTATGCTTCTCAAACCAATCTAACTGCAGTTAAAATACTGCAAGCATGTAAATACGCTACACTATAGCAAGACCAAAGTGAAAATAATGTTCTAAATGCATCTGATAGAAAAAAATATTGCCTATGGCTGGATGTCATGAGATTAGATGAAAGTTTGGCCAGAATGATATCGTTTTATCTCTCCTCCCCCACTGCACGATGCAACATCCTCTGAATGACACCTATCACTTTTACTGGATCTGATAACTTTATTCTATTTAATTTACTGGATTTTATTATTGAGTAATAGTATTTTATTTGGCCTATATATGCGTCCCCCCCACCCCCTGCCCACAGGCTCTGACAAATATGTTCATTCTCAATAAAATCTTCAGTAATCAATCAGAGTGACTTTAAAAGCCAGATTGGCAGCAGCTGGCCAGTGTGATCAATATGGCAGAGCAGAACAGAGCCACCAAATTCACAGCTGAGGAGAAGATGGTGCTGGCGAATCAGGTGATATATCTGTCCACCATTCATTTTGAATAGCTACAAAACAACTCTTTACTGAAGTCGTTTATTAATCTATCCATCCAGGTTCAAATGTACCAAAAGACATTATTTGGGGAGGGGAATTACCCCCTCGGGAGGGCTGAGGCCTGGCGGAGAATAGCTGTCAGCGTCAGCTCGGCGTCTGGCACTGTCAGAACTTGGCTGCAGTGCAAAAAAAAGCATGACACTGTCAGACGCCGAGCTAAAGAAAAGCTGGCAGCCTCTCGCCGGGCCTTGGCCCGGACCGGCGGGGGCCCCCCTCAAAACGACTCAGACACACAGCTCAGCCCCAGTGAGGAGATAGCCGCCGCAAGTATCGCCCCGGAGATGGTGGGGGGTTTTGGAGGACCACAGGTGGTATATAGGCTTCTAAACAGGTGAAGGGTGTCATTGGAAATTGCTACAGATTGCCACTGCTCTCCTATAGGCTGCCCTGTTGTGCTGGTCTTACTAGAGCGGGAAACAGGCCGACGTCTTGTTCAGCACCTCGGACAGCTCCGCTGCCACAGACGGGGGAAACATTTGGAAATAATTCTAACTACTATGCTTTGCACAGAGAAAATATAAATACAACAGACTATTCTGGAATGAATAGCTGTAAGGAAGAGTGGGGTTTGAAGAAGCGCTACACAACAGTTTATCCAGTTCTCTCTTTCTCTCTTTCTTTCTCTCTCCCTTTCTCTCACATTAAACGATATACATGCCTATAATGTCAATTATCTGAATGAAATAATAATACATATTAATTAGGAATATTAGTAATATTAGTAGCCTAGCTAATTTCGGGGGGGGGGGGGGTAATAAAACGTAGAGCTATATTACACATAAATGGGGATTATTATGATAGCCTAAACTAAATTTATGAAACTGCATTACAGCTTCACCCAAAGCCTGAGAAGGGTTGCAATCTTATATTCTATTGTATTCTAAAGTATTTTTTTCTATATATTGTATTCTCCATTCACTTTCCTGTCCCCGGTGCACAGAATCCTGCTTTAGGCCTGCTTTTCAAAAGCGCAAAGCGCTAAAAGTAGGCCAGGTCGGAAGATGGCTGGAAGATAGGAGTACGCCGGTATTTAGCGCCGACACGCCCACTTTGGCGCATTCAGGGACTCCGCCACGCCCATTCGGCCTAAAGCGCATTTGGCAGCCTAAAGCCTATTGCTATTTTCCCGAAACAGGCGCAAGGCACGTTTTTTTGCGGTTAAGGCCCGTAATAGCGCCGATGGCCTGTGGGAGAATAGGGCCCTTTAAGTCCTGAAGTTAGGTTTGATTCATCTTAATCTAGATGGAGAAATATAGTCCTTTATGGACCTTTAAGTCCTGAAGTTAGGTTTGATTCATGTTAGTCTAGATGGAGAAATATAGTCCTTTATGGGCCTTTAAGT
>NC_139626.1:60696172-60710672 GCF_964638095.1 Poromitra crassiceps | reverse complement strand
CCTGAAGTTAGGTTTGATTCATGTTAGTCTAGATGGAGAAATATAGTCCTTTATGGGCCTTTAAGTCCTGAAGTTAGGTTTGATTCATGTTGGTCTAGATGGAGAAATATAGTCCTTTATGGGCCTTTAAGTCCTGAAGTTAGGTTTGATTCATGTTAGTCTAGATGGAGAAATATAGTCCTTTATGGACCTTTAAGTCCTGAAGTTAGGTTTGATTCATGTTAGTCTAGATGGAGAAATATATTCCTTTATGGACCTTTAAGTCCTGAAGTTAGGTTTGATTCATGTTAGTCTAGATGGAGAAATATAGTCCTTTATGGGCCTTTAAGTCCTGAAGTTAGGTTTGATTCATGTTAGTCTAGATGGGGAAATATAGGGCATCATCACATTACTTTTCAAGCCAGATTCGCAGAGGCATTACAAACATCTGGTATATATGAAACATTGGGACAGGGGCATTACAAACATCTGGTATATATGAAACATTGGGACAGGGGCATTACAAACATCTGGTATATATGAAACATTGGGACAGAGGCATTACAAACATCTGGTATATATGAAACATCAGAGGCATTACACACATCTGGTATATATGAAACATTGGGACAGGGGCATTACAAACATCTGGTATATATGAAACATTGGGACAGAGGCATTACAAACATCTGGTATATATGAAACATCAGGGGCATTACAAACATCTGGTATATATGAAACATTGGGACAGAGGCATTACAAACATCTGGTATATATGAAACATTGGGACAGGGGCATTACAAACATCTGGTATATATGACACATTGGGACAGGGGCATTACAAACATCTGGTATATATGAAACATTGGGACAGGGGCATTACAAACATCTGGTATATATGAAACATTGGGACAGGGGCATTATAAACATCTGGTATATATGAAACATTGGGACAGGGGCATTATACACATCTGGTATATATGAAACATTGGGACAGAGACATTATAAACATGGTATATATGAAACATTGGGACAGAGACATTATAAACATCTGGTATATATGAAACATCAGGGGCATTACAAACATCTGGTATATATGACACATTGGGACAGAGACATTACAAACATCTGGTATATATGAAACATTGGGACAGAGACATTACAAACATCTGGTATATATGACACATTGGGGCAGAGGCATTACAAACATCTGGTATATATGAAACATCAGGAGCATTACAAACATCTGGTATATATGAAACATCAGGAGCATTAAAAACATCTGGTATATATGAAACATCAGGAGCATTAAAAACATCTGGTATATATACATTACATTACATTACGTCATTTGGCAGACGGTTTTATCCAAAGCGACTTACAATAACACATTTTTTGTCAGCAATAGAGCAGTCAACTATGGAGAACAGTCTATGACAACTACAACTTCAGAAGGTACAAGTTTAGGTTAGTGGTACAAGTTTATTTTTTTTATTTTTTTATTTTTTATTTTTTTTAATAAAGAAAGAGAGAGAACAAAGTTAGATCAAGAAACATCAGGAGCATTACAAACATCTGGTATATATGAAACATCAGGACCATTAAAAACATCTGGTATATATGAAACATCAGGAGCATTAAAAACATCTGGTATATATGAAATATCAGGAGCATTAAAAACATCTAGTATATATGAAACATCAGGAGCATTAAAAACATCTGGTATATATGAAACATCAGGAGCATTAAAAACATCTGGTATATATGAAACATCAGGAGCATTAAAAACATCTGGTATATATGAAACATTGGGACAGGGGCATTACAAACATCTGGTATATATGAAACATTGGGACAGGAGCATTACAAACATCTGGTATATATGAAACATTGGGACAGGGGCATTACAAACATCTGGTATATATGAAACATTGGGACAGGGGCATTACAAACATCTGGTATATATGAAACATTGGGACAGGGGCATTACAAACATCTGGTATATATGAAACATTGGGACAGGGGCATTACAAACATCTGGTATATATGACACATTGGGACAGAGACATTACAAACATCTGGTATATATGAAACATTGGGACAGGGGCATTACAAACATCTGGTATATATGAAACATTGGGACAGAGACATTATAAACATCTGGTATTTATGAAACATTGGGACAGAGACATTAAAAACATCTGGTATATATGAAACATTGGGACAGGGGCATTACAAACATCTGGCATCTTCCCCCTGGCCTTAGGTGCTAAAAAAACACGCTTTGCGCCTGACTCTGGAAGATAGCATCATGTTTTTAGGCCCCGAAATGCCCTTTTAGACAAAGAAGCGTGGCGCAGTGCCAGAATATGCCAGAATGGGCGTTTCGGCCTTAAATACTGGCCTAAAGCTATCTTCCCCCTGGCGTTAATTTAGCGCTTAGCACTTATTCAGTGCACCGGGGATATAGCCAGTAACCTAGGCCTATACTGCAAAAGTTAACTGTTGAAAATTCAATGTCTGGTTTTGTCACGAGTAGCATACAGCTGAAGTATCTCTCGCCATCAAGTAGACAGTGATGGAAGCATGTTTCTTTATGTGCCCCAAGGGGAAAATGACAGACTTAATTGGTGGGTACTGCGTGCGTAATTACGCAGCAGAGATGCAGGAGAGATGCAGATTCAGCGCGCCGGCCCCGGCGATGCACTCACTCTCTCTCCCCCCTCTCTCTCTCTCTCTCTCTCTCTCTCTCGTGTGTCAATTTCTGCCCCTATAGCGCACTGCAAGCATCAGATCTGAAATGTAGGCTACACCACAGAATGACAGACAGAACCATCACTATTTTGCGTGAAAGGCCAAAATGTATATGTAGACACTATAGGCAGGTACAATGACCGAAGAAAAAAAAGTTGTTATACCGTAGTTTTGAGGCCCTGTCATTCAGAGGCTGTTGCATCATCCTACTTGTGCAGTGGGGGAGAATAAAAGGTAGCGAGAGAAAACGATATCATTCTGGCCAAACTTTCACCAACCTAATCTCCTCATGACATCCAGGGATAGGCTATATTTTTCTAGCCGATGCGTTTAGAACATTCTTTTCATTTTGATCTTGCTATAGTGTAGCGTATTTACATGCTTGCAGTATTTAAACTGCAGTAAGATTGGTTTGAGGAGCATAATATGGAATAATATATATGGAGACAGACGGGGATGAAAGAGGGAGGGGGGAAGCTCAGAGCACTTTGGTCGGGCTTTTCTGACCGGACTGGATCGCTCCGTGGAATTGGAGCTTGAAAGGGAAGATTGTGATTAGTTTACTGCAGTTCTCCAATGAGTACGTTGTGAATAATTCTACGCTTAAAAGTTGTGGTTAAGTGGTTAACAGATGCGTTTAGCGCCGAGGGGAAAATATGGACTGCGCCAGACCACGCCCACAAAAAGAGCTGCGCCTGGCGTTAAACGCTATTTTAAGGCAAGGGGGAGGATAGGGCCCACTCTCTCCACTCAAAGAACCTGGGTTACAACGTACCCCGGTTAAATACACATGCAGGAATTGTGATACTATTAATCAAAAGAACATCATATATACAGAACAAAGTCATTCAAAAGTAATATTGCAAATCATATTTCCTTAGTTGATGATGCATAAGCAGAAATTGTCTGCAGGCAGATTTAGATCTAAAATGTTTCCTTTGCGTCAGTGTGGAGGGAGAGGTTTCAGATGGGAGATAAAACCTCTCGTTTCAGCAACAGATCCTTCTAGATAAGACAGGTCTCAGTCTCTCACAGCATAATGAGGATATAGCAAATGAGCTGCTACAAAATACTTTTTATTTTTACAACTAATTGTACTAGAAGTGTCCCTCTAGTTCTTCTTTCTATGATACAGTGAGGGCAGTTTATACCAAACACTGCACAAACCATCCAGAACCACAGCCTGCATGTGGTCAAAATGACATCACTTTCAGTCACAACACCTGGGCACAACATGGGTCATACAGCGGCTAGATTCTGAAGCAACATGCACTGGATTTGTGTTAAATCCATGAGGGGGCATTACTTTAAGAACTGTGACTGAATGTGATTTGATATCAGCCTGTTTCAACATGACTGGACTTCACAGCAGGTCTTCCTGCTCCTCTGTGGCTTCTGTCTGAGCTGCAGCGATGTCATCATACTCAGGATCAGAGCCAGTATGAGCTGCAGCGATGTCATCATACTCAGGATCAGAGTCAGTCTGAGCTGCAGCGATGTCATCATACTCAGGATCAGAGTCAGTCTGAGCTGCAGCGATGTCATCATACTCAGGATCAGAGCCAGTCTGAGCTGCAGCGATGTCATCATACTCAGGATCAGAGCCAGTCTGAGCTGCAGCGACGTCATCATACTCAGGATCAGAGTAAGTCTGATGGAGAGAAGACAGACAAGATGATGAGACAAGAAAATGTCGTATAGCTCTCTCTCTCTCTCTCTCTCTCTGTGTGTCCCTCTCTTTTTCTCTCTCACCTGTACAGTCTGTAGTTGTACTGTGTCACTCGGTTCAGTGGTGGAGTTCTGAGTTTTCTTCTTCCTGGAATGTATCAGTCGACCAATACATGATTAAACAAACCTCCATCCATTCAAACTGAATCATAAAGTATCAAATGAAAAGAGCAGTGACTTTGACTCTCTTACCTGATCCACATGTAGAGGAGAAACACAGTGACTTTGACTCTCTTACCTGATCCACATGTAGAGGAGAAACACAGTGACTTTGACTCTCTTACCTGATCCACAGGTAGAGGAGAAACACAGTAGTGACTTTGACTCTCTTACCTGATCCACAGGTAGAGGAGAAACAGAGTGACTTTGACTCTCTTACCTGATCCACAGGTAGAGGAGAAACACAGTAGTGACTTTGACTCTCTTACCTGATCCACATGTAGAGGAGAAAAACAGTAGTGACTTTGACTCTCTTACCTGATCCACAGGTAGAGGAGAAACACAGTGACTTTGACTCTCTTACCTGATCCACAGGTAGAGGAGAAACACAGTGACTTTGACTCTCTTACCTGATCCACAGGTAGAGGAGAAACACAGTGACTTTGACTCTCTTACCTGATGCACAGGTAGAGGAGAAACACAGCGATCAGAATCAGGAAGATGATGATGAGAGTCAGCTTAGCTGCATTCAGACCAGTAGCTGTTCCTTTGTCTTGACAGATAGACAAAGCTAGACAGATATGAGAAGTGTCTTACTGAGGGTATCAATAGTATCCAGAACAGTCTGTTACAATAGGTTATATCAGTTTGATGGATGATATTGAAATATCTGATACAAGTCAGTCAGTCGTCCACCTCTAAATATGATGGAGGTTCCTCCTGACATGGCTGTATTCTCTTTGCACATTTTATGTATTCATTTAATTATAAACTTATTGTCATGTAAATTAATTCTTCATTTAAAGGCCATGTATCCCAGAGTTTCTCCTACCACTCAATGTGTAGAGTCACTGTAACAGTAACTACCGTACTCAACACTTCCATTAGTTAAGGTTCCAGTGGAGAGCTTTTAGTGTCCCATGATGGACTAAATGTTTTAGAGCAGGGGTGGGCAATTATTTTCATGGGGGGCGACATGAGAAACCAAGATTGTTGCCGTGGGCCGAACAAATATTGTCATGCCATAACCCAGGAACTTTGATGATAGAGAGGACCACAAAAAAATGTCCTCGCTACCAAAGGGCCAGATTTTGCTGAGGGTTGGGGGCCGAACTGCACCGGTGTGAAAAAACTTGGGGTATTTGAAGTCAGGTTTTGAGGAATAACCCATTTTAAATTAACAGTTGTGATGTCATTATTCAGTCTTAAACACCAATATTTGATCCTTTTCTCACTCACTCCTATATCACCACCTGCTCTCCCCGCAGGGCTTGACATTAACTTTTTTGACCACCTGCCAATATGGCTGCTAGATTTTAAAGTTACTAGCCAATTAGAATTTCCACTAGCCAAAATGTTTTTCTTGAAATAAACCAGAATATGAGTGGGTTAATTTAAGCATAAGTATCAGTAAGTGGCCCGGGATTCTCAAAGCGTGTGTTGAGGGTCATACGAAACAAGAATGCACTCTTGAAGCTAAAAAAATCCAAAACCCAAAACCAACAAGTTAATTATTTTTACTTCAATGTAGAACAGTCATTTCTTACACATGAGATTACTTTTTGCCTTTTAGTCATAAAGATTATTGAAAGATATTCCACATTCCAGACTGAAATGTTATAACAGAAGTGGAGTATTGGCCAGAATGACATGAACATTTCGACACTTATTCAGCGGTATCTTGCATGTTGCGTTCAGGTGCACTGTAAAAAGTTTTTTTTTGCAATTCCAGCACGGGCCACACAGGTGGCGCTCGCATGTGGCTTGCGGGCCGCCAGTTGCCCAGGTCTGTTTTAGAGGATCTTCCACAAGAATACGAATCTGCAGAATACTGAATATACGTATCAGTCCTGAGGAGACAGCACCGACCACATGATGCTTCACTCCCCTCTGGGTGAGAAATAGTGTGCAGTTTCTCTCCCACAAACTCACCAGCAGTGACGTGCAGGAAGAACTCAGTCTTGCCAGGTATTCTTCTGTCCACAGGAGGAGAGCCTTCCAGCACAAACTCACAGTAGTAGCGGTCTGTGTCAGTGACCCTCAGCTGGGAGATGGTCACCTTCAGCCGGCGACTGCTGGGGTCTCCGTCAACAGTGATGCGCTTGTCGTTGTCACTATCGTACACGTAGAAGGTGGTGTTGGTGAGCATGAACAGCACATTGCCGGGACGCAGCCAAGAGCGCTTCAGGTAGACGGCGAGGGGTGCAGGGCCGGTCTCCTCACACACACAGGGAAGGACCACGGACTCCCCGACACGCCTGTCCAGGAACCTAACATGAACTAGACAGAAGAACAACAAAGGCAAATGTGTCACACAAGCAGGACTGGAGAATAACCCATTATGTGTAAAGGCGGTACAGATTTGGCTACAAATATTAACAACATTCACTTACTAGCAGGAAAAAAGATCCAGTCGCGCTGAACCTCAAATGACTTTCTTTCTACAATGAATCTTTCTTAATTATTTGTAATCACTCTACCTGCAGGAGCGATGAGATGGCCAGGAGAAGTTGTAGCTCCTAATAGGTTCCTGGCCTCACAGTAATATTCTCCACTGTGTTCAAATGTGAAGTTAGTGATGGTGAAGGTCTGTCCTGATGCTTTTGGAGAGGTGTCATTCTTCTTGAACCAAGTGTAATTAGCTGCTGGGTTGGCATCACTGCTGCAGCTCAGAGTCACTGAACTGCCCTCCACTATCTCACCAGAGGAATTCACCAACACTGAGGGAAGCTTTGGACCATCTGGAAGAAATTGTGATTAACATAAATTAACTGTAAGATTAAGATGTGTTTTATCATGGATTTTATCTGGCTGCACCAGGTCATGTTAATGACACACTGTGGAGTAAACTCACACACTGACACTGAAGGAGAGCGGAAAGCCTCAAGTCCTTTTACAGCACAGGAATGTATGTCTTCAGGACGAAGGTAGACTGTATAAGAAGGAGAAGATTCTTCCTTAATTGTCTGTCCATTCTTGTGCCAGACATAGGAAGGACGACCAGCTAGAGGACAGCTGCTGTGACACTCCAGCTCTGCCTGGGTAGAGTTGGATCTGATCACCTGCACCTGCAGATCTGGATATGTGAACATGGAACAGAAAAGTCATTAGACACTAATTTTCCAGGTCCGCAATTTCCTAGAGAGAAACTGTTAATTTCTTAGGAGGTTTCCTGGAAAGAACCATGAAATGATGTTCTAATTTTAAGGAAAATATAGAAGGCGTTCAATAGCCTAGTTGGTAAGTTGCTCCAATTTCCTGTGTTGTTTCCAAGACAGAGCCATGACATTACCATATATTATAGAAGATTAGAAACAAACTAAAATAAAGAATTACACAAGTAACTATATTATATACTTCTATGAATAATGACTTCTGATAACTGACATGGACAGTATTTTTCCACTAAACAATTTATACTTTTGCAGTTCTTTCCAGGTTTTTCTTCTTAGAAATTGCTCCTTCCATGTCTTACATATCACCACTACATCACTTCATGCGTGGTTCTTTACAGGAAACTTCCTAAGAAATGAAAAGTTCCTTCCTATGAAATTATTGTAAACTGTGGACCTGGTACCAATCTCTCTCTCTCACACACACACACACACACACACACACACACACACACACACACACACACACACACACACACACACACACACACACACACACACACACACACACACGTCACACACACACACACACACACACACACACACACACACACACACACACACACACACACACACACACACACACACACACAAACACAGTCAAAATAGTAGTTACAATTCCTATAAATACTGTGGAGTAATGCTAAGTTACATCATCCAAACAGAGCCTGAATAGGTGAACACAAATTCATGATGATATAAACTATAATTTGACATGAAAGTGTTGTCACAATATTCAACAGTATTGTCCACATTTAGATGTCATCAGTTAGTTTAAATGTACCATGTTGTTGTATATATCAGTTTGTGTTCAACATACCTGCGACGGTCAGAGTTGTTCCAGGAAAATCTCTTCCCCATTCAGACATCTGTGTTTTGAAGGTGAAGCGATACTCTGATGCATCGCTCTCTCTCAGGTCAGTGATTGTCAGAGTGGAGCTTCCTCTCTCTGCTTCAATCATATGAACACGACCTGCAAACTCTGAGTCCTCACTAAGGTCCTCAGGCTGTGAGGAATCCTGCCATCGATGACTATGTGTGGGACTGAACCACAATTTAGATTCAACATCAACATAATAACTGTTGTATGTGCAAGAAATGTTCACTGATGAGCCCTTCAAAGCACAGATGTGTGTGTCGGTGTAAGTCACTCTGGTGCAGGTTTGACCGTCGACACCTGAAAGATGAAAGGGTTTTTAAACCGTTAGAATGACATCTTTTACTGCAGTAACACAGAGCAGCTTGTATTCTTGTTGGGATACTGACAGCAGCAGTGTTCCTCTATAAGAAAAGTGCAAGATATGTAGCCTACAAACATGAAGTGCTTGTAGAAATATCTCCTAAATATGACATTCCAAAGAATAAAAATATCTATATATTATAGCTATACCTGTTATTTCCTCATTAGAGGTATAATCACAGGAGATTGTTATGATAAAGGTTTAATTTAATCTCTGTATGACTTGCTTGTGTCTGGATCTGATGAATCCTCACAATCTAAATTGAGACTATGGAAGGAAGATATAGATGATGAAATCTCTTTAGAAGATTGGAATGAGGCTTGTAAGAAGGCTCAGAAGCAGACAAACGCACACAGCATGGTTGATGCATAGTATACTTATATAACTGCTGCTAAATTGCACACGTTTAATGATAATATTCCTGATACTTGTATTAAGTGAATGAGGCAAGAGGGACACTATACCAATGAATATGGAATTGTGTGAAAATGAATTTTTTTTGGCAAGATAATGTTAATATGATCGATCAAATATGACCAATGAAATGGTTGTTGGATCCTACGTGTTTTATTTTGAACTTGGGTATATCCTTCCAACCCACAATCACAAAGCAAACAGTTCAGATTGTTTAGATATGTGTTATTACAAGCTCTACATAATTGCCTTTAATTGGAAGGAAAAAAAGTTTATGGGCCAAGAATCTGAATGTGGATCAAAGAAGTGGCCTCAAACATACTTCAGCAGGAACAGGCTCCAGGGGACATAGCATTATAGGATCTGGTACATCTGTTATCTGAATTGTTCTGAAAAACACATCTATTTATTTTATTTTTAAAATGTTACTATTATTATTATTATTATTATTATTATTATTATTATTATTATTATTATTATTATTATTATATTTTATTTTTTGTTCTTGTTTGTGTGTGTGTGTGTGTGTGTGTGTGCGTGCGTGCGTGTGCGTGTATGTTTTTTTCCCCCTTTTCTTTTTTGTACTGGGATGGGGTGGTGGGAGGGGGAACAGGGTTCATGTATGTGAGATTTTTATTCCTAGGTGAAATGCGGAATGACCACGCCCCTGAACTCATTTGATTGGTCACCGCAACTGTTTCTTCCTGAAAACGTGTAGCAAGAAAAACAAATTTGGTTAGATTAGGGTTAGGGGCTTTCTGCTCAGCTTGTAGCATAACAGATAAGGCGCTTACCTTCCAATCTGATGACTGGGGTTCACTTCCCGGTCAAACCATATACATTTTTAACTAGCATACACAACTGGGGTCAAAAATGACCCAGCAGGGTTCAAATTGTCCATATCTTTGCAAAAAATAATTTCATTATCCAGGGTTCCAGGTATTCCTCAAGTAACTTGTTTTTGATCATCACAAATACTTACTTTTATTTTCTCTTTTTCACTTTTTGAAACATAATATTTTTTGTAACACTACCCCTTTAATACACAACTGGGGTCAAAAAATTACCCCTATTCATTGCCTATGTAATTTCATGCTAGGCTGAGTGTTTCTTTGCCATATCTTTGAAATAAATGTATTTTATTATGTAATATCACATGCATTCAATAAATATATTGTTTTTTCATCACAAATCATATTTTTTATGTTTTAATTTGTTGCTACTATTTTTACTAGTGCTTCTTGCTGGGGGATGCCAGTCAAAAGCAGCCACCCTGGTCCCTATGCAATTTTAACAGACGGAACTATTTATTGAGTTCATGTTTGCATGGGTCCTAATTTAAGTGTCAGATAACGGGGGGCGGGGGGGGGGGGGGGTGGAACGGGGGGGGGGGGGGGGACTGTCAGTCATTTTGAAGGCATCAGCCACAGATGCAGCAGACATTTCCCCAGGTGCTGTTGACAACCATACATCCTGCTCTTCCTAAGGTAAGCTGATGTTTAAAAGGAGGAGTGAACATGGACATAATGGACCAAATGGTGCGCAACTACACCTGCAAACACAGAACCCGGAGATGCCCCATGACAATCTGCTACAACGTGCTGGATGTTGCCACCCTCAATGCCTTCACCATATTCACTCCACACCACCCTGACTGTGGTGCCCCACGCACAGTGGCTCTTTATCAAGGAGCTCGCGAAAGAGCTTGTCCTGCCACACATGATCAGGCACCTGGAGAACACACCCACTCTCCAAAGGCACGTCACAGGGGTGATGGAAAGATGTGTGATGAAAAGAGAAGACCCAGCCACCACCACCCAGCCACAGGAGAGCCCAAAGAGGAAGAGGTGTGAGATATGCCCCCGTGCCAAGGACAGAAAAGCCACCAGCATCTGTTCCCAGTGCACCAGGCCCGTGTGCAAGGAACACAAACATGAAGTTTTCCTTTGTGACCCATACTCACTGAAGTGATTTTGTTTAAATTTTTTCTCACATTCACCACCATTCAGTATTACACTACAGTTACACTGCAGGTATAGTTCAATTTTAGTGTTATCGGTTATAGAGTATTATGTGTAAACTATGTTATGTGTGACAATGTGACAAATACAAATATTTGAAATATGAAATAATGTTTGGTCCAAATCATTGCTAAAATATGTATTTTAACAAAATTATTATAACAGTCTGTCATTGCACCCGATCTGACTGTTGTCACCCATAGATTCAGTAGGTTCGTCATCAGCCCCATTCCTATCGCTGATAAACCTGCTAGGAGGTTTCAGTAGGTTTCAATGGCCGTTATCAAACAACTTTATATTTAGGCAAATAAAACAACTTAGGGTTAGGGTTAGGGTGAGGGTTAGGGTGAGGGTTAGGGTTAGGGTTAGGGTGAGGGTGATGGTTAGGGTTAGGGTTAGGGTTAGGTTTAGCGTTAGAATTCAGCAACAAAACGCGTTAAAATACGAAAACGGAAACCTCTCCTGATAACGAATCGCTGATAATGACCTTCTGCGCCTACTAGCAGGTCAGTAGGGCCCTACTGGCCGATATGATTGGGGTGATAAGACGCTGATTTGAATGGGGGTGGCTTGTTTTTAATCATACTTGCCTACATAAGTTGTTTTTGAGCCATGTGTGGAAACTTGATGTAGTACCACAAAAACTTGTTTTTTTCATAGAGACAGTCGGTATGTGTGGGAACGCCCACAAAATGTTATACGGCTGGTGCGCAAGTGGGGTAAAACCGCCGATATATCTCATGGGCTGACTCACCAAAAGACGGTGCTGCGGCTCTAAACTACAGGTTTGGGGGTTCTAGAGCAGAACACAAGACGTCTGCTCAGATGTGCGTTTACTGCGGTGGTTAAATCCCCGATCGTGTCTGCCTGGGCTGGGCCAGAGCCGTGTAGATAGAAGAGTCCCGACATCTCCATTCACTCCGATGGACCAGTTTTTTACTCTCAAGAGTTCCAGGAAATAAGGTCCTGGATTAAGCAGCACTGTCGAGTTGCAGCAAAATAGACAGTTTGTGTTGTACTCTGAAAGGTTTTTTTCCCCCTTGAATCAAATTGTACATTATCAGCTTTATTTTAGCATGCAAAAGTAGCGCGAGACCCATTCCTGTCTGTTCATTGGCTAATGAGTCTCGCATTTTGGTCCTCCGCTCTCTCTCTAGAGGACACTAGGCTGGGCTAGCAGCAAAATTCTAACTTTGCTGAATGGATAGAACGGGGGATTTACCCCACCCTGACCACGCCCCCAGCCAGGCTGAGCCAGCTAACCCAGCATCTATGACGAGACATCGCCTCAACCTATAGGAAATGAATTGGGGTCCAGTTGTGTAGTAACGGGGGTATAAATATTAAAGGGTTAACATTAGGGTTGGTTAGGCAAGTACAGACACTTGGTTAGAGTTAGGCTGAATTCACACACAATCCTCGGTGACGTATAGCAGTCTGGCTGCAGTACCTCACTTCACCCCCCCGCACTGCCTTCTCCCCCGTGAACCAGGAAAAGACGAGTGCTGAAGCAGGCAGACTTTCACCAACTAACCCGAGGAGAGAAGAAGAGAGAAGAAGAGAAGAGGAGACGAGTGAAACAGCAGAGCTGTGCCATGTGTGTGTGTGTGTGTGTGTGTGTGTGTGTGTGTGTGTCTAGATTGGCTCACTGCCGGAGCCTGTGGGACTACCTCCATTGACTATGAATGGAGCGCGGGGGGGCTTATGTGAATGGGCCCTTAAGGCCTAAACATGGTCGTCCGTCCGCCTCGAATTGGAGCCGTCTCGCCGTCTGCCGGCGTCAGCTAGCCCTACGCCCTCCCTCCCTCCCTCCTGTGGAAGCTCCGTGTGAAAATGACGGAGATTGTGTGCCAGGCAGTCTGAATTAAATTGAATGTAACGTTCCCAATTCTATGTATTAAATTCTAAAAAACGACCCTCAACATTTGGGAAGGCTAAGCCACACAACTAGTTCGTTATAATCTAACATCATGCTTTGAAATGCGACTTTACGACGATAAGCCAGGGCAACGGCCAATCACAACTCTCCTGCAGCTGACGTCACGCACGTATCGTCGCCGTGAAGTCACATTTTCGAGCAGCCCCCGTCAGCCGACGGGGCCCCCTCCCCGTAGGACGGCGCTCCACCCGCCGTCATACGGGGAGGGCGGGGCGAGGCTCTGACGGACGACCATGTTTAGGCCTTTAAGCCTAATTTATACTTATTGGAAAGTGTCGCTCAACCGACTATAAATAAAGTGTTGCTCAACACATGGTCACCGACTATAAATAAAGTGTTGCTCAACACATGGTCACAGACTATAAATAAAGTGTTGCTCAACACATGGTCACCGACTATAAATAAAGTGTTGCTCAACACATGGTCACTGACAATAAATAAAGTGTTGCTCAACACATGGTCACCGACTATAAATAAAGTGTTGCTCAACACATGGTCACTGACTATAAATAAAGTGTTGCTCAACACATGGTCACTGACTATAAATAAAGTGTTGCTCAACACATGGTCACTGACTATAAATAAAGTGTCGCTCAACACATGGTCACTGACTATAAATAAAGTGTTGCTCAACACATGGTCACCAACTATAAAGTGTTGCTCAACACATGGTCACCGACTATAAATAAAGTGTTGCTCAACACATGGTCACTGACTATAAATAAAGTGTTGCTCAACACATGGTCACCGACTATAAATAAAGTGTTGCTCAACACATGGTCACTGACTATAAATAAAGTGTTGCTCAACACATGGTCACCGACTATAAATAAAGTGTTGCTCAACACATGGTCACTGACTATAAATAAAGTGTTGCTCAACACATGGTCACTGACTATAAATAAAGTGTTGCTCAACACATGGTCACTGACTATAAATAAAGTGTTGCTCAACACATGGTCACCGACTATAAATAAAGTGTTGCTCAACACATGGTCACTGACTATAAATAAAGTGTTGCTCAACACATGGTCACCGACTATAAATAAAGTGTTGCTCAACACATGGTCACTGACTATAAATAAAGTGTTG
>NC_139626.1:60683672-60688672 GCF_964638095.1 Poromitra crassiceps | reverse complement strand
CCTTGCTGCCGGGAGCACCCCACAGGGCGACCCGAAAGGCACCGGTGAACCACGGCCGTATGGCAACGTTCATGCCTGACCGTCTGACATATTAGAGTGGCAACGATACTACTTTCTTGCCAGCACCGCGTGCGCGAATTGCGAACCGGACACGTTGAGACTGTAGTACCTAACAAAAGTGTGATGAGAGGACCATGAGGCCACGGCACACATGTCCTCCCCTGAACACCGCGCAACAACGCAGAGGATGTCGCAACACCCCGCGTAGAATGCGCCTTGATACCCTCCGGGGGTATATTACCCACGGCAGAGTATGCCAAAGCGATCGCCTCCACTATCCAGTGTGATAAGCGATCCTTGGAAAGGAGGCCACCCTGGGCCTTCTGCCAAAGCAAACCAACAGCTGATCTGTAATGCGTAATGAACGCGTCCTGGCCACATAGGCCGAGAGCGCCCTTACTGGGCACAGCATGTGCAAGCGTCACTCCTCAGTCCTCACCCGAACTGAACGGCGGGGGACAGAATGCTGATAAGTCTATGACCATAGACCTAAAGCTGACATTAATATTCTTAGGTTGGTAAGCCGGGTTAGGTCGCAACGTAACCCTGCGCCCATCATTCCCAAAACCATACAGGCCTGCTGCACCGAGAGGGCAATCAGGTCACCAACTCTCTTTCCTGACGACAAGGCCAGCAGCAGCGCGGTCTTTAAGACAGAACCCTTAAATCGGCGGAGTCCAAGGGCTCAAACGGATGACCCGTTAGCCCGTCCAGCACCGTAACCAGGTCAGATTTGGGAAAAAACGCACCGCGACGGCGGGCACAGTTTACGCGCCCCCTTCATGAAGCATGAGACCAAAGGGTACGCCCCCATGGGGCTCCCTTCAATTCCCATGTGGCAAGCAGAAATCGCGGCTACGTACACCTTAAGCGACTGCGGGGACTGACCCGCGTCAAGCAGGCTCTGAAGGAAACAGAGAACTGGTCGCACACTGCAGTTCACTGGATCCACGCCCCTACTTGCTGCATAGTGCATACCACATTATCAGGCAAGCCCTGGGCTAGCAACTGGTCCCGTTCAGGAGCCAGATTGCTAGCTTCCACCTGCCTGGGAGGGGTGGAACACCTCCCCCTCCGCCTGGGATAGGAGATCGGCCCGTACCGGCAACGCCCAGGGCGGATCTTGCGCCAGGGAGACCAGGTCCGCAAATCATGTCTGCCTGGGCCAAAACGGACTAAAACGAGCCGGAGGCGCTGTTCCCTCACCCTGTCCAACACCTGACAGATCAGGGGGGTCGGGGGAAACGCATAGAGCCCCTCCCTCGGCCACGCGTGCGCTTTCAGCGCGTCATGACCTAACGGGGGCTGTCCTCCTGGATCGAGCACCACAGTGGGCAGTGTGTCGCGTGCCGCGATGCAAGAGATCGACGCGGGCGCGACCAAACCTGGCCCAAACCTGTTCCATCACCCGAGGGTGGAGGCACCACTCCGTATAACGGGGATTGCCTCGAGACAGCAGGTCGGTCGTAACTCAGCCGTCCCAGCAGATAGACCGCTGACACTGAAAGGAGACGGGGATACACCCACAGGTGAATCCCCGCTATGGTTCAGCGCCCCCGACCGCACACCGCCCTGTTTGTTCAGGTGGGCGATCGCTGCCATATTGTCCGAGGGAATCAGAACATGGTGCCCATGTGTGAGCCGCTGGAAGTGTTACCTCCGCAGGCTCGGGGGACTGCGGAGACAACGTTCTCTTTCGAGTCTGGCCGCACGCGGACTTGTCCGGCAGTGCGGTCCACAGGAGAGCTCCCAACCAACAATGGGCCCTCGGTACCATTGATGGTGGGCTGTCCTAGGAGCCTCTAGCCGAGGCCAGGCCGTAGCCATGGACCAAGGCGAGCCTTGATGATGGGTATGAGACCCTGGGAGAGCTCCCGACCGAACTCGGGCCTTGGGCACCGAGGACAGTGGGTCTAAAGCCACAAGCCGCAGGCTGGAACTGAGCCCAGCCTTGGTGAGCCAACCGGAGGGCTTGACCTGAGCGCTGCCAACCGAGGCCAGGCCGTGGCCATGGACCAAGGTGCGCTGTGCCCCCTGCCAGGCTCCCTGCGCTTGCAGGGGGCGCTCAGACAAGGGAGTGCGACCCATGGAGAGCTCCCAACCACCCCGGGCCTTGGGCACCAAGGGCGGTGGGCTTGTCCTTAGAGCTACAAGCCAAAGGCTGGCACTGAGCCCAGACCTTGGCGAGCTGTAACCCCTGCTGGACGCGTAGCGCCAGCAAGGGGCGGTACGGAGCTACAAAAGAAAGAAAAGTTACATTTCGTTGCAACAAAAGAAGTCAACTACAGTATGCAACACAATCTATGGCAACTACAACTTTTGAAGGAATAACGTAGGAACACAACCTATGACACTACAACCATTAAAGGAATAAAGTAGTTTTTTTTTCACAAATGAAGGCTCTGTATGTTCAGTTTTTTTGCTTCCCTACATTGGAATAAAACAAATCCAACTCTAACTGGTGTCTAACCATATTTGTGGTGCTGAAAACTGCTTGAAAAATAGCTGCCATTGTCATCAGACTGCCCATCTTCAGCCCCAACAGCGCTTGTGTCATAGGAATAAACTATATGGGGTCAATTAGTCCAGTTCATAGTTTTGTTGGATTTTGGGGGGGATTAGGAAAACTATTTATTTGGAAACCTTCTAGTGTAACACATCAGAAAATGTATGATGCTATAATGGTACAGTATAAAGGTTATGGTTGGATATTTGACATTTCTATGTCCCATACAGCCATATGCCCATATGGTGTAAATTGGGTAAACTGTGCTGAAATTGGGCTCTCTCAGCCCTTCTGGGGCAGTTTAGGAGAAAAAAATTGTCGTTTTTGCTTGAAAACACCAATCCATTTTGAGAGGAACTGGCCCCCCGAAGCCGCAGAGGGCTCAAATTCGGTGCCCATGATCAGAATGCCCCTGCGATCCACTGTGCCGAATGTCAGTGCTCTGGTACCTTCTGGGGCAGTTTAGGAGAAAAAACAGCACTTGAGGTTTGAATCTGCTGCTGGACACAACCCATTAATAAATGATCAACGCTTAACCCCAAAAAATCGGTCCAATTTGATAGGAAACTTTGTAGCACCTGCTTGCGTCGATCAGAGTGTTCTACTGAGCGCCTGGATATATGAATCATCGCTCTAGGATCAATGGTTTTGCCAGGGTCAGCCAAAAGCTGGTCAAATCTAGCTCAGGCTTAAAAAGTGCGGCCTCCTGGTCGTGCTCAGTGTTTATCGGTCGTGGGGTCATGAGTGAGACATCGCCGCGTCGGAATCTTGTGCTGAGCAACATACCGTACTCAAAAATAAGCCATTTCAGATCCACCGTTGAAGAAACAGATGGATAGATACATGGATATGAAGGGAATCCCAGGACACATTATGGATTTGTCAGATTGATATAACTCCAGAAATCAGCCCAAGGTGTTGGAAGTGCCTCCTTTTAGCTTTAAAAGGATAAGTACTTCAACAAAAAGTAGTATTTGTTATAATTTGTTATATTCAGTTTATAGTAACCGTTAAAAGCCGTCCATGGGTAGGCCCGCCCCCTGACAGAATATCGGCCCGATGCGGCACTTTTATGATATGTGCAGCCATCTTGAAGGGAAATGAGTGGCGTCGAGACACGAAATTTGGCGGCTGTCCTCTGGTGAGCAGCTGCTACCACCACACCGAATTTCGTGGTGATCGGAGCATGTCTAAAATCTAGTGTTCTGATTGGCCCAAAACTTGGCACAATCACCCCCGGGGTTGTTTGTGCCACTGACGCGCGCGCACGCACACGCGCGCACGATGTGTCTGTGTGTCATGCCATAATCCAAACACACGACACACAGACACATCGTGCATGCACGCGTGCGTGCGTGCGCGCACGTCAGTGGCACAAACCACCCCCGGGGTTATGGGGGGTGGTTTGTGCCACTGACGTGCGCGCGCGCACGCACGCGCGCGTGTACGATGTGTCTGTGTGTCGTGTGTTTGGATTATGGCATGACACCATGCACGCGTGCGTGCGCGCGCGCACGTCAGTGGCACAAACCACCCCCGGGGTCGTTTGTGCCACTGACGCGCGCGCACGCACGCGCGCGCGCGCGCGCACGATGTGTCTGTGTGTCATGCCATAATCCAAACACACGACACACAGACACATCGTGCATGCACGCGTGCGTGCGTGCGCGCACGTCAGTGGCACAAACCACCCCCGGGGTTATGTGTGCCACTGACGCGCGCGCACGCACGCGCGCGCGCGCGCGCACGATGTGTCTGTGTGTCATGCCATAATCCAAACACACGACACACAGACACATCGTGCATGCACGCGTGCGTGCGCGCGCGCACGTCAGTGGCACAAACAACCCCGGGGGTGGTTTGTGCCACTGACGTGCGCGCGCGCACGCACGCGCGCGCGCACGATGTGTCTGTGTGTCATGCCATAATCCAAACACACGACACACAGACACATCGTACACGCGCGCGTGCGTGCGCGCGCGCACGTCAGTGGCACAAACCACCCCCCATACGTGCGTGCGTGCGTGCGTGCGTGCGTGCGTGCGTGTGTGCGTGCGTGCGTGCGTGTGTGTGCAGTGCACGCTGTGTTGTGATTGGCCGGTCCTCTGCCTGCTGTCTGAGACATTGCCGGGTGACGTCTCCATGATAATCCCTCACTTCTCTTTGGGATGTTTTCTCACTGCTCCTCCTGTCATAGTGGGAGTTCTGTGTTCTCATACTGGGAGCTCTGTGTTAGGGATGGGGCCGATCCGATCCAATATCGGTATCGGGTGCCGATATTGGCACTAATTCACGGATCGGATCGGAATCGGGATTTTTTTTTTTTTTTTTTTTGCAATTCCAGCGCTGGCCGCAATTTGCCCACGTATAATAGTATTCTTCTTTGCCTTGTATATTTTCTTAATTTTGTCTGTATAATAATAATATCGTATAA
>NC_139626.1:60416428-60683472 GCF_964638095.1 Poromitra crassiceps | reverse complement strand
GGTGCCTCAGGTGATGGACTCTCAATTGTGGGTTGTACAGCAGCATTGGTCCTCTGTTCTGTTGTGGTTGGTCCCATGAGAAGATCTCGACGATTCCATCTCAGAACAGCGCCGTTTTCTGTCTGTATGGTGTATGACCTTGGTTGAACTTCACTGAGCACGGTAGCTTTCTGTGCCCACGTGTTTGTTTTGTCCTTGAAACTCACTTGGTCACCGGTATGAAGTTCAGGTAGGTCATGTGTTCCTCTGTCATAGTAGAACTTCTGCTTTTGTCTTTGCTGCTCCTTGAACCTCTTCACCTTCTCCCCCTCTTTTGTTTTCAGCAGGTTCTCTTGGATGGGAAGGTTTGATCGCAGTCGACGTCCCATAAGGAGGTGTGCTGGCGACATACCACACTCCAGCGGTGTTGTGCGATACACTAGCAGGCTCTGGTAGAAGTCCGCTCCGCTGTCTTTCGCCTTGTGCATCAGCCTCTTTACTGTCTGGACTGACTTTTCCACTAACCCATTAGATTGCGGGTAGTGAGGACTCGATGTTGTGTGCACAAAGTTCCATTCTTCTGCAAAGTGTCGGAAACTTGTGTTGGAAAACTGCGGGCCATTATCAGTGAAGACCTCGCTTGGAACACCATGTCTGGAGAATATGGCTTTCATAGATGTTATCACTGCATCTGCTGTTGTAGTGTGCAGTCTACAGACCTCTGGATACAGGGAATAGTAGTCTGTAACCACTATGTAGTCTTTTCCTCCAGAAACAAAGAGGTCAGCGCCTACTTTCTGATAAGGTCTGTCTGGCACTGGGTGTGGCTTTAGTGGCTCAGCTGGATTGCTTGCTTGATATTTCAGGCATGTGGTGCAGTTTGACACTTCATTAGTCACATCCTGATTGATCCGTGGCCAGTACATCACCTCGCGTGCTCTTTTCTTGCATTTCTCTATCCCAAGATGTCCTCTGTGGATCCTCTCCAGCATTTCTTTTCGCAGACTCTTTGGGATAACTATTTTACTCCCTTTGTAGATGGTGTTTTCCACTACCGACAGCTCCGCTCTGCAGTTCCAATATTCTCTGATGTCGGGCGAGCAGTCTTGTTTCATGTTTGGCCATCCATCCATGATGGTTTTGCTCAGTCTTTGTAGAGTTTCATCTTTTTCTGTCTCTGTCTTTATGAGTTCCATTTTTGCATCTGAAACTGGCAGTGCATTTGTGATCATATGCACATAAGCGTCCACTTCTTCATCCAGCTTGGTGTTCGCCGGCTCCTTCGGGTCCACCGCTCTGGACAGCGTGTCTGCTGTGTACATCAGTTTACCCGGGGTGTACATCACTTTCAGTGTGTAGCGTTGTAGCCGGATCATCATCCTTTGAATTCTCAGTGGACAGTTATTGAGTGGCTTCTGGAACAATGCAACCAGTGGCTTATGGTCAGTTTCGACACTAACTGCCTGTCCTGACACAAACTGGTGGAATCTTTCACACGCATATGTAATGCTGAGTAGCTCCTTTTCAATTTGTGCGTATCGCGTCTCAGCGTCTGTCATTGAGCGTGACGCGTATGCGATCGGTTGCCAGTCGTCATATTTCTGCAGAAGAACGGCTCCGAGCCCACTCTGTGATGCGTCTGATGAAATCTTGATGGGTCTCGCCGGGTCATAAAACCTAAGAACCGGTTCTTCTGTGAGCAGCTTCTTCATGTCGCTCCATGACTTTTCATGCTCATGTTCCCACTCCCACTCAACTCTTTTCTCTGTCAGCTGCCTTAAGGGTGCCATCTTTTCTGAGAGGTTGGGTATGAACTTCCCCAAATATGTTATCATTCCATTAAACCTCTGTACATCCTTTTTGTTTTGTGGCCTTGGCATATTTTCAATTGCTGACACTTTTCTGGGATCAGGTCTGATGCCCTCACCGCTCAGTATGTCTCCCACAAATGTCAGTTCTGTCACTCCAAGCTGACATTTTTCTTTATTCAGCTTTAAGTTAGCTTTTCTTGTAGCTTCCAGGACATTCTTCAATCTCATATCATGTTCAGCTTTCGTGCTCCCCCATACTATGATGTCATCCATTGAAGTGTCCACTCCTTCCAGGTGCTCATATATCATGTGTACTGTCTTGTGGTACACTTCAGGTGCTGAAGCTATGCCAAATGGCAATCTGAGGAATCTGTACCTGCCATATGGACTGTTAAATGTGCACAGTTTTGTACTTGCATCATCCAGCTTGAGTTGCCAAAATCCTGATGACGCATCCAACTTGCTGAAGTATTGTGCATCTGCAAACTGTGCCATTATCTCTTCTCTTGTAGGAAGTTTGAAATGTTCTCTTTTTATTGCTCTATTCAGATCCCTTGGATCCATGCAGACTCTGGGCTTTCCGTTCTTTTTTTCCACAACGATGAGAGAACTGACCCAATCAGTCGGCTCATCGATCTTTTCAATCACTTTCAGGCTTTCCATCCTATCCAACTCTGCTTTCAGGGGCTTTTGAAGAGCAAACGGCACTTTTCGGCATGGATGTATCACAGGCGTCACTTCTTCATTCACTCTGATTGTGTGTTCTCCAGCGAGGCAGCCGAGACCCTGGAACAGGTCATTGTATTCCTTCATGAGTTGATCATAGTCTGTATCGTCTTCATTTTCTATGACGAAAACTCTTTTTACTAGGTTCAATCTCTCACAGGCAGATAAACCTAGTATGGCTTGCACGTTCTTTGGCACCACTATGAATGCGAGTGTGTGCTCTTTGCCCTTGTGTGTCACTTTAACCCTGCATTTTCCTTTCACAGGTATTGTTGCTCCTGAGTATCCTTTCACTTTTGTGTTTGTTGCTTGTATTTTAGGTCTGGGTCTGATTTTCATGAACTCAGTCTCTGATATCACATTGGCTTGAGCTCCAGTATCCAGCTTCATGGGAATATGAATATCATTCACTTTCAGTGTCATTATCCAGTCCGCTTTCCCTGTTTTGTTTTCTGTCACTGCATCCACATAGAATTCCTCAGTGTCACTCTCATCCACTGTATGGACTTTGCTCTGTTGGGCTTGAGATTTACAGCAACGGGCATAATGGTTATCTCTGTTGCAATTATTGCATGTTTTGCCATATGCCGGGCACTTTCTGGGAGGATGCTGTGTGCCACATCGACTACATGACTTCCCTTGTCTGTCTCTGTTCTGTGGTTTCACTCCTCTGTTCATTTCGGGGACAGTGCTCTTCTTTCTGAATGCTCTGTGTGCGTCTTGTCTCACTGCATCCACGCTGCAGCTCTCACTGACGAGTTCCTTTGCTTGTGTTTTCACAGTCTCTGCTGCTCTACACAGCGTTATAGCTCTTTCCAGGTTGAGATCATGTTCCCTCAATAGCCTTTCCCTCAGACTATTATCTGGAATCCCGCACACCAGTCTATCCTTTATCAATGAGTCTGTGAGCCCTCCGAATTCACATGTTTTACCTCTGTTCTTCAGCTCCGTCACATATTGATCAATTGTCTCTCCTGTTTTTTGTACGCACGTGAAGAATCTGTGTCTCTCAAACGTCACGTTTCTCTTTGGTATACAGTATGCCTCAAATTTTTCCATTATTTTACTCAGCTTCATTTTGTCAGCAGCAGCAGCAAACGTGAAGTTATTATAAATCTCCAGCGCTTCATCACCCACAACGTGCAGGAACACTGATGCTTGTTTTTTATCAGTAGTGTCAACATCAGCGCCGATTGCAGACAGGTACAACTCAAAACGTTGTCTAAATCTCCTCCAATTCTCAGCTACGTTACCCGTCAGCTGGAGGTTGGGTGGTGGGTGTAGTCCTTCCATTTTTTTTTCTTTTTTCCGTCTTTTGTCCTCCTCTTCCTGGGAAACAACGAGACTCTGCTGACTGCGTTAGCTTGATGCTAACGTTGATGCTAACGTTAATGCTAACGTTACACACCGCGGCTTATTTTCTTACTTCAAGACCAACTTCTGACACCATGTGTTGTTTATGTTGAGGGTTCTCTAATAACGACACCGTTGTTACGACTTGAAGTACTTTACTTGGTAGTGCTGGTAAACAGGTTACAGGCATGGAGAGTAGTACGGCTCTGTCAGTCGCTTCCTGACAGCTTCTGAATGACCCCCAGTGCGCATGCTCCAACTGTTAGGCTTGCAATGAGAACTAGCAAATGCCTATTTGCGCTTATCATTACATGCCGTTCCAAAGCGATTACATGGAGCGCTCAGCCCCGCTCAGCAGGAAGCGTCTCAAACAAGTTCCACTCTGGAGGGTGGTTTTAAAATGTGTCGTTTCCTAATCGCGAATTCGCCGTCGCCGTCTTAACGGGAGGCACTAACATTCCCCGTTTCCATAGGAAACCGTCCTCGTGTAGAGTGCCCCACCGTCACACAAATGTCACTTGCAGCATACTGCCTCTCTTCAAACCCACTTACGCATAGTGAGAGCTATTGTTTGACCTGCAGCCAGCGTGAACGACTTCTCTTGTTTTTCACAGAGTAGAGGTGTCACAGTTAACACCTTCCGAACAATAGTTGCGGCGCGGAGTTTCTCTCTCTCTCTCCTCTCATCTGAAAATAAATGGTATTAATCCTCAATCTTTCCGTGTACCCCCTGCAATGTGCTCGCGTACCCCTAGGGGTCCCCGTACCCCCGGTTGGGAAACACTGCTCTGTACCCTTTAAGCACCACGTCTGACAGTAGAATTGTTTTTTTTAAACAGAAAACATTGTCCCCACTTGGATTATTCAGAATGACTTGAAGGCCCTGGAACAATGTGACTGGTTAAAGAGGGCAATACTCAGACTCCTTCGTGGTTGTATTCATTAGTGTATGGCTGTAGTCCACAACTCGTCATCCTTGCTATTGAGACACAAACGACCATCGTCAGCTAACTCCAAGTCCAGCACGACCCCTCCCCGCTCTGGAGCTGCTGCTGAAGCACCCTGTTCAACAATGCTTCCAGCCCCCCGGCCTGCCATACCCCCTCCTCTACCTGTCCTACCAAGTCCTGCCATTCCCCCACCTCTACCTATCCTACCAAGTCCAGCACGACCCCTCCCCTCTGTCAACTGTTTGTGCCCCACGTTCAGAACTAGTTTCAGACCCCTGACCAGTGGTGCTGGAAGTACTTTTAGGTAGGGGGTGCTGCAAGGCCGTAGCCACCGATTCAACATTGGGGGGGACGGCTAAATTTGGCCACTTTGTCGCCAGATTAGAGGAATATTAACATTAAGATTAGACTGTTGTGTCATTATTCAGCCACCTTTTCTCACTCACCTCCATGTCACCACTTGCTCCCACTGCTGTGTTGGAATCCTCATTCTCTCTCCCACCCTTTTTGGACTTTTAGCCATATTTAGAGGAATATTTAATTTTAAATTAACATTAGGATTATACTGTTGTGATGTCTTCTCTTCTCTGGAGCATTACTCAATTTACCCTCAGGACTCAGGGACAGTGATAGCCTACCTGCTATTCCTCCCATATATCCAGGGCCGGATTAATAGTACCATGGGCCCCCGGGGCTATTCATTTTCTAAGCTATTCATTTAGCCTTTTAGTCATAAAGATTATATCTTCCAGACTGAAATGTTATAACAGAAGTGGAGTATTGGCCAGAATTACATGAACATTTGAACACTTATTCAGCGGGTATTTTGCATGTTGCGTTCAGGTGCACTGTAATTATTATTATTTATTTTCTTTAACATCTCTTGCCACCAGGGGGTGCTGCAGCGCCCACCGCACTGTGCTTCCAGCGCCGTTGCCCCTCACCCCTCTCTTCCCTGCCATCTCCAGCACCTATCCGCCGCCTAGCCCTCAACTGGAGTCTGTCCCCTGCCACTGGAGCCCCGTGTTCCGAACTGCTTCCACTGGGGCCTGTTATGTCCTCAGCTTCAAAGTCTGGGTCCTCAGTGTACTCTGTATCAATGTCTGTGTCCAGAGTCTTTATGCTGAGGTCCTGCATGGAGAGCTCCTGTGAAATAATGGCAGACAATTGTTAGCTAATATAGCTTCTGAAGAAAAGGAACAGGTGTCTATCAGGACTACAATATGCTAGTTATGCCTTACATACATCTTACATTGTAAGAAGTGCAATACCATCTCAGTTACCAACAAAAAGCATTTACTGCAATACTTTTTTATTCATTAGATAATTTTTTATAGGTTAGAGTAAATATAGACATATATATATATATTTAGCACCCACAATTTGTAGAGTTTGGACTCTTTCTTATATATTGAATGATTGTATCTGCAGTGTTTGATTGCTTCTTATGTGTGTATGCTTTTGTTATAAAGGAATTAGCCTACTGTATATTCCATATAGATATAGACATATGTATATTATATGTATAATATACAGTATATCTATATATACTGTATGTTCCATTGTATGCCTGGTAGTTAGCACCACAGCACGATGGATGCAATTTAATTACTTTAAAGTTACTAGTTACTTCAAAGTAATTAGTTACTAGGGAAAGTAACTTTTGCATTACTTTTAAAAGTCTGCTTCGATTGTTATTAATGCACACATTATATCAGTGTTGCTGTGCCACAGTGTGGCATTGAACTTTCACTTATTGGGGAGGCGTATAGCCTATCAAGGTCATTAGCCTCTGGGTCTCTGGCTGCAGCTGGACTAGGACTAGGTCTGATGATCAGAAACCGGGTAATCCCCTGACGTTGTCTGTTATTTTCATGTCCTAAAGTAACTAGTAACTAGCCCAGTTGCTATTTTAGTAACTGTAACTGAGTTACTAAATTTGAAAAACAATTAGTTAGATTACTAGTTACTGCAAGAAGTAGTTAAGTTACAGTAACTAGTTACTTAGTAACTAGTTACTCCCAACACTGCTCCCAGGTAACGGGGAGTTATACAGTTAGGTCACGGTGTAGGCTACATTTACTGTAATACAGATTTGGTTGATAACGCTACTTTTTCGTTTGGCATTTCAACCGTGCCAAAATACGTTACATCTTGCTGTTGGTAATGAATAAGAGTCTATAGTGGTATATAATGTAACGTTACACGGCTGGGGAAGCCATTTACCCGCAGATATAACAGGCCCGCGGGAAGTAGGGGTGCTGCAGGTGCTGCAGCACCCCCTAGAATTTTCCCCCCCCCAAATTTTTTTTTTTTTTTTTTTTTTTTTTTTTACAAATGTAATTAAAAATATTTTGCAGTGCACTATGTTCCTTTCTTGTTTAAGAATGTTTCGGGAAATGAAAATGTAGCCTATTTAAATAGAATTATCAACAATAACAATCAAGGAAGTTACATGCTTGTAGGCTATAGAGAAGAAGAAGAAGCGCGCATGCACGCACATGTTGTGTTGAACCAACCAACAACCAATACGAATTGTTTAATCTGGCAATAAAGAAATGTGAACTTGACATGCTATTTTAATAGCCTACTCAAAAATGCACCTCCCACTATACAGCAAAGAGAGGAGTCAATGTTTCTTGATATATGCCATTCAGATCAGAATAATTAGTCTAGTCATTAAGTTTGCTGATAATATTTCTATCATGTTAAAGTCTGTGTCATGTTAACTGGTGTATTCAGAGCAAATAGGGAGATATAGAGCATTATCATCATGCTATATATCTCCCTCTTTGCTCTGAATGAGTGAGAAAAGAAGAAAATACTGAATAATTACATCACAATAGTATCCTAATGTTAATTTAAAATGAGATATTCCTCTAAATATGGCAAAAAAATGTAAAAAAAAAACGTCCACATTTTTTCCGGCGGGGCCCTTCCTCCCAGCACCCCCTGCTTAAAATTACTTCCAGCGGCCCTGGATATATATACAGTTGATCTGAAATTGGAAGAGTAAACTCTCAGCCTCTTCACAAAGAGCTTGGTAAACCTAGTTTACCCTCCGGTACCAACGTTTTTGAAGATACAATGGTGATGATAACGTTAGCTTTCTCGACAATATTACTATTACCGAGTGCCCTAAAGAGTTTTACTTGTTGCTAACGTTTGGCTATTACAGTAACTGTAGCTATGAACGCGACTGTAACAAAGTTTACTAGTTTTTTCAACTACTTTTCAACATCCTCGTCTGACATAATATATTACGTAGCCAAAAAATAGGTAGATTACCTCGTCGCTCTGCATCCTGAGAAACAGCCGGGTTTGGAAAAAATGAAAAATAAACTTGCAATTGGAGCGTCTTTCATTCACTGGTCGGAGGAGAGAATGGAGGCGTGGAGTGTTGTGATGCCGGGAGCCGGGCAGCCAGGAGTTTTACGACAGTAAACATTACCACTTTTGTCCAGAGGGGCGCCAACAACAACCCAATGAAACAGTGAAAACTTGCTCGCAGCGGCTTTAATTAATACAAAATAATAAATAGACCTTCTGTTCACTGAAGTCTCACATTTCTCATGTTTAAGTGCATATTTTGTATCAGTTAACTTAAAGAGCCCTTGATGACCTTTCAATCACACAGAAACAAACATAAGAGATATCGAGCTTTAAAACATTCACATCCTATAAAACAAAACTGAAAGAATTTTGCACTGAGTGCATTAACGTTACATACTGAGCCTCATCAAACTTTGATGGTGAAACAAGTTGGCTTGTCACACAATAAATCACACTGGCCCCGGCGTCTGCCCATAACGCTTGCATTTACAAGCGCTGTTTTTCCAACACACATTGTTCCATTTTCATATCAATATCTTGTAAATGCAAGCGTTATGGGCAGACGCCGGGGCCACTGTGAAAGAGTGTGATTTTCAAACGGGCGTTATTTCATAAATACTGAACCAAATCACTCCAAACTTTCTGTGCTGACTTACGACCCATATATACACATATATATATATATATATATATATATACAGCTGGGAAACAGATCCAGGTTCTTAAAACCCATTGTTAGTCTGCTCACCAGCGACTCCGACATGAGCAGCCATGCTGCTGGAGTGAACACATTTGTAGATTGGTGTGATGAGCACCATTTGCGCATCAATGTGCGAAAAACTGAAGAAATGGTGTTTGACCCTAGATCAATCGGAGACCACAGCCCTCTTTCCATCAAAGGCCAGAGCATCAACCAGGTCTCCTATAAATATCTAGGGGTCTACATGGATAGTATGCTTAACTGGCAGACGCACATGTCAAATATCTGCTCAAGGATTCATCAGCGCCTTCATTTTCTGCGGCGTCTAAGGGTCTTTGGTGTCAGTAGAAATATTGTGATGATCTTCTATAGAGCGACCATTGAGTCGGTGCTGCGATATGGTATAACTAGCTGGTTCGGGAACCTAACCGTTAAGTCGAAAGCTCAAGTATGCAACTTGGTTAAGACAGCAGGGAAGGTAATGGGGCAGCCCCCACCTCCTGCCCCCCCAGGACTTATATGTCCAGTCTGCTACTCGGCAGGCCAACAACATCTTAGATGACCCCTCGCATGTGCTGTACTCCCAGTTTGAGCTTTTACACTCAGGAAGGAGGTCCAGGGTCCCTCTCTGCAAACACAATCGTTATAAAAACTTGTTTGTCCCTCAATCAATTAAGCTCATTAATGAGCAGCTAGGGAAGGGCAGACAGACATGCAATAGGACCTGAGGATCATGTACTGTATATATTTTCTTGCACTTGTGACGTGTGTGTGAGCGCGCGCATGTGTGGGTGGATGGTGTACCCAGGGTGGGAGTGTGTGGATGCTGAATGTGTGTGGGTGTGGGTATGTCTTAACTGTATGATATAGACGTTGTGTTGTTGCCCATGGTGTTGGGTTGGTGTCTTTTATGTTGTTATCTGTATGTTGCAGCATGGGCTTGTCTTCCATGACAAGTTTCTCCTAAGGGAGACTAAATAAAAGAAGCAATCAATCAATCAATCAATCAATCAATCAATCAATCAATCAAAAACCGAAATTGTTCTTTAAAATGTAACTTTAAGAATATATTTTATATAATTAAAGCCTAGGTGAAGTTAATCTTGTTGCTAATACTGCAGTCCTTGATATTAGTGCATGCAGCCAAGTTACTTTTGATTTGCAGGTAAAATATAATTTATTCTCAATTAAAGTGGCCATGATCATTTTTGTAATATTTGTATCGCAGAGATGTTTAAATATTGATAACATTAAAGTTAAAATGTCCATTTTTGAAAGAAACGAGATTCACTCCATCATTCTTATAACTGAGACTGAGCACACACGTCTATTGAAAAATTCATTGACATCCAGTGCTTGTGAAAACTGGTCAGGCGAGTATTTGGGGACTGAACACAGGTCTAGTCAAAGTCTGATGTCAAATCAGTTTTAGCGATTAGTTAAAAGTGAAAAGAAAGTATGTTACTGCTGACCATTTTATTTCTCATTTTATCTTGGTTGTTCTTTTCAAGAGACATTGTTTCTTCAGTAATGGCTCATTTCCACCACATTTTACTGCCCTGCACAGCTCGTCACCACTCGGCTCTAATCGTTTCGGCCCGATGGACGTTTTGCTTCCACCGCGGATCATCTGCCCCGCCCCCCACCCACCCCCGCCCACAGCTGGTCGTCATAGCGACCGCATATCTGCCCTGCACCCATATTCCGAAGTAGGCTATAACATAACGTTACAATTAAATCCATACACAGAACTTTTAAACTGTTTATGAAATACTGGTGCCTCTAAATGACCTACAGTGTACATGGGCAAATGTGACAATCGGCCAGGAGAATGGATATCACTTTATTGTTAGTCAAAACTCACATGCGCTGCGCTGCGCTGCGCTGCGCTGCGCGAGGGACGGGGGTTGCGCTAGAGTGAAGCCTCTACCCCGGCGGCCTCACCAGGCAAGACCGCGGCTTCACCAGAGCCCCGCCTGCGGCCTAGCGGAGCCGACGCAGCACTCAACTACAAGCGCTTCATGAGCAGCGGACTTTTGGACAATTGAAACCACCGCCACGATTTTATTTCACCAGAGGCAAAGGCAGCAACACAAAAGACTGATGGAAAAGCATAAGAGAAGAGAAGGTAAGCTCCACTAAACTGGTATGCAGCGCTGCATTGACAGTCAGTAGGATAGACAGAGTAAACACGATTCTGCCTGACCAATCAGTCGTCTACAATGTTTTCACGTCACCGTATGGTACCGGGTTGACAGAATAGAACCCAGACGAGGCAGGTATGAAAAGTAGCACGACTCGACCCCAATACAACCCGGGCTGGGACAGTTTAAACCGGTGGAATGAGACAATTTATCGAGTCGAGCGGAGCGGGATCGCGCTACTACCTGCGGTGGAAATGAGCCATAAGTAGCCTGTGTATTAGGCCTCTACAGTCTGAAAGACTGCCCAGGGCTGCAAGCCATTCACACTATGGAGGAGTGTTAAAACCATAGACTGTAAAAATATGGACGTCATATGAGCTGGACGTTGCCATTTTGGTTTTAGTGCGAAGGTGGGGGTTGAGAGGGTGGAGCGTGAGATGAGCACCGATTAGCATAACCTATGGGGGTGATCTTACGCGGTGACAAACACGCCCACGCCAGTGCAAACACGCCCACGGCAGTGGGCGTGTTTGTCACACGCCAGTTCTCTTCAAGCTAACTGAAGCTAGGTCAGACTGCTAGTAAGCTAGCTAACAGGCCATCCACTTCTGTTCTCCTTGCTCCGGTCGGGCCCGTGAGGAGGTGAAGAGTGGTCGTTCCACATTCACGTTACATTGAGGTAGGCTAAATTAACACGAAACTACAATAAAAGTTTAACCAAAGATTGATCTGATATTGATATTATCGCTATTATAACGTACTAAGCATATAGTGGGCAATTGCAGAATTATGGCCAGATATTAGCTACTGTGAAACAACATTAACGTGAATCAATGTATAACCACCCCATTATGTAACTTTTTCACGTCATTCCCTGAAGCATACATACAGCATACATCTGTAACCATGCTGAAATGTGAGTGCATTAACGTTAATATTTCAATTAGGTCAAACACACCTTACCGTTATGAGTGCGGCCGTTTTTGATTAACATTAGCGTTGAGTCCATGATCAAATCTAGCATTTCGGTATATTCAGTGTGTGTGTGAAAAGGATGTTATCATGCCAGCATTATTAACACAGAATGTATACAGTCCATGGTAAAACGTTAGCAGTGACCACCGACTTCATTCACTCACCGAAAAAAGTGGAAACCACCTTTCTTTGAGGTACGGTTAATACAACCAACGGCATCGCAAGAAAACATATTTACTGTATAATATTGACAAAAAGACCGCAACACCACAAACGCGACCACCAGGTCAGACAATTAGCCTTTAGCCACAGTAGCCTACCCTTCCTTAAAAATCTCCAAATAGACATCGGCCATCTGGTACAGATTGATGTCACGACCAGCTGTGCCCACAACGCTTTGTTTCAAATCCCTCGGACCCGTACTGTAATTATCAACGGTTGGTGGTTCGGGTCAGCAGTCCACATAACTTGCGGTGCAGCTCTGTGGTGCCCGTGGACCGTGATGGCCGTGTAGCAAACAGGCTGGGCTGTGCTGTGGCAGCAGAGCTAACCTCGCGTCACCAGGCTCTTCTACAGCAGAACAGGCTCACTCACTCGGACACGCCCTCAATTATGCATAACTTTAAACCCTTATCAAATGTAAACGGGCGAGTTACCAAATATACCCCCCCCCCACACATGTTATGAAAAGGTGAAATCAGCTATATAGACCAAAACCGTGTTAAGGACCGGCCTGTAATATGTTTAATTACAGTTAGAAGTTGGGCATTTAAACAGGAACAACAGGACTACTGAGCCCTGCCTCAAGTGGCCATTTGAGGAATTACAGCTTAAATAAAGACTTCCGCGTCCTCAGGGGAAAGGGGGTGGGGTTGCCCCTTGGTTAAAACCGACGTGTGTGAATGAGTCATTAAAATACCTGCTCCAGCCACCGGGAGTGGTGCTGAGTATGGACTTAAACACACACACACACACCTCTTGGTCCCCTCTTTGCTAAAGTTAAAAAAAAATTACCAGAGGGTTTTAGACATGATGTTAGTGCACACACACACACACACACACACACACACACACACACACACACACACACACACACACACACACACACACACACACACACACACACACACACACACACACACAGACACACACGAACACACACACTCTCTCTCTGCCTCTCTCTCTCTCTCTCTCTCTCTCTCTCTCTCTGTCTCTTTAGCCTCTCTCTCTCTCAGGATGACACAGAGAGGCGTCAGCAGCAGATACAAAAAACATCTGTTTTTCATCTGTGGATGTTGATGTGTATTTTTTTTCATTTACACAAATAAAATAAAACAAGAAACCATGAGGCTGTGATAAGGCCACTTTTGTAATGTAGTAAATCAAACATTTTAATGATAATGATAATAGCTCTCTCTCTCTCTCTCTCTCTCTCTCTCGCTCGCTCGCTCTCTCTCTCTCTCTCTCTCTCTCTCTCTCTCTCTCTCTCTCTCTCTCTTTCTCTCTCTCTCTCTCTCTCTCTCTCTCTTTCTCTCTCTCTCTCTCGCTCGCTCGCTCGCTCGCTCGTTCTCTCGCTCTCTCTCGCTCTCTCTCTCTCTCTCAATGCACACAGAGGCTTCAGCAGCAGATACAAATAAAGTATTGTTTCTGTTTTTCATCTGTGGATTTTGATGTGGATTTTTTTTACTTCTGTTTGTGAAAATAAAATAGAATTACAACAAAAAATAAAATAAATCAAAACATGAACCATGAGGCTGTGATAAGGCGCTGGTGATAATAATAGCTCAGGGAAATGTCCTTAGCTTCCTGACAATGTGGTCCTCTGAACAATATACTTGAATAGTCCTGACCTATGGCAGTCAGGGGATGTACAGTATGGCTTTCCTGCTATATTTACAATAAGCTGTTTCTGAGCAATTTCCAGAACAGAAGTGCTCACCAGCCAATTACCAACAAGTGCAATCAACCCCAGAATGACTGCAACAACTTATGAGACATGATGAGCATGGGGATGGCCATCATATAAGTTCCACCACAATGTTTTAAGTCCTTATACACTCGAAACCAGTGCTACTGTAGCAACCTTGTCCTACTCAGGAGCCACATTGACAAAAAATAATTTTGCTCCATTTATTTATGTATTTATGTATTTATTTATTTGATTATTTATGTATTTACGTATTTATGTATGCATTTATGTATTTATGTATTTATGTATTTATTTATTTATCACTGCTCTAAACTTTCAATATTTGAATAGACGTCTAACCAAAACACAATGTTTATTACAGATTTATGACTATAAAAACTTGCCACACAGTGCTGATAACCTACTCTTTTACTATATAAAAATAATTGCCCCCCTCACAATTTAACTGCCCTCTCAGTCACTGGTTTATGGAGCTGTTTGTACCTGAAGTAACAAATGGTCT
The DNA here is from genome assembly GCF_964638095.1 of Poromitra crassiceps. Taxonomy (NCBI): domain Eukaryota; kingdom Metazoa; phylum Chordata; class Actinopteri; order Beryciformes; family Melamphaidae; genus Poromitra; species Poromitra crassiceps. Next base: position 60,669,069 of record NC_139626.1, on the reverse strand, counting down.
GATCAAGAAGTTACCTGTAACAGTCAGATTAACTCCAGGTGAAGCAGTGTAGATCCCAGCTGGATTGTTTGTTGTGAAGCTGAACTTGTACACAGCCGAGTCGCTCTCTCTCAGGTCTGTGATTCTCAAGCTGCAGTTCTTCGGTTCACCACCATACTCCACACGACCTGCATACTCTGAGTCTGTTGTCACATCCACAGGTTCACCACCCTCCTCTTTAGACCACAACGTCTTCTTCACTGTGACAGGAAGGTCATCTAGGTAGGCTGGGTGTGTGTAGGAGCAGCTTATGTCCACTGTAGATCCTTTGATGGCACAGAACTCAGTAGAAGTGTAAGTCACTCCCCAGTCATCCTGAGGCTGTACCACTGTAACACAGAGCACATCACAAACAGTGTTGGGGGTAACTCATTACAAAAGTAACATATAACATATTACTTTTAGCAGTAACTCAGTAATATAACTTATTACTTATAGGATTTCAGTAATATTATACCAGTTACTTTGTCAAGTAACTCAAGTTACAAATTGAGTTACGTTTTATTAAATCAAAGCACATATTTAAAAAAGATACAATCATTTCCTAATCAAACTGTGTGTTTTTATACAAATAACCACTATTAGTAGAGCAGATAATTGCAAATATCACCCCAAATATTTCAAATTATGATACAAGCATGAAAATTGGCACACATATTCTATATAGGTGACTCTTCAAATCTACCCGATTGGCCATTGGAAAATCCAAGATGGCGGCCGTTTTTTTCAAGATGGCCACCAAAATATTCCATAAAAACGTACTTTTGCATGTAATACCTGTGGTTGGAAATTAAATGGTTTATCCTTTGACATATTTTGGTATTTTATACATGCTTGATGCACATTAATGCCAATGAAAATAATTCTGAAATGTTTTAAAACATATTTGACTATTTGTATGGCTTTCGGAATACAGTTTGATGTGGTATTGGTGATTAATTTTCATCTTCATCTTCTTATGTTATCATTCATTAAATGTAAATTTATCGTATGTTAGAATAGAGTTGGTGTCAGCACACTACCAGGGCACACTGGTGACACCGCTGCTGTGAGACTCGGCATGGGGTCCAGTTTCCGCTAATGATACTCAGCATAACGTCAGAGCATGATAAATAATAGCCTTTTTTCTCAGTATCTTAGTGTCCCAAATTCTGCTTAACAGTCCCTCTATAAGCCCATCAAGAAGAATAACACTGCATTCTTCAAGCCTCGTCCATTGCCCAACCGTTCAAAGGAGAAGGTGTCATAATTGAAGGAGCACTGTCAGCTCTTTTCAAGGCTCTTCATTTCATGTCAAAGTAGACAATGTGACCTGGAAGAATTCTTCCAACATGAAAATCAGTTTGCTCCAGCATCACTGAGTGACAATGGTAGGCTGCATTCCTGTCAGAAGTCTCAGCTGGTCAACATACTGGAAGCAGAGGTCCCTCCATCAGACTCAGAACCTAAGGCAGAAGTCATAGTCATTGATGGCTCAGCATTGATCAATGCACTGCCTCCACGTACATCAAAGACGTTTGATGACTATGCTAGTGAAGAGATTCGTACCAAGCTGGAGTCTTACTGTGCCATCTACAGGAGGGTCGATGTTGTGTTTGACCTCTACAAGAAAGACAGTCTTAAGTGTGAGACAAGATCCAAGCGAGGGAAAGGTGTCAGGAGAAGGGTTGAAGGAACGAGTAGAACTCCAAACAACTGGAAAAGCTTCTTGAGGGATGACATTAACAAGACAGAGTTGTTCCTGTTCCTTGCAGACAGAATTGAAGGCATGGACAATGCTAGCAGTATCATTGTGACAAAGGGTGAGGATGCTGTCTGTAACAAGGCAAGGGGCGTTTCAGGACTATCCCCATGTCGACATGAAGAGGCAGACACGAGACTCTTTGTACATACCACAAATGCCGTTTGATCATTAAGGCCAATGACACAGATGGAGTTGTCATAGCTGTATCTGTCTTCTCTTCCCTAAAGGAACTTGGTCTTTTTGGTCGCGTATGGCCAAGGAGCGAAAGCCAGATGCATTCCTATCCATGATGTAGTGTCTGCCATGGGGCCCGAGAAATCAAGTGCGTTACTGTTCTTTCACGCCTTCACTGGATGTGATGTCGTCTCGGCCTTTCGTGGAAAGGGCAAAAAGTGGGCATGGCAGACGTGGAATGTGTTTGGTGAAGTTGGCAGGACCTTTGCCAAGCTGAGTCAGTACCCAGTAACAGTGGATGATGAAGACATCCAAGTCCTTGAAAGGCTTGATCTATTTGCATGCAAGCAAAGGACATATGAGTCAATTCCACCGACACAGGCAGCCCTTAAAGAACATGTCAAGCGTGCAGCCTATCAGGCAGGAATTATCTGGGCTCAAGCAATGGACCCTCAGCCAAACATAAAGTCCCCTGCTGACTATGGATGGACAAAAGATGGAGATTCATGGCAAATTTGTTGGACAACTCTTGCACCAATTACAGCAAGTTGCCAGGAGTTGACGAAGTGTTCATGCAAGGACTGCAAAGGTAGATGCAAATGCTTCAGATCAGGACTTGTCTGCACATAACTCTGTGGATGTGAATGCTAACAAGCTTTAACAGCAAGAATAAATTTGTGTCAACTTCTAATCACTATTGAAATCAAAATCGGGTCGATAGTCAAGGAAAAGTCAGTAATCGGTCGACTCAGAACTAAACAAGGTCACAATAGGCAAAGTTTGACCTTGACCATGACCTTGACCAGCCATCTTGTGCATAACCATAAGAAATTGCCAAGTTTGAGCAAAGTCTAGTGAATAGTCTAGGTTTTATAGGGAAACATCTGTATTTTCTTGGATATTTTAATGGCCATCTTGAAAAATGGTCACCATATTGGATTTTCAAATGGCCAATCGGCCATATTTGAAGAGTCACCTATAGAGAGTATTCATGCCAACTTTCATGCTTGTATCACAATTTGAAATATTTTTTCACTTATCTGCTCTACTATATAGATGACAATAACAAAGGAAAATAATAACATTTACAATTTTGGATTGCTTACACTGACTTCAAGGCAGTTGAAATTATTATTTTTGGTAAAAATAATGCAAAAGTAGTGTAATAAGTAACAAGTTACTCTACACAGAAAGTAATATTGTAAAGTAACTTATTACTTTTAAATGAAAGTAACTAGTAATATGTAGTATATTACATTTTGAAAGTAACTTGCCCAACACTGATCACAAACCACATCACATTCACAAACACTTTACAGGACAGACTTTCATCTGCAGTGGACAGTATGTGACCCTACCAGAGACCTGGACTACATTTCCCATAACCACTTTGCCCTCACATCATCTCAGCTCCACTGCAACTCAATGAGACTATCTATCTATCTATCTATCTATCTATCTATCTATCTATCTATCTATCTATCTATCTATCTATCTATCTATCTATCTATCTATCTATCTATCCATCCATCCATCTACTATCATCATCAGTATGGGAGCTGGGGCTCTGTCTGTCTGTCTGTCTGTCTGTCTGTCTGTCTGTCTGTCTGTCTGTCTGTCTGTCTGTCTGTCTGTCTGTTTCTCTGTCTCTCTGTCCCACTGTCCCACTCTGATGTCATCCCACTGTGACATCATCAGTGATGTCATAAATCCCAGTGATGTCATAAATCCCAATGTGACATCATCAGTGATGTCATAAAGCAAATGGTTTACTAACTATCTGACTGGAAGGAAACAGTCTGTAATAGCGGAAAATATCAAATCCATTTCATTGGACATCGGGAAGGGCGTGCCCCAAGGTTCCATTTCCGGGCCTATCCTGTTCACTCTTTATATAAATAACATTTTTCTTCCTTCTGATCTCTGCAACGTCCATTATTATGCGGACGACACAATCTTATACTGCTTCGGACCCACCCCGGCACAGGCCGTCTCATCTTTGCAGGCCGCTTTCGATTCGTTGCAGCGGGCCCTGTTCGATCTTAACACATTAAGTGCCATAGACGACCTAACTCGTCTTACATAATCCAGCGCTTGAGTGCCAAGGACGAGCTAACTCGTCTTACATTAACATTTTTTTTTTTTGACGGTGGGACATCAATCAACCCCTTTTACATCTTCGAGATAACTATTGGAGCAAGAGAATGTGTATAATCTATTTTACCGACCACTAAGTGGCGACAGAGACAGAGAGAAAGCCACAGCCACGGGACCCGTGGACCAAAAGCAGCCGCCTCCCGCGGAAATGGCTTGGCGATTTTACAGTCAGAAACGAACGAGCCTCATTCTCATACTGTAGGCGGGGACGCTTCGCGCTGCTGCGGTGGGGGGTTCCAGAAATGGACTGGGTGAGCAGCATAAAGCCTAGAGTCGCACGGGGCTTAATCGGGGCTCTCAAACCCAAGAGACAGTGAGACCTATCCACACTCGCTGCCAGGGAGAGGCTGCTCAACTCGCTGAAAACTCCCAGCAGCACAGACGGAGGGAGGAGCCCGGAGACACACACACAGAACGGACAGAGATCCCCTCCCCCCAGAGCCGCGGAGCAACGCGCGAACACACACACACACACACACACACACACACACACACACACACACACACACACACACACACACACACACAATACAGTATACAGACTCGCCCAAAGGCACCCACAATCACAGGCAGGTGACTGTTCTGCTGAATTTCACAAAACTGCGATTATCTCAGCTTGCTGTCTCATACGCTAAAACCATGCTGTACTCAACGGCTAATATCTACATAACTACTAACTCTGCAAACTAACTCTTTTAGACAGAGAAAGCACACATTCTATTAGTTATTTTTAGATGATTGGTGTTCACGAAGTCTTAACAGAAAAGAATCCTCGGCTGTTGTAAAATGAGCCAGAATCCTCAAAAAAAAACCTGGCACAACTTACCTACAGGATTGAAAAAATGGCTGGCACTCAATGTGTTAAATTAGTTTTGAACTCCACTAAGACAAAGTGGATGTTGTTCTCAAGATCTATAAACAGAAATGACAATTTGTGTATCCATACGCTTCAAGGCGACCAAATTCAATCGGTACATTCTTACAAGTATCTTGGTATTTGGTTGGACGCTAAACTTTCTTTTCATGTACATGTAGAAAATCTCACAAAGAAATTGAGGAGAAAAATCGGCTTTTTGTATAGAAACAAGTCTTGTTTTTCACTATTGGCCAGAAAAACTGTTGTCCAATCTTTAATAATGTCAGTTTTTGATTATGGTGATGTGATTTACATGCATGCCTCTCCTTCCGTCTTAAAGCCTCTTGATGCTGTATATCATAGCGCTCTGCGTTTTATTACAGGTGATGCTTTCAGTACACATCATTGTATTCTGTACGAAAATGGGGGTTGGTCCTCCCTGTCGGAGCGTAGAGATCAGCACTGTCTCATATTCATTTATAAAGCATTAATTGGGAAACTTCCATCTTACCTATCCTCACTCCTCTCTTGTAACAGTGGAGGTTATCAAACACGATCGTGGTCCTATATCAGACTGTCTGTCCCACGGGTGCGGACCGAACAAGGAAAGACCGCTTTTTCTTGGTACGCCCCCAACAAATGGAATGTGCTCCAGGAAAACTTAAAAATGGATCACTTGATCCCGCTTGCTTCTTTTAAAGCACTTTTAGAAAGCACTCCTCGTAGGGTGTGTTCATGTTTTCTTTGAAATTATTTAATTGTGCTCTTGTTGTTCTTATTGTCTGTCTTGTTAACCTGTAATTTTGTAAATGCTGTATATGTTCTTTGTCCACCAGGGCTCCCTTGCAAATGAGAGCTTGCTCTCAAGGGACTCTCCCTGTATAAATAAAGGTAAAATAAAAAAAATAAAAAAATAAATCCCAATGTGACATCATTAGTGATGTCATGAATTGATTGATTGATTGATTGATTGATTTATTCGATGAATGAAAAAAGCAGAGCACATCATACACGGAAATATAAATGCCACTCATACATCACCATCAAGGATAAAAACACAATAAAGTCCGAGGACTTGTTTCCATTGTGGTCCTTGGTCTCGGACAGACAACTCAGACCAACATAGAAACAGGCATAACAACAAAGAAACATAAAACTACTTCAAAGACTATTAAAAAAAAAACATTTAAAATGTTAAAACAGTTTTACCAAAAGCAATATAAAAGACATTTGTAACAAAACCCAATCCCGAAAATAAAGAACACATTAACACATTCACTGCCAGCCTTTTTTCAATACTGTAGTTAGCTTCTGCCAAGGTTTTTTTTTGAGGATTCTGGCTCATCTTTCAAGAGCCGAGGATTCTTTTCTGTTAGGATTTTGTGAACACAAAATATCTCAAAAGAACTAATAGAATGTGTGCTTTCTCTGTCTAAAAGAGTTAGTTTGTAGAGTTAGTAGTTATGTAAGCATTAGCAGTTGAATACAGCATGGTTTCAGCGTCTGAAAATTTAAGCTGAGATAAACGGCTTTTTGTGAAATTCGATAGAACAGTCACTTTAACCATTCATTTTTGGCATCAGTAAGACGTCAGACATCTAAACAATAGTTTTGAATAGTAATTTCCTCCATAACAGCAGGAAACCCCCCTCTGCTTCAAACTCCTCCCTCCGTGGGCGTTCTCCTCCGCCCTCCTTGGCTCTGCAGCGGGTCTGTCACAAGCGAGTTGCTGCTGCCTGGCTGCTGCCTGGCTGCCCCTCGTCGGGGCGAGTCTGGATGGGGCTCGCTCGTTTCTTGGGGTTTCGGTTGAGAGCTCTGATGAAGCTCTTGCGATTCTGGGCTTATTTATGCTGCGTGTTTCAAAGTGTGCACCCAGTCTATTCTTGGAACCCCCCACCGTTGTGTGCCACCGCTGTGCGTCAGCGCGAAAGCGAAAGCGTTTTCGCCAATCCATTTTACAGTATGAGAACGGTTTCCTCGCGCTTTCCCCTGCAGTTTTGGCTCGGCTCTTTCTCCTCTGGAGAGCACTGTCGCCACTCAGTGGGTCGGTAAAATAGATTATACACATTCAATACCTCTAATATTTGTATAGGAGACGTAAAAGGGTTAGATCCACGTCCCACCGTCAAATTTTTTTTTTTTTTTTTAAGACGAGATATCTCGTCAACGGCAGTGAACGTGTTAAAAAGGCTAAAAACCAATCTGACTAAAATAAATAAAATTATAGCTGCTGCGCAGCAATGGGTCGTGGCCGGGCAAGTCTCAAGGCTTTGATGATAGACCATACGGTTCAGAAGTTATGGACCAGAATGTAAAGAGGGCTGTTATAGATCCACCATCTGCTCAATTTGTGTAATTCTTTCGTGTAGAATAAAAGGCCCCTCTGTGCACCTCCCTACCAAGTTTCGTAGCTGTAGCTGTTATGGTTTCTGAATTACAGCTAATTTACTGCAAGATTTTTCGAAACCCCATGCAAGTCAATTGGGAAAAAAAATATTATGACATCACAATTGCTCGAGTGACATCAGTGATGGCATCACAATTGCTTGACTGACTGATGACATCACAAATACAACCTAATTGCCAAATGTAACAAGATTTTTCGAAACCCCATGCAAGTCAATGGGGGAAAAAAATATTATGACATCACAATTGCTCGAGTGACATTAGTGATGGCATCACAATTGCTTGACTGACTGATGACATCACAAATACAACAGCAGCCTCGCCACAGAAATTGCTTTCACACAGAGCCAAGCAGCACGGCCACTTTCCATGTGAGGGCGAGGAAGACTGGACTCCAATGCGACAGGACCCCCATGATCTCGCGGTAAGGAGTGTGTGTGTGTGTGTGTGTGTGTGTGTGTGTGTGAGAGAGAGACTACACTGATCTCTGCATTCTATGATCGTATAGTTTACTGAGACACTAGTACACTACACTGTCTCTGTACTAAATGTGATTATATAGTTTACTGAGGATATGTTGCTTTTATTTCAGATGAGGAGCCGATTGTGAGCCCACATCTCAGAATGAGGTCAGGACGGTCAGGACGGTCATTTAGGTCTGCTAAATGACAAAATGTAATGTAATGTAAAGAGACACACATGGGCCCCGCGCACACACACACACATTCACACTCACTCACACTGAGTAAACTGTATTGTTGAATGTAAAAAAAGCACTTCATGTATATATATATATATATATATATTATTTGTTTTGTCATTTGTGTCATAACGAATAATATTTACATGTCTGATGTCAATACAGTTCAAAATAAAAGAATTGAGAGCGAGTTCTGCCTGAGATAGTGTCCTTTACAAAAATGCAATTTTCTGCAATTTCTCTTCTCAGAGAGACCTTTTTGGTGAAAACAGGGTGTATATAAATGGCTATAAGTAGAGTACAGAACATGCTAAAAGCTCACTTTTTTTTCTGGTGAACCCAGAGACGTACATCTTCATTTTGAGGTATTGCAAATCACTTTGGTGCTAATAGATAATTTACTGTGGGTCTTGAAAGATGACCAACAATTATGAAAATCTTTGGCCTGTGCTAAATATTGGCAGTCCTAAACTGGCCATGAATGAGTTATGACACTGTCTTATTCACAGCCATGCCTGCAGTACACTGTGTAAGCTCCTCCCCCTGTCCAATGTAAAGTGTCATGACATGTTTTTATTGTTGTCCCATGTAAAGTGCCATGACATGTTTTTATTGTTGTCCCATGTAAAGTGCCATGACATGTTTTTATTGTTGTCCCATGTAAAGTGCCATGACATGTTTTTATTGTTGTCCCATGTAAAGTGCCATGACATGTTTTTATTGTTGTCCCATGTAAAGTGCCATGACATGTTTTTATTGTTGTCCCATGTAAAGTGCCATGACATGTTTTTATTATTGTCCCATGTAAAGTGCCATGACATGTTTTTATTTTTGTCCCATGTAAAGTGTCATGACATGTTTTTATTATTGTCCCATGTAAAGTGTCATGACATGTTTTTATTGTTGTCCCATGTAAAGTGCCATGACATGTTTTTATTGTTGTCCCAAATATACTTTTATATCCATGTTTTATGTCTTTGTTTTTTCCACATGTGAAGCACGGGTCAACAGACTATTATTTCAGTTAGTAGCCTATCAGTCAGTCATGGAACAGAAAGGACGCTTTCCACTTTTGGGGACACTGGATGACTTTCACTCTCGTTTCCAGAAGGAGTGGTGTATTTCCATACACCTGACCATGCCCGCTTGGGACGCTGCCTTCATTTCGACGAGCACACACTGACTCACACACACACACACACACACACACACACACACACACACACACACACACACACACACACACACCTCGACACTGACCCACACACACACACACCTCGACACTGACTCTCTCACACACACACACACACACACACACACACACACACACCTCCTCCTCCCAATGCAAATACCCTCGGCCCATTTTACACACTCGCTATTTCGTTATTATTTTGCTTCGGCCCGTGCTGCTAAAACGCGAAGTGGCCAACTACATTTTACGGGGACTCACTCCTAGTCCGACACCTGACAAGTCCGAAAAATGTTGCATTGGACAGACATCTCGTTCGTCCGACAGCTCGTTAACCCGACAACGACAATCTCACTAATCTGACTACTCTGACTGCAGCGCAAACGGCACATTTCTCTGCTGGTTTTCTCTCCGTCTTTCTCTCTCACCCCCTCTCTCTCATGAACATAATGTAGTAAACCTGCTGTGGGAGGAGACGTTTGGGGGGAAGGCGTTGCAGACAGGGCCCAGGACTCACCACTCTCCAGTTTTGTGTCCAGGCTCAGCGTCCTGCCCAACGCCGTGCGCTATCAGCACCGCTGACCAAAAGTCATTGTTTACCCGGGGAGTCGGACGGTGCCATAAGCACCCCGGGCCGGGGAGGGGGGGAGGTGTCTCGCCAGCTGGGTGAGTTAAGTTTTAACCCTCATTTCATGTTAAATGTTGCATGTGTCATTCCCTCCCTGCCCCTGTATGTCGTGTGTAAAAGGAGAGGAAGACGAGTCGGAGGTTTTACTGTGGGAGGCCCATTTCTGTCTGGCCTGGCCTTTCAGGGCTACAGCCCCGATCTTTTATGAAAAGCCCCGGATCAGGGAGGTACGGTGGTGCAGTGGTAAGCACTATCGCCTCACAGCTCGAAGGTCGTGGGTTCGATTCCCGCCTTGACCGATGTGAACACTGAAGGAATGCGTGCCCGTCCGCATGTCCTCGAGTGCCCACCGCCCGGGTGGGGTCGGCAAAATGGCCTTTCTGTGTGGAGTTTGCATGTTCTCCCCGTGCCTCCCGGGGGTCTCCTTCATATAGGAACCCCCTTCACAAAAACATGCAACATCCTGGTTGCTTATATGGTTCCTCCTCTGATCGTTAAGGGCGCCTGTTCAGAGGGAGGGGAACTGGTTGGAATAGCGTGAACCTCCCACGTGCTATGTCCTACCGGTGAAGCTCCCTCGGGCAGGTGAAAAGAAGCGGCTGACTTGACTGCCCATGTCTCGGAGGATGCATGGAATCAGTCTCGGCTCTCCCCAGATCGGCAGAGGATGGAGTAGCAACCAGGATTGAGTAATCAAATGAGCACTAAACGGGGGATAAAATGGGATAAAAAATCGGGAAAAAAACATTAAAAAAAAAAAAGAAAAGCCCCGGATCTCAAATATGACTTCTTTTTCTTTTTTTTTCTTTTTTTAACAAAAATTGTAATAGCTGGCCCCCCTCTATTCATCTCTCATTCATGCTATAAAGCCCTAAAAAATAATAATAATGAGGTGATCAGAAATTTTTAAAATACGGTTATATTGGTCTCGACTAGAGGAAGTTACACACACACACACACACACACACACACACACACACACACACACACACACACACACACACACACACACACACACACACACACACACACACACACACACACACACACACACACACACACACACACTTAACCAGCTCAGTGGCCTTGTGGTTTGAGTGTCCGCCCTGAGACTGGGAGGTCGTGAGTTCGATCCCCGGCCGAGTCATACCAAAGGCTATAAAAATGGGACCCATTTGCCTCCCTGCTTGGCACTCAGCATAAAAGGGTTGGAATTGGGGGGTTAGATCACCATATGATTCCCGAGCGCGGCGCACGCTGCCGCTCACCGCTCCCCCAGGGGATGGGTCAAATGCGGAGAACAAATTTCGCACACTCAGGTGTGTGACAATCAGTGGGACTTTACCTTTACTTTACACGCACACACACACACACACACACACACACACACACACACACACACACACAGTAATATAGGCTACTTCAATATTGGGGGATGTATCCTTTATCTCACCCTCTTGTATCTTTGCTTTCATCATGATACTATACAACAAGTAACACAAATTACACGGAATAATAACAATTGCCACCATTTCACATCACTCCATCCGTGGCTGCAGCCCATCTAGCCACAACCCAGGGATGCCTGCCCCCGCCGTTGCCACACGCCACACGTGGTCCACGGCCGAATTTCCCCTTGTTCTCTTTATCAATGTTCCATTGGCCATTAAATAAAAAATCAATAAATCTATAAAACACTCCAAATCTACATTAAGAGCCAAAGGCGTTGTTCACATGTTGCTGCTGAGGAAGTGTGAAACCAAACTGTCGACACCCAGAAAACTCTAAGGCTCATTAGCATAAAGCATATATGGAGATGACACGTCAACTGATCAAGTCAACTGGTAGAGTTTAGTATGGATACACAATAACATAATCATGTTGCTATGAGAAAGCAGAGTTAAAGTCTGTCACATGTCAACTCTTTGCTATGTCTCTCTTCCAGTAAAGGAGAAATACCATAAAGATAACATGAGAAATCACCATTTGAAAAAAAAGACACCTACTCTCACAAAGTGATTGAAACAAAAAATAATCAGCATATTTCTTGTAATAACCTCAGTTTGACAGTTTGACAAAATCTCATATATTTGACTGATATTGATGAACAGCAGCAATTTCCAAAGCAGAAATAAAATCTATAAATAACCACATGAGACAAGACAAAAAAAGTTGAACCTCCGACACGACTACATTGAAGCTTATTCCACTGTTCCACTCATTATACAATACCTGAGGCAGACAGAAGGACGAGAAGAAATCCACTGGTCACTGATGAGCTCATCGCTGCTCCTCTCCTCTCTCTGTCCAGACTGAAGAGACGCTCAAACACATCAGCAGAGACCTAATGTACATAACATGAGAAGTCTATCAGTCACATGACAAACATACCTCTACTGATATCCATCTGAGAATGTTCTGCCCACTCTGCACTCGTATTAAGGATGTGGTTTTGCAGAGGAACCTGCTATGTAGCACTGCTATAATCTGATTACAATCAGAGACACAAACTGTTAAAATAGAGCAGGGTGCCTTCCTGTAACAGTAAGTTAGCGTGTTGCAAACAACAAACTTATCAACTTGAGTGTTTATAGAAAATATGAAAGTTAATTTAAGTTAAGTTGAGCTAAGTTATTAAACTTCTCATGTAGTGCTTATAGAAAATAAACAACAAAAGTGTGTAGCCTATGTGAGAGACACAGAGAGAACGTGTGTATGTGAGAGAGACACACAGAGAACCTTGCCTTGGTTCCAGATAGCATCTTCACATCAGTATCATCCACAGGACTATAAGACCCCATGTCTCCACCAATCCAACACATCTGTGTTCATCTGAAAAGACTTTTACACAGAAAGTATGAAACATGTTTTTAATTTCTCCTGGAGACATTCATATCATTGTGATGACTGGAGCAGCTCTGAGCTCAATTCTCCTTTAATTATATCAAAAATATAAATTTAATGCATTTTTCTTCACATTTGAAAAGCTGAATTTCTTTTGTGATATGGTTATTGTCTACAATCTGTAAAGGTAACAGAGGATGAGGACTCATATGGCTTTATAGAAGCAGAGGTATTTTCCAGCCATATTGTGGCCAACTATACAGGTTTTATTTTGAAAAGTCATACCGGAAGTTAAATATTCTGCTGCTACCTTGACACAAAGCATAACGTTCATAATGTGGATTGTATGCTGAAGAGCAGCAGAAGTAAACGGGGTCTTCTACCGGTCAACATCCAATAGTCCGGGAGCCATGGGGTTGAACCTCGCTTCGTCGGATAAGGTTTTTTCTCTGCTGATTCTTGTAGTTTGGGGGTACCTATTCAAAATACAGGAGGGTGCCCGGTGAGTACCCTTGAGCATTTTCAGATATTAACCCCTTAAGTGCCAAAATCGCAGAAAAATAAGGATTTATGAGATTTCACGCAAAATACTCAAATCAAATGCATCACATTTGTTTTCTCCAATGTCTATTCATAAAGGAGGTCATGTACAATGTATTTCATTCCAAATTACATAATATTAACCCTTTTAGGCCGTGCCAGCAAAACAAACTTTTTATGACAATATGGGTCGTGCTGGATGAGAACATCCATTGAGCCTTTCACTAGCAAGGACCACACAAACAACCAGGAACGTTTGACCATTTATTTGAATGGATAATGAGCTCCGTCTCGGTGTGGCGTGGGATCCGTCTCGGCGGATCGTCAGCGGTTTGGGGAGGTTCGGCGGGGTCCGGCGTACTTCCGGTCTCCGGGGAGTCCAGCAGTCGAGCGGCTTCGACAGACCCCTTACTTCTAGTTACCTATACAGGAAGACAGAATGAGGAGGAGACAGAGCAATGGAGGAGAGAGAACACAAGAGGGTGGGGGGGGAGGGGCGCAGAAGCGAGAGCCAAGAGGAGACAACGGGCCAGGTGGGGTTATATAGGAGGTTAGGTTCACCTGGGGAGGCGTGGCTTGTGAAGGCCTGATTGATTGCGTGGTCCTGCTCCTGAAACTCGCTTAATAAGCTTCCATTGCTCATCTGAAGTAGAGATTCAGAGTAGATGATACACATTGGGAGGTGTGAAGTGAGGGGGCACATTTTGCTGATGGTCTTCACGGTAGTTAAGCCTATTTGGATCTTGAGCATCCTACTCTGAAACATGCACAGAACATTGTGCATGGCAAACCATGCACTTCACACAGTTGCACTTATTGGAGTTAGAAGGGTTTTCATCTCCAAAATGTGTCCGGGACAAGTTTGCAATCTTCCGGTGGAGTGGTTGGGCTCAGTGACCTGTTGCATGTGTCTTTTTTTGCATCCAAATTCCTCAGTATTCAATGCTAGTGGCAGATTTACATTGAGATTTCACCACAAGATTGCATGAAAGTGGGCCCTTCTTAACATTCTCAATGAATGCTTCATTCGATGGCGGTAGAGCAGCTAAGTTTGGAACAGGCTGAGATGAAGGCAGTGACTTGGTCGAGGACCTACTGGAACAGTGCAACCACATTGTCAATGGCCGATAGTTTGTACAGTTTTGAGGACTTTGATGACCTTTGATGAGCCTTTTCCATAGTAAGACGCTACAGTGTCGCATCCCAATATGGCATGGGCTGGTAAAAGGTTCTTCACAACTTCTGAATGCTTGGCCAGTGTTGACTTGATGTCCACTATTGCCCTTTCCTTGAGGGGCGATTCCATGATGTGTGGGACATCCAGTCCTTCCTGATGGTAATGGTGAAGGAGTAGGATGAACACATCTGTGTCATCAGAAACCATTGAGATTTGATGTGCTTCTCCAGCACACCGGACCTTTTGGACAATGATGGTTTCAGCTTCTTCCTGCTGATTTTGTAAATCATATCGGCTCCTTTCTTCTAACCTGATCTCAATGGGGCATGGCTCCTCCCCTGTCACATGGCTCCTCCCCTGTCACCACCAACTTGTAGATGGAAAAGCCGATCTTGGGTCAGTTCCTCACATAAGAGCTAAGAGATGGTGTTTCTAGCTGAGCCCTGTATCTGTGACATCTAAGGTGATGGACTTGATAGTGTAATTGGGGTACGGTGGCGCAGTCGGTAGTGCTGTCGCCAGCTAGAAGGTCCTGAGTTCGATTCTCGCCTGGGACGCTGCGGGCGCTGGAGTTGTGACCGTAACAGGAGCACGAGTTGCCAGAACTGCACAAACTGTATAACCAGCGCTGCCTCAGGAGGTCCCTGAAGATCATCAAAGACACAAACCATCCCCACAACAGCCTGTTCTCCCTGCTACCCTCAGGGAGGAGATACAGGGTTCCAAAAGCACGCACAAATCGCTTGAGGAACAGTTTCTTCCCGCAGGCCACGAGACTCCTTAACATACACAAATAGTGTAGTAGTCGTACCGTACCGTACTGCAGCTGCTACCATTATGTATGCCTAATGTTTAATTGTATGTCTAACAAGGTACATGCTATTTGCACCTGTAGGTCAATTACGTCGAATTTAAAATGTCTGAACACATCTAACGTATGCAGAATGCCTAATGTTTAATTGTATGTTTAATAAGGTACATGCTATTTGCACTGTATGTCAAATACGTCGAATTAAAATGTCCGAACACGTCTAACGTATGCACATGACATGTGCACCTATGTGCAATGAATATGCCACTGACTTGTCTTATCGCTATTCTGCCTCATTGCCTATTGCTGCTTAGTATTGCTTATTGATGCCTATTTCTTATTGCCTATTGCTGATTGCTTGTTGCCTATTTGTACTATGTCGTAAACGGAGTCCACAGCACAAGAATTTCACACGTGATACTTGTACCATAGAGTGACAATAAAAATCTTGAATCTTGAATCTTGAATCTTGAACCCCCCATATCTTCAGTGCCTACTGCCCAGGTGGGCTATCTCGTCGAAAGGGCCTTTCTGTGTGGAGTTTGCATGTTCTCCCCGTACCCCCCAGGGGGTTCCTCCGTACATAACCCCCCACTAAAAACATGCAGAAGATCATCATGCGACCAGTGACGACAACATCTGAAGTTTGTCCCCGGGCGCTGGAAAGAAAAAGCGACCACTGCTCCTGGCCTGCCCCCTGGAGGAAAGGACAAGCCTGGATGGGTCAAATGCAGAGGACATATTTCACTGGCCACCGTCAGCATGAGTGTGTGTTGTGGCCGCATGCATGTGTTGTAGTGTTCGTGTGACAATAAAGACGGGCTTCCGTCTGAAATCGTGTTTTTTTTTTTAAATCATAGCACCTGTCTAAGATGAGGTAGACGTCACTGTCTGATAGATATAAAGTCAGCCGTGTCATAACATTTTTGATTAAATCAGCTATGGTGCCATCAGCTGGCTAGGATGGTCCAAAGAAGGGCTGATCCATCAATGACAGTGACATCTGCAACACTGGCATTCCTCCTGGAGATTTGGACTTGGAGTGACTTCTTCAGTGTAGACTTGGATTTACAAATTCACATTCCGTCCTCGGTAAACATGGCAGTTGGGACTGGTGCCAGCTCATAGGCGAGGACATCCTTCATGTCAACTTCATGGTCACTAGACAACAGTGTGATTACCCTTGAATCGATGGCATTTAAGTCATAAATTGTGGAGATGCCAACTTGGATTGATTTGGTTGTTGTCATTGTCTTCATCTTTGTCGTCTTTCACTTTGTCAATACAATCATTTTTGTATTGTCTGTTTTATAAATTGAAAATGTCTTCTGACTGTAAGCCATACTCTGGTTCTACTAGTAGAAAGCTTCTGATTACTATGCTACATTGTTTCTACATTGTTTCGTCTATTTTGTTGTTTGTCTGACATGTAATGTATTTGTTGTTTTGGACCCCAGGAAGACTAGCTGACGCCTTGGCGCCAGCTAATGGGGATCCTTTTAAAAAAACAAAATAAACAAATAAGAACAGCGACTTGCGCTGCTGTCAGAGCACATTATTTTCGGACTAACGAGCTGTCGGATTAGTGAGATTTTCCTTGTCGGGTTAATGAGCTGTCTGACTAATGAGACGTCTGTCCAATGTGTCATTTTTCGGACTAGTGAGGTGTCGGACTAGTGAGGTGTCGGACTAGTGCCATGGCAGCAAAAAAAATGTTTCTTACCCTGATTCATAACTACTACTACCCCCCCCCCCCTCCCCCACAATTACAGTAGTCACTTTTCCCATGCTGCAGTGAACCTGAACATCTCAGGGGGGGGGGGGTATATATGCAGAAAAACAAAAGAAAAACTCAGGAGAGTCCATTGCTTAGTTTTTTACATACTGTATCCTAGGGTTTAATATTTTTACCGAAAAATGAGGCATACCGGGGAAACGGGAAATGAAGCCCTCTTTCCCGGGAATCCCGGGAAATTGATAGTTTCTTTTTAATGCATCAAGGAGAAATATACCTATTAGTTCCCAACCTGACCGAATGTATTAAGGTAAAACATCGCTATTTAACAGACTTTTTAGGCTGTTTTTAGGCTGTATGTATAGGCTACATAGTGCCGTTAGGGTTTATTTAATTCACCAATCGCCTGGATTGGCGTATGAATAAACCCTGTAGTAGCCTAGGCTAACCATTTTCTTAGAGAGTTGTGGAAACTGCCGTGGAAGGAATGGAGCCGTAAACACGTCAATCAGCCCGTTTTCACGCTCTTTTACGCACAACATCAATGCTGTCTGATACCTGGCACCGTGTGCTTTTGGATATGGGCTGCCGCGCTGCGCTCTGTCGTCTTCCAGTCATAATCTCCATACCGCATACTGGAGCACGGCTTTATCAGACCATCACCACCCCTCTGTGCACGGACATCGCCTACAACCAGACCATCATGCCCAACCTGGGGCACATGAACCGAGGACGCACGGCTGGGCTGATTGTCGTTTTCACCGCTGGTGAAGTTTGCACGGTATTCGATCGCCGTCTCGTAGGCTACTGCATTAACGGTCATCATGGCACAATAGATCCCCTCAAGCAAGTCAGAAGTGTAGAAAAGAAAAGAAACATTGTGGGCTTTGTGTTTATTAATTAAAAATTAGAAATAAAATAAGAAATTAATTCCACTCTGCAAAGGATATCAGATTTCAAATTACTGGCTGTAGCATTGTTGTGAGAGTATTTAATCTTAAAATTGGCCTTGCAATACTACCTCGTTATTTGATGCTATATAAATATAATATTGAATGATTGTTGGTTGATTGATTCACTTTGATGTCTCCGAAATGCATATACATCGTGATCATTGAATGACTACACTGCTTACAGTAGCCTAATATATTACATGTTCTTTTAAAACTAGGCTATATCTTTTAAGAATGTAAACTATCTGCATATTTCTAAATATAGGCCTATTCCAATATGTTCTGCATGTAAAATACAGCAAAAGAAATTTCCGGTTTCCCGTCATTCATTTCCCGGGAAATGGGAAATGGGTTGGATGGCATTTCCCGGGAATCCCGTTTCCCGGGATTAAACCCTACTCCTGTATCCCATCACTTCAGGTTTGAGAGGCTGCAATGTTTACAGTTATGCATTTTGGCCGATTGTGCACTCCTGTATTTCGGAGTAGTGAGGGGCGGGGGTGGGAGGAGGAGCACCTCCGGGTGTGGAGTAGAGAGGGGGCGGGGGTGGGAGGAGGAGCACCTCTGCGTGTGGAGTAGAGAGGGGGGGGGAGGAGGAGGAGGAGGAGCACCTCTGGGTGTGGAGTAGAGAGGGGGCGGGGGTGGGGGGAATTGGGGCATGATGACACAATGGGCCGTTGTGAAAACTGACCACACAGCTGCACTTCATGCATGGAAGACAACTGTCTGAGCATTTTCATAGTATTCCCATGATGTCACAAGCATTTTCCTACCAATATGGCGCTATAATACACACAGCTCATTGGCTGTTTGGGTCACCTGATTGTAATCACCTGTTAATTGATTACAATCACCTGTTATTTTCCTACCAAGATGGCCGTGTGGTGATGTAACAGATTGGCCCAATCTCAATATCCCCCAAGGACTGAGCCCTGAGCCCTCACAGACTTAATTGACATCAGCTGGTAAGTGATTGAGTGGGAGAGGCTGCAAGGGCTCAATGGGACAGCACTCTCACGTTACCCTGACAACACCAACAACAAGTGCAGCCATGTTTCTCAGCTTTGTGGGGTTGGCATTTGTTCTCTTACATTAACTTTTTCTTTTACAATATTTTTTATTCGTTTCAGTTTGCAAATGATTGTAACAGTGACAGTAGATAGATTATTTTACAAACACGTAACCGCTCCAGCCACCTTCCTCCCAACTAGTGCGGTATGACATTTAGTCCCGTAGGATTTTTTTTGCTAAAATAGATTTTTTTTTTGCTGTTTTGGCTTTTATAGGGACCAAACTGTCAGAAAATAATGGGGTTCAAATTTTCAGACCCCTCCCTCACTTCCTGGGGGGGTCACTTCAGTTTTGTCCCTCTCAAAACTATTCTTGCACCTATTTCTGTGATTTGCTAAGCAATTTTTATAATATTAGAAACTTTGTGTATGTCTCCACACTCCGGCTTGAGCTATCCAGTAAAGCAAGAGTCGTCTGCACTGGCTGGCCTGCTGTCGGTGCCCCGGGCTGTGCTAGGTGAGTCAACTCCCATTTTGATAACTCTCTGTCTTATAAACCTTGTGCTCATTTGGTTCTATTGCTGTTGTAACGGGTCTGGTTCGTCTAGACGCGAGCCTAATTCTATTTTGAGAACTGAACTCGTTACAGTATGTGAAACCGAATGAATGTTGAGTCCTCGTGAGTCCCGAGTGGTAGCAAGTAAGCTGGTTAAACTCACTCCCCCAGTATAAATGCACGTTAATCAGATCCGCCACCCCTCGAACCCCGACCCTCTACGACCTTCCTCTCCCTAGCAATGGCCTCTTTTCCATAGCCCCATTTGCCTCACCACACCCTTTCCCACCACCCACACACTCTAGCCACTCCCCCTATACACCCCTCAAGTCCAAGTGGACGTTTGAGCCAAATTTGAATAAATTCCCTCAAGCTGTTGTTTTTATTGGTAAGAGAGACTCATGGCTATGCCACTAGGGCAAGTGGTACAGACACTAGTCCCAAGTAGATTCAAGAGTGAAGCAGGTAAAAGTACCTTCCAGTACTTGCTGCTGTAAATTGGAACCTACTTCCAACTCATATTAAGGAAATGGAATCAGTAAGTATTGTTAAAGGAGCAGTAAAGGGTTGGCTGCTATGCAGTGCACCCAATTAGGTAGGACCGCAGCTCAATTGCTGCTTTGTAAATTGTATTAATGGGTTATTTTTAGAAGGCTATGGCTACCTGGGTGATGTATGTTAATTCTCTGGATAATTTAATGGTGTTTTATTTTGTTCATTGAATTGCAAATAAGGTGCTATTTTGCTAGTTTTTATATTGTTTTGTATTGCTCTTGTTTTTATATAGTTAGTATTTATTGTAATTATTTACAATGGGGCCTTTTTGTGCCAACCATTTGTTTCTACATACGGGGACCACAATGGAAATGAGTGCTGGACTTTATTGTGTTTAATTCCTCTGCCAATGTGTACTGATGGTGTGGCCAATGAGGCCTGGATCTGTTTGTATTTTAACAGCTGTCAAATAAAAATCAATCAATCAATCAATCAATCTGTTCCTGAGAAATCGCGTTAGCAAGCATAAAAATGGCGGTCATGAGCTCACAGCGACCTTGATCTTTGACCTTTGTCCACCAAAATCTAACCAGTTTATCCTTGAGTCCAAGTGGATGTTTGAGCCAATTTTGAGGAAATCTCCTCTGAGAGATCACGTTACGAGCATGAAACGGGCAGTTCAAGTAACCTTGAACTTTGACCTTTTACCACCAAAATCTACCCAGTTCATCCTTCAGTCCAAATTGATGTTTGAGCTAAATTTGATGAAATTCTGTGGCGTTCCTGAGATCGGGTTAACAAGTATGAAACAGGAGGTTGTGAGGTCACAGTGACCTTGAACTTTGACCTTGGACCACCAAAATCGATTCATTGTTGAGTCCAAGTGGATGTTTGAGCCAAATGTTGAGAAATTCCATTAAGGCATTCCAGAGATATTGCGTTAACGAGAATGAAAAATGCGGTCGTGAGGTGAAATTTGAACTTTGACCACCAAAATCTAATCAGTTCATCCTTGAGTCCAAGTGGTCATTTTCAACCAAATTTGAAGCAATTCCATCAAAGCGTTCCTGATATATTGCATTAACGAGCATGAAAATAGTGTTGGTGAGGTCACAGTGGCCTCCAGCCACAGCTATCGTCGGGAGGACGCATAACAAGAGTATGCAGCACTGCACCAGTGGAAAATATATATATATATTTTTTCGCCTCACAGCTCGAAGGTCCTGGGTTCAATTCCCACCTGGGACGCTGTGAACGCTGAAGGAATGCGTGCCCGTCCCCATGTCCTCGAGTGCCCACCGCCCGGGTGGGGTCGTCAAAAGGGCCTTTCTGTGTGGAGTTTGCATGTTCTCCCCATGCCTCCCGGGGGTTTTCTTCATATAGGAACCCCCTTCACCAAAACATGCAATATCCTGGTTGCTAATGTGATTCCTCCTCTGGTCGTTAAGGGCGCCTGTTCGGAGGGAGGGGAACTGGTTGGAATAGCGTGAACCTCCCTCATGCTATGTCCTACCGGTGAAGCTTCCTCTGTCAGGTGGAGTAGCAACCAGGATAAATAAATTAAATTAGCACTAATGGGGGATAAAAATGGGATAAAAAATCTGGAAAAAAATATTGGAAAAAAAGAAGAAAAGGAAAATACATTTTTGCCATTAATTCTTCCGAGCTGAATTGGATTGGATTTGGCGATGCTGATTGGCTGAAGGAGTTGTCTGTCAAGGCAAGCACTCCCACCCACTCAAATCACTGTGGACGGCCTGAAGGCCACTGATACGCGGAATGAAACAGAATGTGAGGTCATGTGATCAGTATTGCATACCAGGCTATTCACCTTATGTAGCCACGCCCATTTGACCCGGAACTGTGGCTGTCCTACGACTTCCGGCCAAAAAAAAAAAAAAAAACGCCGGCAGCGCCAATATCATCTAAACTCAGCAGCGCCGCTTGGCGGAGTGAGGAAGGGAGTGCAATAATAATAAGAAGAAGAAGCTTACGGCTAGCAGTAGTTAGTAGTAGTGTAATTAGTAGTAGTATTAGCAGTATTAGCAGTAATTAGTATTAGTAGTATTAGCAGTAATAGTAACGGTAAACGTTGTGCACTTAAATGGATAACGTGGTTAATATATGGGCGCATACGTCTTCAACACTGCTGCAGTCGGATGGAGATAGCGTACCGCACCCGTCAACTATTAGCGACTGGGACGATGACATGAGAAAATGGCCACAAATCACCTACGGGGATATTTTCAATTATTTTGTGCTGTCCCTTGGAGTAGATGGTGCCACTATGAAGAACTATAAGAGCACTGAAGCCTACCAGTACCTTCACAGTGGTAAAGTGGGCTGCATAGTACTCCACCAAGTAAACAACCGGATATTTCTGAAGGCTGACGTTCAGCCCAGCCAGTCCAGCAGTGCAATACACTCAGCCTGGGTACTGGTGACAAGCCTGGGAGCAGTAGAGACAGCAGGGTGCTCTTGCATAGCTGGCATGGGGAAGTCCTGCAGCCATGCTGCGTCCATTTTGTGGAAGGTAAGAGCATATATTTTGTATTTGTCTACACTAATCAGTTAGCGTTACATCTCCTGTTGTCAATCATATCCTACCACATTTGAAAGTCAAAGCTCAATTGATAGTCTACTATCTTACTATAATAAACAATTGTGTGGCTATGCTGACTGTTTTTGTTTTGGTCTGGTCTAACTAATATAATATTACAGGAGGATGATTTGCCCATGTGATGGAGCATAATATTGTTTGCAGCTAATTCAATTTGCCTATCACAAAACTGAAACTGTGTGTGATAATCGATGCCACATTAGTATCAAAAACATGTTCATATCATATTAGAAAAATAGAATACAAGTTAATTTGCAATGTGGATAGGAGTGCTAATATGCTATTTGTGTCACAGAACTGCAAGAATGAGAATCATGGAGAATCTGTAAGTATATTGCAGTCAAATCTCGTGTTGGCAGAGGAAGAAGGTAAGTAATATGGAGTCAAGGTAAGTGAGATAAATCAAATCTTCTCTATGTCAAAAAACATACTAATACACTAATCTTAATAATGTTCTTAATCATTTTGTTGCAGGTGGAATAAGAGTTTCATGAGGCACATCAGATAAAAAAGGACTCCATGCACAAAGACTACATACACCATGTTTAGTAGTTGTTCACTAAGCTGAACACTCAGCAGCCTTTGCGCATGGAATCCTTTTTTACCCGATGTGCCTCATGAAACTTCTTCCACCTGCAACAATATGATTAAGAAAGTTATTAAGATGAGAAGCCAGGATACCTGACTACTAAATCTTACACACACAAAAGTCATTTGTGTCAGCTCTTGGACCCCGTCATAATAATCTATAATAATGTCACTTTCTAAATGATAATAATCAGTTGCACAGGTTTGGGGTCCATTTCTCCAGCCATACAGAAATAGGCTGGAGATGTCACAGTAAGTATAAGTCTAATCAATATCACTTGGAAACCAGTAAGTACATTTATTATTAGGATAATCAGATGTCTGCCTCTTTGAATGCGAAACATCCAACCACTTCTTTGCTACGTTTTTCTGATTCCAATTTTCTCTGTCTCAGGTCGAGAATGCTGTGTCCCAGGGACTCACTGGTATGGCATGCACTGATGAGCAATGCCACTGGAATGCTGGGACCCAGAGGAACCTTGCCCCAAAGCGGTTAGTGGACATCAGCTTTGCACACCACAGAGCCACTGACCAATTTCAGCACCCAGAGGTGAGGCCACATTGTCCACCCCTGCCTCCCACCCCTGCATTTCATTCACATGATACATTTAGGGAGAGCCTGAGCCACTTGAAGCTGCCTGTAGGAAGCCTGCTCTACAAATGTGTCAACGCTCAGCCAAGAGAAGAGCCACCCCAGCCAGATTCCCTTCCACATGGTGAGCATGATGTTCCCACCACCTGCCAGAAGTGTCTGTTATTTTACAGTACCTTCATTGCACTTGACCTGACCAAGTCTGCATCACTGGAGCACATCACCAAAGAGCAGAGTGCCTCACACATGTGGTATGATGCTCGCAAAATTCGCATCACTGCTAGCTCAGCCAAGAGGGTTCCAGTCAGAGCCAGTCCTGAGAAATTCCTGCAGGAGCACCTCTACCCCAGGTTCCATGGGAATGCAGCTACACGCTATGGGAAGGAGAGTGAGCTGGTAGCTTCCCAGTGGCTGGAAGGCTGTGGCTACTCTGTCAGTGGCAGAGGCACTGTGGTCAGTGTAGAAGAGCCATGGCTGTCGGCAAGTCCTGACGGAGTGTTGAACACTGAGGAACTGTTAGAGATCAAGTGTCCAGTCTTGGGAAAATCTTTTGAGTCTCTGGAAGACCTCTTCAGCAGCAAGACCTCAGATGTAAAGATGGTGGATGGGGAATTCCAACTCCAACCACACGGGCCACGTGGCTATTACATGCAGGTGCAGCTGGGCATGTTCTGCACAGGGCTGAGAGCAGCAAAGCTGCTCATCTGGACCCCATCCCAGCAAGCCTTGATCAGTGTCACATATGATCACAATTTCTGTGCTGCGATTGTGTCTAGGCTAAAGGCTTGCTATTTTAAACATATGCTGCCTCGTATTGTGGATGATTTTCAGGCAGGCAGCTTGTTATTGAGCGACAGGTACATGCAGCTTTGTGAAAGCTAGATCCAAACTGTTAATTCTGCTCTCTAATTCACCCTCTCCCATCTTAATGCAGGTACCAATGCCAGACCCTATATGCATTCCACACTTCTGGAGAGCTGAAAAGAAACGGGTGTAAGCAAGTAACAGTAATAGAGCCTTTTCACGGGAGCCATTTTGTGAAAAAAAAAGCAGTGTAAACACAGGTGCAAGCAAAACACTAATGAGGGTTTCCAGCTTCCAATCATGGAAGTTGGAAACCCTTATTAGTGTTTTGCTTGCACCTGTGTTTACACTGCTTTTTCGACACAAAATGGCCCCCGTGAAAAGGCTCTATTTCAGCTCCCTTCATCGTTCAAATATCACAGAAAAGGAGAAAATATTGCACGCTAAAAAACAGCACCAGAAAAATGTAATGCTCATGCTCATACCAATATTTTTGCCATCTTGCATTTGTTCACCACCTTGATGAGCATTAAATCTTTCTATGGTGTTGTTTTTTGAGTGTTCAGTATTTTTTCCTTTTCTGTATCGATTTCGCCACTTTAACTTGAACCAATTTTAACTTCACACTGCAACCTCAGAGATCTGGTCACTCATGAAGATTAAATTACTGACCCCCCCCCCCTTCTTTTTATGTGCTCACCTTATCACATTGCACTCAATGTAATAAGTTGAGCAAGTAAGTAATTTAATCTTCATGAGTGACCAGATGTCTGAGGTTGTAGTGTGAAGTTAAAGTTGGTTCAAGTTAGGAAGCTGCACGATATTGGGGAAAAACAGACATTGCAATATATTTGGTTTCTGCGATATATATTGCGATATGAAAAAATACAAGAATTTTCACCAAATGACTTGATTGGCTCATCACGCCTTGTCCCTTTTAAGAAGGTAGTGGGTAACCTGCATGGATGTGACGTAGTTGCAAGTGTTTTTAGCTGCAGCCAGACTGATTGGCAGGATGCTAGTAGGGATGTAACGATACTAGAATTTCTACTTCGATACCGATACCCAGGAAAATATCGATACTCGATACCATTTTCGATACCACGTGGTGGGATGACAACACATCAAGAGGCATAAAAAATAAACAAAGACAGATGGACGCTTCTCCATAATCTAGGCCTGATAAAACGTATTAAAAACGTTGACCTTACACAGCAGATTACACCTGATCTAGTCATCATCCTATCAGAACACAACAGATTACCCCTGATCTAGTCATCAGCCTATCATAACACAGCAGATCACACCTGCTCTAGTTCAGATCAGCCTATCAGAACACAGCAGATTACACCTGCTCTAGTCATCAGCCTATCATAACACAGCAGATCACACCTGCTCTAGTTCAGATCAGCCTATCAGAATACTTTGAACTTGTTGAAGCAAAAGATACCCACCAATGACAGGGCACAAATCAGGGGTATGTTTGATTTTTCATTAAGAGAAAGCACTGCTGATATTGATACAGTTGGTCAGTTGCAAATGAGTATTGTATTTGTTTCAAATTTTTAGTATTGATACTTATCAATACTATTGATACCTGTTGCAAATGAGTATTGTATTCGTTTCAAATTTTTAGTATTGATACTTATCAATACTATCGATACCTGTTGCAAATGAGTATTGTATTCGTTTAAAATTTTTAGTATTGATACTTATCAATACTATCGATACCTGTTGCAAATGAGTATTGTATCCGTTTTCAAATTTTTAGTATTGACTTTTATCGATACTTTTGACAACCCTAGATGCTAGTGTGCTAAGTATCAAGCAGCAATAAAGTTATAGCCTGACGTGTTCGAGTTAATTTGCCTTATTCTTTGACATTGCATGTCCTGCAATGTGACTATTGCGCATGTGCACATTGCGGTGACGATGCTGAAACGATATATTGTGCAGCTCTAGTTCAAGTTGTATGTTTGTATGTATGAGAGTTGCCGAAGTTATTTCATTGTTGAATGCTGTTACCATTAATTAACTTTGTCCATGTATATCTTGTATATCTTTTTTTGAATAACAAGTAAACACATTTACCCCTCCAAAAAACTGACTGCCCATGTAAATTGATCCTTCCCTTGGACGTAATACAAAGTAACTTTCCTATTTTAAATCTGTGATATTATGGTATGGTATGTTGTTCCTTGTCTAGGTGATGCAACACAAAATAGCACTGACAGCAGGACAGAGGGGGAAAATCCACAATGTATTTAATTGGTCGACAATACGCAGCACAAACAACAATATCCTAATCTACACTTCCTGGCTTGGTTAAATGAAAGTATATATTACATACATGTTTGGACAGAGTGGACATTTAAAGATAGGTTTTCAAAATTCTGAGACTGTGGACCTCCCTCCAGACAAAGCTTGGAAAAAGGACCCCCCCTCACTCATTCCAGGATACCTATGGGTAGCCTGGGTAAACCCAGCCTTCAACGTGACATCACAGGCTATGCCATAGTTAGTCTACATCGTTTCACGTCTGCCTTGAAAATTCCCGAAACATGAGTGCATATTCACAATTATATATTATTAATATATTCACATTGACAAGTAAATAAGTTGAAGCTTGCAGTGAAATACTATTTGTTTCACCAAATAAATGGAAATTAATACAGGTTTGGACAACGGTAGTTATTTACACAATATCCAAAAGGTTTGGAGATGAAGACAAGCTCGATCCTGCTGCTGCTACTCTGACAACTATACAGATAACTTCCCAAAAATTAGAATATCATGGAAAAAAAAAACTTTTCCATGATATTCAAATTTTTGGGAAAGGATCTGTATACAATCTATCTCACTCAGCATCTTCATGTATCATGTCACCTCGTAGGTTACACAGGGCGGCACAAATTCTCAGAATTTTATCTATTTTTGGTGCGAGGTTGATTGGCACAACCTGTGAAATGATTCTGAAGTGCTTTAGTCTGCATATGATACGCTCCACATGAACTCTGACATTAGCAATCCTCCTTGTGCTGGTGGTGTCTTCTTCAGACAGTTGTGCCCCTCGTTTAGTAAAGGCAGGTATTGTGAGTTTGACCTTCCTTTCGGTGAGCAGATCACGGATGGTGAAGCCTCGATCAGCCAGGACCTCATCTCCTGGACGCAGGTACTCCAGGAACCCAGAGTCAGATGTAATGAATTTGTCACTACTTTTACCTCCATAAGCTGGGGAGATGAACATTATTAGGCCACAGGGTGCAATTGCCAGCATGTACTTGACAGTGTTCTGTGCATAATAATGGCTGAAAGACTCTCCCCGGGAGTCAAGATTGCTGGCCTTTTGGAGGGGGGTCTCAGAGCAGTCTATGATGCATGTTGTGCCTGGGTAGTGTTCTTTAAAGCACTGGGGCATTGTAGCACGGATAGTTTCTCTCGGAAGCCACACAATGTATTCTCTCATATTTTCTTCCATGAGGTCAATCCAGTAGCTTGACATTCTGCTAACAACGCTCTGGGACACATGGAATCTTTCAGCCAAGTCTTCCTGGAGCAGATTAAGCCTCAACTTCATCATGGTCAACAGAAGCTGGTCTGTTGGGTCGAGCTGGAAGTTACCTTTGTAGAGAGGTATGAGGTGTTCAGCCACTGAATAAAAGGCAGCAAGCGGCAAGCCGGTATGGAGCAGAGAGAGCGCTTCGGTCCTCAGCAATGTCTTGAATAGAGGTTCTGCACACAAGGACAAAAAAAATCCAGCCTCAAAGCCTTTATCATCACATCTAAATTGTTACTGTAGGTTTTGGGTAGGTTACCATAAGCCTATGGCTTCTCACCTATCCTTTTCGGTTGTTTTTTTGTTAAACAATCGAAATAAAAATCATTCATTCATTAATTCACTGTAAATGCCATTGCAAAAAAGTGTACAAAATTCCTTTATACCCACAGCAATCAATGCATATTGTCACTGTTTATTTTACCAGTTCATGTTTTGATCATGATCATTTAATGCTTGCTAATTTCCAGAGTAATGGATCAAGATCATAGCTGGATCATCATCATAGCTAAAGTCCTCTACTTTAGCTATTCTAGCCTTCTTTGGTGTCTAAAAAAGTTTCATTTTGAAAGACTAGATTATGTTGAAAATCAAGCACTTTTCAAGGAGTATTCAAATTCAAGCATATTCCAAACCTTGAAAACATGATTGTTAAAATCAAACATTTTCCAAACTTTCAAGACTTTATACGAACCCTGTGCATATTGTGTTCCCTTGTCAGCAGTGGTGGGCAAAGGCTTCAGAGGGAGACTTGAACTGTACCTATGGTCACTCAGTGTGCAGTCCTCCCACTGGGTCCCGACATCTCTCTGGCAAGATTCATACAGCTTTTTAAGAATAAAATTCAAGCACTTTCAACCTACCAAAACCAAAAATGTCCAGACTCTCAAAGCGTTTATCATCACATCTAAATTGTTACTGTAGACTTATTGTACAAACCCTGCTCATGAAGTGTGGTACATGCAGGTCCTCATGCTCCATGCTGGGTCTGGGTCTGGGTCTTGCATTTTCATCTGGTGACAATATGAAATATCGTGGTGAAATATGAACAAGACAGATTATGTAGTACCATGTAGATCATTAACAGATTATGTAGTGATTATCTTATGTTTGGCCCTACAGATAGTTAGATATGCAAAGCATTTCAGAAGTCATTCAAATGACTTTATATCAAATTAACGCAAAGGATTGTGCAATTCACAAACAACCAAGAGCTTGATAATTGTAGCTACATACCTGAGACGCTGGCTAGCACCCGACGTGGTTTCTTAACCGGGCTCGGAACTGCATAGCCTAGCCATTTTTCTGGGTAGGGGTGCTCTGACGTTGGCGTATTATCCACAAAGTGGAAGGAACAAACAAAAGGACGTTTAGGTGGGGTTTTTCTGTTTAAAGCCTTCACCCAGAGCTGTAGAGCTTCCTCCCTCTTTGGAGGTGCATGCAGGTCGTATGGGGCTCCACAGCACTCAGACCGCAGCTGCGGGCGATGTTCAACGCATTCTTGCTCTAAAAACAGTTTTCGCTTAATCGAATTATTGTAGCACCCTTTGACGGAACATGGCGTGCTGCTCGGCATTGTCGACGATAACGTTATCTAACCTGGCGGCTAACAGTGGATACTCCGCTTGCTTGTAGTGTAGTAGGCTACGTTCTTTGTTTACTGCTAGCGCTGCACTGACTCTCTTCTTCGGCGTTGTTTGTATTTTGGCGCCGTGACCACCGGAAGTGTTAGGTGGACCCCGGAAGTATTTGGCCCACTGTTAGGTCTGAACATAAGGTGAATATCCTACATCTGTTCTGCACACACTGACACTTTATAGTATGTCAGTTTTAAAGGCCCCTTCTGTAACTTCTGACTCTTACTGACTGACACTGGTGGCCATTAGAGTAACTGCAGGCAGCATGTGCTCAAGCTGGCGTGCGTGCACTGTACTCACATGTGCCTAGCAGCTGCCTGGCTAAAACAATGACACCAGAGGTGGTGTTAGTTGCGTTGTAACGTTAGCTGATAAAAGTCACTTGAAAACGTAGACAATTTATCGGCCAGATCATCCTCGAAACAGCTGGGAAGGATTCTGGACAAATTAGCGAACATTATTGTGACCTGTTTGGTGGTGTTTTGGCTTACGTTGGCTGCGGGGACGTGGATACTAACGTTAGCATGAGCCAGGAGCTAACTGCCTTGGGTTGATGTGAGCTGGACATGACCAAACGGAACAGGGACTTGATCTGTTACTGCAGTCAAACAAAGTTCCATAAGCATAAGGGTAGTAACCTTTTATACTGGCATCTTGCCAACAAGATTCCTTGATAGCTGAGCTCGTCCGCTGCGTGGGCTTGCTAGCTCGACCGGTGCGCGGCTGCGTGGCCTCGCCCGGCCTGCAGCTCGCATACGCAGCTCGGCCGCTGCGTGGCCTTGCCCGCAGTTTGGCTGCTAGGTGGCCTCGTCTGCTCTATTGGTGCACACAGGTGTGTGTTACTCACAAAATGTTATTGCCCTGAAGTTTACATGCACGCATGTGTGTGCCCCTTACGTTTACATCAGTGCCTATGTCATCATCAGTGATGTCATAAGATGATTTGGCTCTTATGACATCACTGATGACATCATCAGTCTTATGACATCACTGATGGAATCATCAGTGATGTCACAATGCCTCCTATGATATCATCAGTGGGGCAAAAATTTAAACAGAGAACAAACAAACATTGCCCACTTGTTTTTATAATAGATATTTACGACTGTTACATTTTCACACTATTACGTTATATTGTGATAGCCTTTCATCATTTCATGCTGGCATTTTAATTATGTAAGAAGTCTTAAATCTGCCCTGTCTGCTGTCAGTGTGGAGTTTGCATGTTCTCCCCGTGCTCCCTGGGGTTCCTCCATATATAAGCCCCCACTAAAAACATGCAGGAGGTCGTTGTCTAACCAGCGGGCAGCGGCGGTTGGAAGAAGTTGGTCCCCGGGCGCTTCACTGCAGCTGCCCACCGCTCCTGACCTGAACCATGGAGGACGAGCCAGGATGGCTCAAATGCAGAGGACACATTTCACGGTGCCTCCAAAGCATGCCTGTGTGTGTGTGTGTGTGTGTGTGTGTACTGGCTGTCGTGCATGTGTGTGTGTGCATGTGTGTCTGTGTGTGTACTGGCTGTCGTGCATGTGTGTGTCTGTGTGTGTGTGTGTGTGTGTGTGTGTGTGTCTGTGTGTGTGTGTGTGTGTGTGTGTGTGTGTGTGTGTGTGTGTGTGTGTGTGTGTGTCCCAAAGGGTGTTTATGACACTAAAGAGGGTTTGTCCGTCCGGTTGAATCTTTCATCTTAATCTCAGACTGTGGTTAAAGTGTTGACGTATTTACCGTGGAACATGCAGTTTGACATTTACGCTTAACCAAGATGAGAGCTTCCGGCTGATAGAGGCACGCTCAACTGTCGTTTGGGGTTGGAACATGTGTGCGTGTGTGTGTGTGTGTGTGTGTGTGTGTGTGTGTGTGTGTGTGTGTGTGTGCGTGCGTGTGTGTGCGTGTGTGTGCGCCCGCGAGCGCGTGTGTGTCGGTGGCTGCTTCCTGTCGAGCACAGAGATGTGTGACGCAGCAGTCAGATAGTGTGTTCAGAGAATCAGTGAATAAATGCTACTGCCTTATTATTTAAACATGTTTGTGATGTCCGCACAATGAGCCTCGTTAATAAAGTCTAATCACAAACCTGCAGTGTTGGGAGTAACTAGTTACTAAGTAACTAGTTACTGTAACTTAACTACTTTTTTCAGTAACTAGTAATCTAACTAATTACTTTTTCAAATTCAGTAACTCAGTTACAGTTACTAAAATAGTAACTGGGCTAGTTACTAGTTACTTTAGGACATGAAAATAACGGACAACTTCAGAGGATTACCCAGTTTCTGATCCTCAGACCTAGTCCGGGGAGAGAGCTGCAGCCAGAGCCCCAGAGGCTCATGACCTTGATAGGCTATAAGCCTCCCCAATAAGTGAATGTTCAATGCCACACTGTGGCACAGCAACACTAACATAATGTGTGCATTAATAACAATCGAAGCAGACTTTTAAAAGTAACGCAAAAGTTACTTTCCCTAGTAACTAATTACTTTGAAGTAACTGGTAACTTTAAAGTAATTAAATTACCTTTTGAGAGAAGTAACTAGTAACTGTAACTAATTACCAATTTTCAGTAACTTTCCCAACACTGCAAACCTGTTTGCCGTTGCTTTTGTCCTTTGATCTGCGTCTCATCATCTCTCTTTCCTCTCTCATCATCTCTGTTGTGTTTTCGTCTTATTAGTTAACACAAAATAACAAACAGTCGGCAGACACGTTTTATCGTCTTTACTTGAGTAGTTTGAAGAGTCGCATTACAGACGCATGAGGATGACGTCATTCACTTGTAAACAGAAACAATAGCATGTAGGCAATACACTACATCTCCTCCCCGCTTAGACAGAAAGTACTAATCAAAAAACAAATAAACAGTATGTACGCCTGTTATTCCAGTCTCTGCTTTTTTTTACTCTTACGTGAACTATATACAGGCCACACAGCTATTATTACTATTATTTGCCAATTATGTTTTCTTTACAAATCAAGGCGCTGTGGTGGCTTATGTGCTCGAGTAGGGTAACGTCTTTCTTTATCAGGCGGAACTGCCTGGACAGGTGAGGGTTGCAGTACAGGTGGAGATGCAACCTCTGGTTCCTCAGTCACATTTTCTGCAGCCGATGGAGGTTCAGATGGCACGGCAGGTGCTGTACCAACATCTGGCAACTCCTTCTGAGGTGCAGCTCCAGATCTTCTCAACTGGTCAATATGACGTCTCCAGATGACTCCAGGAGTAGTCTCTACTGCAGTGGTTCTCAAATGGGGGTCCGCGGACCCCCAGGGGTCCGTGGCACTTTGCCAGGGGGTCAGTAAAAAAAAAAAAAAAAAAAAAATTAAAAAGAAAATGCTACATGTTACTTATTCCTTCTCAAACTACTTCCTACATGGTGCTAGTCTATCAAAATATCTTGGCTGTCATTTATTGTGTTGCATAGTGGTTTTCTGGACTGTTGACAAATTGTGATATTGTAAGTCGCTTTGGACAAAACAAAAGCGTCTGCTAAATGACGTAATGTAAATGTAATGTA
Organism: Poromitra crassiceps; assembly: GCF_964638095.1. Classification (NCBI taxonomy): domain Eukaryota; kingdom Metazoa; phylum Chordata; class Actinopteri; order Beryciformes; family Melamphaidae; genus Poromitra; species Poromitra crassiceps. The sequence goes on along the minus strand of NC_139626.1, from coordinate 60,635,755 downwards.
ATAAAAAAAAAAATTTTTTTTTTTTTTTGCAAAATCTTCATAGTTCAACGAAAATAGTTTATGCTTTAAATCTAAAATGGTTCATGGATTACATTCTAATAACAAACCTATCAAATTAAAAGTCAAGCACGTTACCGTGGAAACAATTAAGCTTAGCCCAAAATCACAAATCAGAATGAGGGGGTCCGCGGTATATTTTCTATCTTGTAAGGGGTCCTTGGCTGAAAAACATTTGAGAACCTCTGCTCTACTCTATAGGAGAGAGGTCCAGTCCGCTCTTTAACTTTGGCAGTTATCCATTTGCGCTGCCCTCTGTAATCTCTGGCGAGCACAGTCTCTCCTGCCTCCAGTTCCCGAGGCATCCCTTGATCCTGACATTGCTGCATCTGTTTCTCCTGTACACTCCTACGAAGGTTTGGTCTCAACAAATCCAGTCGAGAACGCAAGGAACGTCCCAGAAACAGCATAGCAGGGGTCTGGTTTGTTGTGGAGTGAGTTGCATTGCGGTATGCAAACAAGAAGTTGGCAAGCTTCTGCTGCAGTGTGGTGTGGTCATTAACCATTGCTCGTAGTGCATTTTTCAAGCTCTGCACAAACCTCTCAGCCAAGCCATTTGTAGAAGGGTGGAATGGAGCGGAGGTGTTGTGTCTGATCCCGTTGTACTTTAGAAATGTTCCAAACTCCTCCGAAGTAAACTGTGGCCCATTGTCGCTGACTAGCTGCTCTGGGACCCCAGTTCTGGAAAACAGTTCTCTCAGTACCTGAATGGTGTGAGCTGATGTGGTGGAGCTCATGGTGAATACCTCTGGCCATTTTGAACATGCATCCACCACCACCAGGAAGGTTGTGTTCATGAAAGGTCCTGCAAAATCAACATGAATCCTCTGCCATGGCTTTGCTGGCCATTCCCAGGGATGGAGAGGGGGAGCTTTTGGCATCTTTTGCACATGTTGACAACCTGGGCAACGCATGGCGAGCTCCTCAATCTGCTGGTCTAGGCCTGGCCACCATAAGAAACTTCTTGCCAGTGCCTTCATCTTTGCAACGCCTAAATGACCAACATGAAGCTCCTCCAAAACTCTTGCTCTCAGCTTGGAAGGTATGATGACTCTAAGGCCCCACATGATACATCCATTATCCAGTGTGAGCTCATCTCTTATATTGTAGATCTCCAAGTTAGCAATTCCAGTGTCACTGTCTTCATCTGATATGTCTGTGACTGCATGCACATTTCCCTTCTTAGTGTCTCTATATGACTTTTTCTCTGATGTGTATGCTTTGAATTTACCAGAGCGACATACACGCTGAATGTGTCCAACTTTGTTGCATTTATTGCACTTTTCATTTTTGAATCTGCATTCAGATGGTGTGTGTGATCCTCTTCCACATCGATAACAGAGCTCAGTCTGGCTTTTTCCTTTCTGTTTGTTCACAACTGTCATTTTGTTCACATTTACAGTCGTTTTCACTCCTGACTGTAGCTCTACAGCATCCTTTGCGGCTGTTTCCATGGAGACGGCGACGTCAAAAGCTCGTTTAAACTCAAGTCTCTCTTCTGTTAACAATTCCTTCTGAATCCCTCCATTCAGTAGTCCGCATACCAGACGGTCTCTCAAAGCATCGTTCAGTCCCTGTCCAAACTCGCAATGTTCAGAGAGTCTCATTAAATCTGCAAACATATGCTCCAATGGACTCTCCCTCATGCTGGTTGCGTTTGTAAAATCGAAAACGTTCTGCAATCACCAGCGGTTTAGGTGTCAAATGATCTCTCATTGTTCTTACCAGAGCCGCATAATCCAACTCGGCTGGCTTAAGTGGGGCAGTCAGACTCCTTAACAAACTGTAGGCTTTTCCTCCCATAGAGCTTAGCAGCACTGGCACAAACTTTACATCCTTGATGTCATTGGCCTCAAAATACTGCTCCAGCCTCTCACAGTAGATATTCCAATCATCTGTAGTGCTGTCAAAAATGTCTATTTTCCCAATATAACCAGCCATTTTCTCCGGTTCACTCTCTGACACGGTAGACTCGTCACTCAATACCGATACGTCCCCTTCCAGATGCTCGGCCATGTGCTGCGAAAGCCCCGCGTGAATCTCCCTTCAGATCCGCGGCAACTTGTTACATCCACAGAGTTCGTTCCCGTGCAGCTTGTCCGGTAAACGTTGTCGCACATCGTTCCTTTCTATTTTTAGTTGATCCTCGTTGCCACTGTTGTGTTTTCGTCTTATTAGTTAACACAAAATAACAAAGAGTCGGCAGACACGTTTTATCGTCTTTACTTGAGTAGTTTGAAGAGTCGCATTACAGACGCATGAGGATGACGTCATTCACTTGTAAACAGAAACAATAGCATGTAGGCAATACACTACAATCTCCACATGCCGCCTTTCCTGCTCACTAAAACTTGACTCTATCATATGATTGTTCAATGTGTTATTATTACTACTGTAATTGCTACTGTTGTGGTAGCTAGAATTAGCTAGACATATTTTATGTGAAGTCCTGAGACATGCTTGTGAATTAGGGCTATACAAATACACTTGACTTGACTGACTTGACTTGGTGACACAGCAATTCCTGTGGAAAGGCTGATGATATTAGACTGATCTGGACCTAGAGGGTTTACCCAGCTTTTCTCCATAAGCTCTACAAAGGCATTCACATCTGCCCTATCCTTCTCTATTCTGGGCTTCTGTAGATCGTGATGACTGAAACAGTATGTGGACTTGCATGTTCCTGAGCTGCCTCAGATACTGACTTCTGTCTGAAGTGACTGCACCAGCTTTCAGGCTGAAACCCTTGGTTCCTCCAGCAGTCTGATTGTCCTTGTTTATGGTCTCCTCAATTGTCTGGTCTACCATAATCTTTCCAATATGGAATAATTTGTCTGCAGGACGTATGCACCGTCATCCAGTGTATGTGATGCCAACAATCTTTGCTACCTGCTGCTCTGCACCAAATGTCCTCGAGTGGCCACCGCCCGGGTGGGGTCGTCAAAAGGGCCTTTCTGTGTGGAGTTTGCATGTTCTCCCCGTGCCCCCTGGGGGTTTCCTTCATATAGGAACCCCTCACCAAAACATGCAATATCCTGGTCACTGAAGTGGTGCCTCCTCTGGTCGTTCAGGGCGCCTGTTCGGAGGGAGGGGAACTCATTGGAATAGCGTGATCATCCCACGTGCTATGACCTACCGGTGAAGCTTCCCCTGTCAGGTGAAAAGAAGTGACTGGCTACACTGCCCATGTCTCGGAGGAAGCATGGAGCCAGTTTCAGCTCTCCCCAGATCGGCAGAGGGTGGAGCAGCAACCAGGATAAATAAATTAAAAATGAGCACTAATGGGGGATAAAAAAATTGGGAAAAAAGTAAGATTTTTTTTTACGGTTTAATATTATATTTGTGATAGTGGTGTTCTGTTCAAATAAAGTGACAAGATTGTCTCTTTCTTTGGATCAATGTTTGGTGTCATTGAGGGTTAACTGTGACTAATATACCACTTGGGAAGGTTTATCAAGTTGAAATATCATCTAAAGGTACAGACCTTTTCAAAATACAAAACTAGAATTTGTCAACTTGGATGGTACCAATTAGTGAAAATTCTGGCCCGGGCCCATCAAAATCCCACAATCAGCCTTCATAGTGGGATAATATGGGAAGATTATACATTTCCTCAATTGTTACAGTCCTGTGAGTATTTCAGGTTTTGTTATTTGTGTCAGTGATGTTCCTACATGTCATAATGTTCAAATAAAGACTATAGTTTAGGCGGAAATGGTGGTTAAACGAATGTTGTTGACACTTTGAAGAGCCCATGTGACCTCTATGTTTATTAGACAAACTCACAACTGTGCTTAAATGAACCTATGAGTCTACCCTTTAAAATTAGACCAACCATGCCTTCATAAAACATGAGTAAAGGTCCTGAAAATGAGCCTAAAGTAGGATATGCACCAGCGCCTAGATACCAATTTATTGTAGGGGGTGGTTAACTTCATGTGCTGATAACTGTGACAAAGCTACCACTTAGCAAAGGTTATCATACCAAAATATCATCTATGGACATGTACCTTTTCAAAAAATGTGACTAGATTTTGCCACCTTGAGTGATACCAATGAGTGAAATTTGGGGCTTTGGCCCATGGACTATCTGTGCACAGCTCCATGAGAGTAACATTATGCATGATTAAAGATACGATACTATAATGTCATCTGAACATGAGATACAGCTCCATGAGAGTAACGTTATGGATATGATTAAAGATAAGATACTTTAATGTCAACTGAACATGATGCTGTCTGTGGTATTGTTGCACCAAGCACAGACACACATACATGGTTACATGCGCCCATTCCGACGTGCTGCCACTCCGACGTTCCGCCACTCAGAAATATCGGCACTCAGAAATATTGCCACTCAGAAATCCCGCCACTCCGATTTTCATAAGGTCCGCCACTCCGAACTTGATTTGACTTCCAGTTCACGTTCAGGCAGCTGAACCTCGTTCAGACAGGCACCTCTCTCAGATGCTGCTAAATGGGTTGCCTCGAATCCTCGAAATGATTGTGGAGCCCAACAAAATTAAAACAAAGACGTGTTGGTGTTGTTCAAAGATGTTGTTGGTGCTCCCTCTAACTCCACAATGTGTCCACAAACAATATATTACAACTCGTCTGGCGATAGAATGCGCAAGTACATCGGAAATATGACTTTGACCCATCTAAAATCATGTGACTCATGTCACATGTTATGGCAGTCCAGCCTGAGCCAAGTAGCCTACAACGACGCTGGGCTCCACTACAACAGCATTTCATGTCGGAAGGCTAAATTAGCAATGGAATTAGGTCACAGACGGGTTCATGAATTACATGATTTTACATGTAGATGGGTCAAAGTAATATTTCCCATGTATCTTGCGCATTGTATGGCTGGCCGAGTTTAATATTATTGTCATGTCATGGTGTCTTTGGGTCATTATTAAACAAAATAAATTCAGTTATTTTTCTATATATATCTTTTGGTACTGCTATTTTACATTGAAGTCAACGGCGAGTGGCTTGTGTTTTCCCCCTAAAAGGGGGCGCGACCATGAGCCGCATACAAAATGACGTATTGCCGATCTGATAACCCTCATGACTGTTCATAACCCTCATGACTGTTCATGTGTGTGCTGTAGCCTAACCCTCATGACTGATCATGTGTGTGCTGTAGCCTAACCATCATGACTGTTCACGTGTGTGCTGTAGTCTAACCCTCATGTCTGTTCATGTGTGTGCTGTAGCCTAACCCTCATGACTGTTCACATGTGTGCTGTAGCCTAACCCTCATGACTGTTCACGTGTGTGCTGTAGCCTAACCCTCATGACTGCTCATGTGTGTGCTGTAGTCTAACCCTCATGACTGATCATGTGTGTGCTGTAACCTAACCCTCATGACTGTTCATGTGTGTGCTGTAGCCTAACCCTCATGACTGTTCACGTGTGTGCTGTAGCCTAACCCTCATGACTGTCATGTGTGTGCTGTAGCCTAACCCTCATGTCTGTTCATGTGTGTGCTGTAGCCTAACGCTCATGACTGTTCATGTGTGTGCTGTAGCCTAACCCTCATGACTGTTCACATGTGTGCTGTAGCCTAACCCTCATGACTGTTCACGTGTGTGCTGTAGCCTAACCCTAATGACTGCTCATGTGTGTGCTGTAGTCTAACCCTCATGACTGATCATGTGTGTGCTGTAACCTAACCCTCATGACTGTTCATGTGTGTGCTGTAGTCTAACCCTCATGACTGTTCATGTGTGTGCTGTAGCCTAACCCTCATGACTGTTCATGTGTGTGCTGTAGCCTAACCCTCATGACTGTTCATGTGTGTGCTGTAGCCTAACCCTCATGACTGTTCACGTGTGTGCTGTAGCCTAACCCTCATGACTGTCGTGTGTGTGCTGTAGCCTAACCCTCATGTCTGTTCATGTGTGTGCTGTAGCCTAACGCTCATGACTGTTCATGTGTGTGCTGTAGCCTAACCCTCATGACTGTTCACATGTGTGCTGTAGCCTAACCCTCATGACTGTTCACGTGTGTGCTGTAGCCTAACCCTCATGACTGCTCATGTGTGTGCTGTAGTCTAACCCTCATGACTGATCATGTGTGTGCTGTAACCTAACCCTCATGACTGTTCATGTGTGTGCTGTAGCCTAACCCTCATGACTGTTCACGTGTGTGCTGTAGCCTAACCCTCATGACTGTCGTGTGTGTGCTGTAGCCTAACCCTCATGTCTGTTCATGTGTGTGCTGTAGCCTAACCCTCATGACTGTTCACGTGTGTGCTGTAGCCTAACCCTCATGACTGATCATGTGTGTGCTGTAGTCTAACCCTCATGTCTGTTCACGTGTGTGCTGTAGCCTAACCCTCATGACTGATCACGTGTGTGCTGTAGCCTAACCCTCATGACTGCTCATGTGTGTGCTGTAGCCTAACCCTCATGACTGATCACGTGTGTGCTGTAGCCTAACCCTCATGTCTGTTCACGTGTGTGCTGTAGCCTAACCCTCATGACTGATCACGTGTGTGCTGTAGCCTAACCCTCATGACTGCTCATGTGTGTGCTGTAGCCTAACCCTCATGACTGTTCATGTGTGTGCTGTAGCCTAACCCTCATGACTGTTCATGTGTGTGGTGTAGCCTAACCCTCATGACTGTTCATGTGTGTGCTGTAGTCTAACCCTCATGACTGATCATGTGTGTGCTGTAGCCTAACCCTCATGACTGATCATGTGTGTGCTGTAGCCTAACCCTCATGACTGTTCATGTGTGTGCTGTAGCCTAACCCTCATGACTGTTCATGTGTGTGCTGTAGCCTAACCCTCATGACTGTTCATGTGTGTGCTGTAGCCTAACCCTCATGACTGATCATGTGTGTGCTGTAGCCTAACCCTCATGACTGTTCATGTGTGTGCTGTAGCCTAACCCTCATGACTGTTCATGTGTGTGCTGTAGTCTAACCCTCATGACTGTTCATGTGTGTGCTGTAGTCTAACCCTCATGACTGTTCATGTGTGTGCTGTAGCCTAACCCTCATGACTGTTCATGTGTGTGCTGTAGCCTAACCCTCATGACTGTTCATGTGTGTGCTGTAGCCTAACCCTCATGACTGTTCACGTGTGTGGCCTAACCCTCATGACTGTTCATGTGTGTGCTGTAGCCTAACCCTCATGACTGTTCATGTGTGTGCTGTAGTCTAACCCTCATGACTGTTCATGTGTGTGCTGTAGTCTAACCCTCATGACTGTTCATGTGTGTGCTGTAGCCTAACCCTCATGACTGATCATGTGTGTGCTGTAGCCTAACCCTCATGACTGTTCATGTGTGTGCTGTAGTCTAACCCTCATGACTGTTCACGTGTGTGCTGTAGCCTAAGCCTCATGACTGTTCACGTGTGTGCTGTAGCCTAACCCTCATGACTGCTCTTGTGACATTAGGTTTCAAAACCATGACAAAATAAGCAGTATTCTCTTCTCTGAAAGTGTATTGGGCGTGTCTGCTGAAGTGCTCGCTGTGCTCCACCCCGCCCCACCTCTCCTCCTTCCAGCGCTGTGCCACTTGATACATTCTGAGATGCATTTTTTTGAAATTCCAGGGTAGAGATAACCTGACACTGCCAGATGCGGGCGGTGGGTAGAGGCACTTCAACCTTCAACTCGGCAACATTAACATTCTAAATTCCCCCCAGCTGACTTCTGCTGCAGTGTTTGCTAGTACAATAACTGACAGGACGTAAGCTAGGTTCCCAACTGTTCCCTAGCAACACAATTCAGTGAATACCTTCTATAGTGTTAGGGGAGGGGCCATGCTAAGTCTCTCCAGGATGTCATCCAGAGACCTCGCCCTGGGTCAATTTTTTTTTTTTACAAGGCCGACGTCTTTGGTTAGGTTAGGTTAGACCAGGGGTTCCCAACATTTTTGCGCCACGGACCGGTAGATACATGGAAAAAAAAGTCGCGGACCGGTTGTCAGTAGTAGTTTTAGTTACATAAAAATATAAATGTTGGTATAATAAACTTATGATTAGCTACCAGTCTTTTTCATCAAATTAGTAGCTATAATTGGGAGTGATGGTGTTACAGTAGGCTACTGGTGGAAGCGCACGGTCACAATCTGGCCGTGGACTACAGCTCAGCATTCAACACCATAGTACCCTCCAGGCTGGTACGCAAGCTCAAGGACCTGGGACTAAACACAGCAATGTGTGACTGGATCCTGGATTTCCTGACAGACCGCCGCCAGGTGGTGAGGGTGGGCAACCTCACCTCCTCCCCACTGACCATCAGCATAGGAGCGCCCCAGGGGTGCGTCTCCAGCCCCTTCTGGTACGACCTCTACACCCACGACTGCGTGGCGACTCAAACTTCGAACACCATCGTGAAGTTTGCAGACGACACAGCAGTCGTGGGGCTGATCTCGGGGGGCGACGAGACGGCCTACAGAGAGGAGGTGGGGGCCCTGGAACAATGGTACAGGAGGGGGGGGGCGCACACCTCCCAATCACCATCAACGGCACAGTGGTGGAAAGGGTGGACAGCTTCAAGTACCTGGGAGTCAACATCCACCAGGACCTGACGTGGGCCGGTCACACCGCCACGGTTGTCAAAAAGGCCCAACAGCGAATACACGGACTCAGGTGCCTGAAGAAATTTGGGCTAAGGCCAGAAATCCTTAGGGACTTCTACAGAGGCACCATTGAAAGCCTGCTGACTGGCTGCTTCACCACCTGGTACGGGAACTGTACCACCATGGACCGCAGGGCGCTACGGAGAGTGAGACGCGCGGCCCAGCACGTAACAGGATGTGAGTTGCCAGAACTGCATGAACTGTATAAACAGCGGTGCCTCAGGAGGTCCCTGAAGATCATCAAAGACACAAACCATCCCCACAACAGCCTGTTCTCCCTGTTACCCTCAGGGAGGAGATACAGGGTTCCAAAAGCACACACAAATCGCTTGAGGAACAGTTTCTTCCCGCAGGCCACGAGACTCCTTAATATACACAAATAGTGTAGTAGCCGTACTGTACCGTACTGTAGCTGCTACCATTACGTATGTCTAATGTTTAATTGTATGTTTAATAAGGTACATGCTATTTGCACCTGTATGTCAAATACGTCGAATTTAAAATGTTTAAGCACGTCTAAAGTATGCACACGACATGTGCAGTGAATATGCCACTGTCTCTGACTTGTCTTATCACTATACTGCCTTATTGTTGTTGTGTCTCTTGCTGTTTTTGCACTCATATGCCCTGTTACATTTGTACTATGTTGTAAACGGAGTCCACAGCACAAGAATTTCACACGTGATACTTGTACCATGGAGTGACAATAAAAATCTTGAATCTGGCCCTCTGGTAGCGAGGATTTTTTTTTTGTGGCCCTCGATCTATCATCAAAGTTGCCCATCCCTGGTCTAACTCCACCATTCAGTACTAAATTAGACTAAATTAGATTTTCACATGTTTTCAGCAACTTGTAATGTGTTTAGAAACAAAGTTCTGAATTTGGTTTTCAGGGACTCTAAAGATGAAGTCATCTTTTGGTGTGCTGGAGAGACGAAACATGTCTCATTCTAACCCCCTGCAGGAGAAGGCAGCGAAGTGGCGGACGCACGAGGGGCAGATGGACGGTCTGACCACTAACGGCGTCCTGGTGATGCACCCGCCCCACGGCTTCACGCAGGACTCCAGACCTGGCATGTGGAGGGAGATCTCAGTCTGCGGAAACGTCTTCACACTGCGGGAAACCAGATCAGCTCAGCAGCGCGGCAACATGGTGGGTGGCTTACACATCAATCTGGGAACCCATTGGTTAAACAAACAGAAAATGTTTTTCCTCTAACCTCTGGGGGCAGCAGCCCCGTTTCAATGTGGTGCAACAGGAACTCAAGAGGCGCGGTCAGCAGCGGAAGAAAATCCCTTTCCGCTCCCTGCAAGCTCTGCCATTGGCTCCAACCGACCGGCTCCGCCCATTAATGCATTTCTTTTCCGCTCCCTGCGTGTCGCTCTCAAATCCCTCCGTCGCTATGAAACAACAATAACTAGCTCGTTGCTAGTAGCAAATAGCAACTTGCTATACGCTGAAAATGGTAAGTTTTGACTACACACCGGTCACGTTAACTTCATTTTGATCGCGTAAAGCGCAGCATGTGTGCGAGTGCGGTTTTTCAATGCAAGTCGAAAGTCTGTCTCGAGAGATTTCCTACACATAGACACATGCACACACACACACACACACACACACACACACACACACACACACACACACACACATGCATACACACAGATAGAACACACCAAACAAAACCGATAAATATTGTTGTACATAATTGTGGCCTTGTATGTTATATCCACATATCAGTCACACCGGGGGTGTTTTTTTTCGTTATTATTTTTATTTTTATTTTTTTATTATGTTTTGGGCATTTTCACCTTTATTTATCTTTATATAGGACAGTAGGCAGACAGGAAAGGTGGGGAGAGAGAGGGGAGAGGGGATGACATGCAGCAAAGGACCGCAGGTCGGATCCGAACCCGGGTCGGCCGGGCGAAGGGCTGGGCCTTCGTGCGTGCTACCAGGTGAGCTACCAGGACGCACCCGTGACGGTGCAATTAATGTTGAATAGTATTTTTCAAACCTATATCCAGTCAATGCAACAATGCATACCAACAGCAACGTTTCGCTGAGCCATATTGCGGCTTTTCTTTTGTCAGACCACCATTTTTCAGAAATTTGCTTTCGACGTGTACACATAGTGTTGCGTGTAGGGGCCCGCAGATCTGGAACGAGCTCGACGAATATACAAAAAGTTCACCCTCCATCTCCTCATTTAAAAAAAATACTTAAGAAGCAACTACTAGCCACTTATGTATAATTGGTAACACTTTACTTGGATAGTCCGCCTACAGATAGTCTACAGATTAGTAAGGTTTCAACAGCTTATTGGACATTCAACAATTCATCAATTCAGCTTCGTTTGTAGATGTTTAACAGATGATTTATAGAGTATATGTGACAATTCATGAACAAATCTACATATTTTCATAATAAATTAGTTGAACTTGAACTATGCACACAACCTATGCTTTACAGATGTTTCACGAATATTCAACAAACAAGTTGTAAACTATTTAATTAATATTTGTTGAACCTTCTAATTATCAGCGATTCTCAGAATTAATTAGTTGAACATGAGCTATGCACTCAACCTATGCTTTACAAATGTTCAACCACTTATATACGAATACTCAACGAGTTAACCATTTCATTAATATTTGTCGAACAATTATTATTGTCAAATTTAACTGAAAAACTAAAAAACTGTATCCTTATTTTCAGCTAACTCCTTTTCAGTTTCCTTTTTAAAGAGAAAGTCTTTCCCATATCTATCAGGCTTTTTAGAAGAGGTCACGGTCAGCTGGCTTCAATACCAATACAATACAATTCAATCATGAGAGGCCAGTTGGTAGGATTTAACAAACTTTAATTAACAATCGGCATGCATGGCAAATACTTTGGCACATGACTCCATTGGCCAGTGGCGCTGCTCTTGAGGCAAGAGGAGGGCATCTGCGTAGGCTAGGAGATCCCCCAAAAGGAAGATCTGATTACCGGAGGTTAATTGAGATCTGCAGGCGCCGGTAGTTGATTGTACTTTTCTGGCCTTCGACCTTTTAGCGACTTACAGCTATTTGCGGCTGGTGCTTCCCAACTCGGTCGGGCCTTCGATCTTGATACGTTAATGTTTAACTTGGCGCTTCCCGGCTTGGCCTACTTGGCTGCCATGGCACCTCGCGATAGCGCTTCCCAGCTTGGCCTACCTGGCCGCCTTGGCACCTCGCGATTTAACCTGGCGCTTCCCAACTTGGCCTACTTGGCCCTGCCTTGGCGCCTCGCCTTCACCTGACTTGGTGCTTCCCAGCTTGGCCTACTTGGCCGCCTTGGCACCTCGCCTTTACCTGACTTGGCGCTTCCCAGCTTGGCCTACTTGGCCGCCTTGGCGCCTCACCATTTAACTTGGCCTTCTTGGCCCCCCTGGCTTGGCGCGACTTGGCCTTCTCTGACTCTCTCTTTCTCTTCGGGGGGTCCACCAGCAGGAAGTCGTCCAGCATGTGGAGCACGGCGGGGAGACGCTCGTTATTAAGCAGGATCCAGCATAGCGCTTCCGATAGGGAGTTAAAGATGGCGGGGCTGCTCCTGCAGCCGAACGTGAGCCTGACCGCGAAGTAGAACCTCGACTCCCATTTGATTCCGAACAGCGGCCATTGGGAGGGATGGATGGGCATGACTTTGAAAGCGTCCGAGATGTCGGCCTTAGAGAGCTGGGCGCCTCTCCCCGCAAACTTAATAAGGAGGATGGCGTGGTCTACTGTGGCGTAGTGGAGGGAGAAGGGTTCGGGGGGAATTAGACTATTTATGCTGGGGGTGGGGCCGTGCCGGGGTGACGAGAGGTCAATTATCATTCTTTTCTTGCCGGAATATTTGCGCGTGGCGATGCCTATTGGGCTTGTCCGGAACACCGGGAAGGGGGGGGGACTTGAAGGGGGCGATTAGGAATCCCTTAGATAATTCTTTGGCGAGAAGTTGGGAGACTACTTCGGGTTCCTTGAGGGCGGATTGCAAATTTTTTGATATGTGGGGGGCCAGGGGGGGGGCGACTACGCCTATCCTGAACCCCTGGGAGAGGCCGGACAATAAGTAGTCGACGAAAGGGCGGTTGGGGTGATGGGACAGCTCCTGTCTTAGAGCTGGGACGTCGATGGGGGTGGAGGGGTGGAGTTTTAGTGTCCCCGGAAGCCCGGTCTCTCCTTCTTGGGGGACAGCAGCTTTGGGGGGCGGTTCCTTCGCGGACAGGCGGAGCGGGGGTGGGCGTCCCCGCAGAAGCTACATGAGTGCAGGCAGGCCCGGCGCTAGGGGCGGGCCTGACCGGGCCGGGCCCCCCCATTCAACAAACTGGCCCCCCCCCATTCCAAAAAAAAAAAAAAAAAAAAATTTTTTTTTTTTTTTTTTTTTTTTTGCTAAACGTTTTTCCGTTTTTCTGTTTTAAAGTTTAACATGGAATCTGGCTGTCATTAGGCATTGATTAACTGAATGCTATTGCTAACTGTTACTTTGAACATCCATTTGCAATGATTCTGGCTGGATATTAACTATTGTAAATTTGTCACAATGAATGCAATTTGTGCACAATGTGTAAATACACTTAATATTAATTGTTTAGGCCTAATTATTTGTAAAGTCACAACACATTAGAGATGTGTGTAGTTCTTCACAGATTTAGCCTCTTCATTTTGCTCTCAAATGCACCAGGTTGACGAATTTTACTTTAAAATGTACAAAATCTTCTTCCGGGGGAGAATCCCCCCGGACCCCCCTTGGGTAGCTTGGCCCCCCCAAGCTAGTGGCAGGCCCCCTCTGTAACTTGGGTCTGGAGCCGGGCCTGAGTGCAGGAAGGAACAATTAGCGTACGTGCACACGTTCTCATTGAAATATCTGCAGACCGTGTTGGGGCCGTAGCTACGCACCTGGTTGCCTGCCTGGGAAGACCCGCTGGTGCTGGGCGCCCGGGAGGGGGCGGCGCCGGGCTGAAAAGCCGCCTTTGGGCAGAATTGTGCAGAGTGCCCCGGTTCGCCGCACGAGTAGCAGGTGTTCGCCGGCCGCCCGCTAACCAACGAGGTGAAGATCTGCATGTCCATGATGGACCAGTTAAGCCGCGTATTAGCCTGAGTGATCATCAGGGCGGCTTTAGCGGAAAATGCCTTATGGTATTGGTAGAAAAGTTTACCGTGGTTAGTGTGGAGGTCCCCTATTAGCACTAGATATTTGTCTAGCTCATGGCGGCGCTCTGGGTACACTTCGCAAATCACGTCGCGGTAGACGCCGAACGTGTTCAGGAAGTCACCTATGGAAAGGTCTTTGGGCAGGCGGGGGTCGGACGACTTTAAATAGACAGGGGCGTCGGAGTCACCCGTGACCTTCCTTTTACACTCGGGGGATGGCAGGAGTATGCTAACTAAGTTAATGTCTCTGCCCTTTAAAATCTTGGACCTCAGCCTGGGAGAAACATCAGCACAGGGAGAAACAAAAGGCATACCAAATGGGATGGCAGGCATGGCGGACGCCAGGGTGTTCATCTGGGCGGGTTGGGTGGTGGTGGGGAGCACGTCGGCTTGCTGCGTGGGCGGGGGCAGGATCGGCTGCTGCGCCAGCTGGGCTGCAGCGAACGTGGGGGGAGGGGGGTTTTCCAGGGCCCTCAGACGAGCATCTACTGATCTGCTAGCATCTAGCAGGGACAGCAGAATGGCTCTTGACGACCCCTGTCGGCTCGGCGGAGCTACGAGTGGGGCCGTTTCCGCTTCCGGGGCGGCGGCCTGGAGGTCAGTGTGACCAGGAAGGACGTGGCGTCTCGCGGCGGCCCCGCGGCCTGCATTTCCCCGGCGGCTCCCAGCTCTCGGGGCAGCTGCCTCTACTGTTCTTCGTCCGCGGCCTCTCGCACGTCTGCGCCGAGCGGCCTCTCCCTCCGGCACGCTCGCATGCGTTCTTGGGCGTCCACGGCGCGGCACTTCGTCTCCTGCTCTCCTCCCACGGGCCGTCGCAGTGGTGCGCCCCGTGCCACTGGAGCGCGCGCCGGGCCTTGTCATCGTGGCTGCGTTGGCAGCCTGTGGTCCGGCCGCTTCGCCAACGTCTTCATCAGACGCCTCGGAAAGCAAGTACTCTCCGTGGCCGAACAGGGAACCGATGTCTAAGCTGTCGTCACTGTCCATGGACTGCTCTGGCTCGGAACTCGACATGCCGGGAGTGGAGTGGGGAACGTTGAGAGATCTGCGGGGAATATCCACGGGTAGAGAAGGCTTGGGGGTGCTGATTCGGTCTGCAGGTATGGTGCAAAACAACGCAAAACAACGCTTCGGAGGACGGCTTCAAGGGAGATGGACTGCCGTGAAGCTAAGCTGCTGCTATGATCGGCCAGAGAGAAAGAGGTGACGTAGAACCCTTGCTATATATATGAGGATTGACTGACGTCATGTTTGACGTCATAGCAGACGTCATACTAGGACTTGACTGACACGTCATGCTAGAACTTGACTGACGTCAGGGGATGATCGGATTATGCATGAGTGGCCTTCTGCTTGAAATATGGTCTGGAGACCTCACTACATCAATCTGAATCATGTTGTGAAATTCAAAGCCAATTGTTATGGTACAATAGAAATATTTTAATTAAGGATACACCTATGTTTATTGAATCAATGTTTGAAAAAGGAATATTATTTTTGAATGATCTTTTGAATAGTGGGGGTGAAATCGTGTTTTATGATGAGTTCATAGTATATGGCAACGCTTGTGACTCCTTTACATATAATCAACTCTTTGCAGCTATACCCCAGACCTGGAAAAGGAAGCTACTATTAAATACAAAACAAATGGTATGCTGCCCTGACATAAAGGATTTGTATCCTTTATGTCAGGATGTATATATTTATGTTATAAATAAGAAAAAAATGAATAAGAAAATGTATCAGTTTCATATGTATCTTAAAAAAATATGTGCAGCACCGGTAGCCATTCAGTCAAAATGGGAGGATATGTTGGACATGTGCATCCCAAGAATGGATCTCTGTTTACAGCACACATTTTTATAGTTATCCTCTAACCATAATGTTTGGGGATTTAAGGGATGATGAAGAAGGAAAAGACCTGAATAATATTGGAACTATATATGATGGGGAAAGCATATATACAGTATTTAAAGCTACGAAAAGACACCAATTAGATATTGAACGTTTTAAAACATTTCTAAAATTTCAGTGGATTCTTGAAAGGGATATTAATAGAAATGAAAAACAGAATTTAATTTATGAACGTGGGTGGGAAACTTTGAGTCGGGGTGAGGGTTGGAGTTAGGTGGACATAGGCTGAGGAAATGTTTTTTGTATTTCTTTGTTTTGTTTTGTTTTTGGATTCAAACTTTTGTTTACTTTAATTTATCCTTTTTTGCTGTATAAGCAATAACTTTTTCTTGGTATGTATGTTTTTGTCTTTTTCCCTCTCTTGGCTGCTCCATACAATTTACCTGAGTCTTCACTCTCTTAGCTGCTCCATACAGTTTACCTGAGTTTTCAATCTCTTGGCTGCTCCAGACAGTTTACCTGAGTTTTCATTCTCTTGGCTGCTCCAGACAGTTGACCTGAGTTTTCACTCTCTTGGCTGCTCCATACAGTTTACCTCAGTTTTCACTCTCTTGGCTGCTCCAGAGAGTTTACCTGAGTTTTCACTCTCTTGGCTGCTCCAGACAGTTTACCTGAGTTTTCACTCTCTTGGCTGCTCCAGACAGTTTACCTGAGTTTTCACTCTCTTGGCTGCTCCAGACAGTTTACCTGAGTTTTCACTCTTTTGGCTGCTCCATACAGTTTACCTGAGTTTTCACTCTCTTGGCTGCTCCAGACAGTTTAGCTGAGTTTTCACTCTCTTGGCTGCTCCAGACAGTTTACCTGAGTTTTCACTCTCTTGGCTGCTCCATACAGTTTACCTGAGTTTTCACTCTCTTGGCTGCTCCAGACAGTTTAGCTGAGTTTTCACTCTCTTGGCTGCTCCAGACAGTTTAGCTGAGTTTTCAGTCTCTTGGCTGCTCCAGACAGTTTACCTGAGTTTTCACTCTCTTGGCTGCTCCATACAGTTTACCTGAGTTTTCACTCTCTTGGCTGCTCCAGACAGTTTAGCTGAGTTTTCACTCTCTTGGCTGCTCCAGACAGTTTAGCTGAGTTTTCACTCTCTTGGCTGCTCCAGACAGTTTACCTGAGTTTTCACTCTCTTGGCTGCTCCATACAGTTTACCTGAGTTTTCACTCTCTTGGCTGCTCCAGACAGTTTAGCTGAGTTTTCACTCTCTTGGCTGCTCCAGACAGTTTAGCTGAGTTTTCAGTCTCTTGGCTGCTCCATACAGTTTACCTGAGTTTTCACTCTCTTGGCTGCTCCAGACAGTTTACCTGAGTTTTCCCAGTGTTTCTTGCGCCTGTAGGCTTCCTGATTCTTCTGTGTTGAAGATTCTTCTCCTCTCTGCTGCACCACTTGTCTGTCAGCTCATCTACCTGCTCGGCCTGGGTCACAAACTCCCCGTGGCTTCCAGCTTCCATTATCATTCACATCCCCTTGACCACCATCGCTTTGCAAATAAACCTTTTCATCTCCACTCACCTCATGTCTGTGTCTTCCTTTGGGTCCAAGCTAGCGGTAAAAGCCTGTAGCCTATAGATGTTGTCTGTAGATGTTTAACAGATTATCTATAGAGAAATAAGAGTCCATGAACATATTCTCTAGTAGAGTAGATTAGTTGAACTTGAACCACTCACAAACCACGGGGTGTGGTTGATGGACATGAGCTCTGTTATACAGATGGAGAGACTCAGGTCCCTGAGAGCCAACTCGCTTAAAAGGTTCTCGACTATTTGGGATCCTTTTTTGGCCTACTTTGATGAGCTTAAGAATGATTAGTGTCTGAGGCTCTCCTGTCTGGTTTCTCGTGGACCCCTTGCATGGGACCCCATCCACAATATCTATTACAGATAAAAGCACCTTATGCGGCTGGTAGCAACATGTAATGTTGAACGTTGATAATCTATGTTTTGTTTTATTTTATTTTATTTCCTGTGTCTGAGCCTGTTTATTTGTCTTGTTAGTGTATTATTATTGTTCTATAAAGATTAAAAACAAAATATTGGAGAAAATGAAAGAAAAAAAACTCAACAAACCACGTGTGGAGTACTGCCTTGTCCATGGAGTGCATTCATAAAGCCGTTGCTTTTACCACAGAATTTCAACTACATAATGTAAATGTGAAGTTGACCATCACTTGCATAACCACTAAACAACTGTAGAGTCCAGATTTTCATCTGGACTCCCCAAGTAAAGTGAAAACTAGCTGATAGTCTACAAATTAATTTACATATAAGTAGATATGGAAGTTGATTATTGCATAACCACTAAACATAATATAGATTTTCATCTGGACTACCCAAATAAAGTGAAAACTAGTATACAGGCAATATCCATTCCATACTATTCATGACAAATTTGACTGTACAGATGAAGTAGAAGTACAAAGTTATATTCTTTTTTCTCCACACACACAATTTATAAGGCACATTAGGCAAACTGCCAAACAAGATGGACTGATGGTTGTAATGGATTAAAAAGAATTGTATGAGGCCAGCAACACCTGCCTTAGGCTATTAACACTTACCTGGTTAAACAGCGAGGGGACACATCCTAACGATTAGCCTAGTCCCAGGGCATCACTATACTTTTTAGTTTTGGACAAACCGGGTCGTCCAGCAGAACTCCCACAATGGCCGAAAGCCACGCCACAGCACAGTGCAACAATCAGGTAAGCCGGCGGCGTGGTAGGGGGAAGGAATGGGATTGGTGGACCTGAAGCAGTACTGATTTCCAACTTTGTTGTCGGTAGAGAGCTGGTTTGAGCCCAGACGTGTCCAGATTTTAACCCTGTTTTAACAGTTTTTAACACCAACAACCTGGCTATAGGCAAGTAAAACAACTTGGTTGGGTTTAGGCAACCATAACCCTTTCGTTGCCTATACCCAATCAAGTTGTTTTGCTTGCCTAGCCTTCACCAAGTTGTTTTGGTTGCAGTTTGACAGTCAGCTCTCATTGAGATCAAAGCTTCCTGTGTGCCGACTGTGCGGGCAAAACGGAATGTTTGCAGCCGTTATGTTCAAGACAGGCAGTTTGTGGTTTAAACAAGGTTTCCTGTTTGAAAACCTGCTATAGTTGCCTGCTCTCATGCAACTTGTTTCACCAGAGAGGATTAAGGAGAAGGCAGAGAAATACTTCATCAATCAATCAATTAATAAATCAATTAATCAATCAATCAATCAATCAATCAATCAATCAATCTTCACCCACAGGGCCCTTGAAAAAGTCGTAACCCCGGGGCCCATGGCTACTTTAATCCGGCCTTGGCTGTGGCACGGCTTTCAGCCATTGTGGGAGTTCTGGACTACCAGCCCTGGTTTAATGCATGGGCTTACAGGGGTAAGCCCCGAGGCTCGGAGGCAAGAAAAAATTCGGGGGGGGTGGGGGGGGGAGTGTGCACGTGCACTCACATGCGTGCATTACGTGTGAGAAAGATGGATATCGGTCTACAGTGAGCCTGTGCTGCAGTCCAATCAATGTGGAGAATCAAAATGAGCTAAATGTATTTTCCCAGATCTGATGGTTGTAGTTGATTCCCACTTACACTGGTTTTCTGTAGCAAGATTTGGCTTTAAGCTTTTCGGGTGTTTATTATCTGCTCTAGATTTCCTTTAGATTAGACCTTTTCTACACAGATGTAATAATAATGATCCAAAATTATGTGAAATTGCATGTTTGATTGCCTATAATTGAAAAACATTCAATCTTAATGGGGGAGGACCCAAATACAGTACGTGAAGGGAAAATGCACTATGGCATTATTATATGCAAATTAAGCGTGGCTGATGTTTGTGCTGGTTGGACGGGGCACTTGTTGAGTTGTGATGGTGTTGGGTGGGGGGGGGGTGTTGGTGTGGAGGGAAAATGTCTTTCGGCTTGAGGAGAAATTGGTCTGAGGGCAGAGAAGGGTGGCTGGAGCCTTTCTGCAATATCCCTTTAAATATGATGCATTCAATATGTATCATCAACGCATAGGTCCTTGTGATACAAATGAAGATCATAAGCGTGTCCAAGTTTTCTCAGCTGTGGTTTATTCTAAGGCCATGTTCACATTACAGGCAAATCGGATTTGCTGATAAAGTCATTATTCATCATTATCTTGATTGGTTTCCCAAATCTGATTTGGGAGTGATGTCCGCACTCAGTGGCATGCCGTCCATTAGGCGAACTAGGCAAATGCTAGGGGCGCTTGAGCCGTTAGGGGCGCCAGAGAGGGTAAATTTTTTTTTTTTTTTTTTTTTTTTACAAATACTTTTTCATGATAATAGGCCTACTATTATTTTGCAATAGTAGACAAAAAATAAGCACAACAACGTCTTAAGTCTTTAAATAATAGTGAAATACTTTTTCTAATTCTGGCTTTCTGGCTGCCTGGGCCCCCCCCCCCCCCCCAAAAAAAGGAAAAATAGCCCCCGCCCCCAGATCTATTCAACTGTCATTGATGTTTTAATGTGACAGTTTTGATCAGAAATGCAACAATTCGCTTCCACTCTGTGTGCTATAGAAAGAAGAAAGATAACTCACAACATTCAGATTTTGCATTGAGGCTAGATTGGGGCTAGACTTTGGGGACAGTTCTATTGAAGTGAATGGGTAAGTAACTACCCTGTAAGTGATGTTTGTGTAGATGGGCCATTCTATTTAATTGAGCAGTATTCTGCCATGTGACCTGTATGCAGAATATAAATTATATTATATGGGGAGACATTTATTTTTTGTATCACTTTAAACCAACAGCACAGTTAAAGAGGATATTAATCTAACATGATGTCTGTAGTTCTTTATAGATCTAGCCTCTTAATTTTGCTCTCAAAGTGCACCAGATTGAAGCATTTTACTTTAAAATGGACAAAAAATTTTATCCGGGGGGGCACAGCCCCCCCTGGGCCCCCCGCGCCACGTTAAAACGACCTCAGTATTCCTCAAAACCTGGCTATGGGCCTGGCTGCAGCACTTTCACCATGGTCCCTAATCCATATCACCCCACCTCCTGCGCGGCCGCGCCCCCTTCTACCTGCTCGGAGCTTTTTCCCAGAGTGGGGGAAGGGCGATTCTGAGCCTGCTCTGCAGGCAGCAGTTTTAGCAGTGACATGACGTCAGTTTGTGTAGTTTTAGCAGTGACATGACGTCAGTTTGTGTGACTGTATAAGTATTTGTGGTGGAATTAGCTGCGATATAATTTTTATTCTATTTTCTATAGGGGGGGGGGGGGGGGCACCAGCAAAAATCTTGCCTAGGGCACCAACTTGGTCAGGCACGCCACTGTCCGCACTGCCACAAATCTGATTCTGAAGTCGGATCTGTGTGTCCAGACCTAAGCAGCCTATCTGCATTGCTATGGTAACGACGTGGGCATCAGTAAATACGTACGTTGGTGACGTGGTTTTCCTGCGCAGAAGCATTTTATAACGAGTTGCGAGTGACTTTCAAATCAGATTTGGTGGATCTGCGTGTCCGCACTGAAGTCACATCAGTCGAAAGCAGATTGGAAACTACCTCCATATGTGGTTTGGGACAAGTGACACAAATCAGACTTGGAGCATCCAGACTCATAAAACCAATCTGGATAAAGTCATTAATAGGTCACTAAAGTTCACAAATCTGATTTGGCCTCCTAGTTTGAACATGCAGCTATGTTGCATGAAAGTTACAGTTACAGAAAGTTACAACCTCCCCATTCAGTGATGTTGACTACCGTAAATTCCGGACTATAAGCCGCGGCTTTTTTCCCGTTTTTTGGCCTTTTTTGGCCCCTGCGGCTTATATAACGGTGCGGCTTATCTATGGATTTTTTCCAAAAAAAAAAAAAAAACTCTCTTTTTTAGCACTCTTTCTAACTATAAATCCACTTGTTTTAATTTCCTCTCTTGCCCTCTTTTAACAACATAACATAACATAACATAACACAACACAGGTAAGCAGAAAGAAAAAGACGAAGCAATCACGCCATGAATGAGGAAATGACTCACCTGCTGGAGGCTGGAGATACACGGCTTGGGCTAAACTTTTACTCCGTGAAACACTATCGATTAAGTCCGACATCGCTCAGAGGTTTTGAGCAGCTTGAAAACAAGTTTGAAAACGTGCAGAAGTCCATCCACTCACTAAAGAAACTAAGGCAACCGTGAACAGAGTTTATAATGCGGAAAAGCGCATCAGCGCACTGGAGGACAAAAACAACACAGTGAGTCCGAAAGTGGATAAAATGCAAAAACATCGAAACGCTGCACACGCAGGTTGATGACTTAATCAGCAGGAGTAAAAGAAATAACATTCGCCTGATCAATGTAAAAGAGGGAGCTGAGATTGGTGACATGGACGCTTTCGTGGCAAAATCCTGTGTTACATCCTGGACCTGAAGGAAGGCGAGAAACCACCAGAGGTGGACAGGGCACACCGGGCGCCTCGGCCACGTCCAGACCCCGGCCTGCCACCGAGGGCCATCTTCATCTGCCTACTCCGCTGGCCCGACCGTCAACTCATCCTCCAGGCTGCGGGGAAGAAGCCCCTCACCTGGGAGGGTACGCGCTTTTTCGTCCGGCAGGACCTCTCCGCGTTGGTGCAACAGAAACGCGCAACATACAACAGCATCATCGAGTCAATGGATATCGCTTTGGCGTACTGTACCCAGCGAGACTCGTCATAACCAGACCGGACTATCTTTAGCACTCTTTCTAACTATAAATCCACTTCTGTTTTAATTTCCTCTCTTGCCCTCTTTTCACCACACCGCGGACACTGTGTGCCCAGCGGCGGAACAAGAGCTCAAAGTGAAACTGCCGAATATCTTTTGAGTTGGACTGGTCAATAGTACTGTGAGTAACTAAAATAAAAAAATAAAAAACGGAATTCTCTCTTCTTTAGCACTCTTTCTAACTATAAATCCACTTCTGTTTTAATTTCCTCTCTTGCCCTCTTTTCACCACACCGCGGACACTGTGTGCACTGTAAAAAAAACAAAAAATACCATTAAAACACCCGCGGCTTATAGACCGGTGCGGCTTATATAAGAAAAAAATAGTCACCTTTGAAGGTGCGGCTTATAGACCGGTGCGCCTTATAGTCCGGAATTTACGGATATAGCTTTGTCAGAGCCAAAACAACCAGCCCCATCATTCAGTTTCCCAACCTCCTCCTCCAAGGTCACCTTAACCCCACGACCAGTTTGAGAACATCACCTGTCTCACTCTCGCCCATGATTAGCCAATATCCAAAAATCATACTTCAATATCTGGAACAACATCCTCTCATGAGGTTAAAGCACCCAGGCCTGTGTTTTGGCCCTCATTATCCCATGTTTAACATCCGGCGCTTCCGAGAAACGGCCACCAGTGTGTTCAAAAGTTCAAATCCCTCTACAGGGGGGACGGGTCGCAAAAGTCATAAGGGAGCTGTGGTAGAAATGTTGTGATGCCTTATCAGGAAATCAGTCACTCGTTGGAAATGAATACAGGAGGATTTATTGAATAGAACAATTCATCTGTACAGATGAGTTGCAACATCCACTGTGAAAATGAAAGCAAAGCCCAGAGCGAAGGTGCTCAGTCGGTTATGAAGTGAACAGCCTCGCCCCCTCCTTCTGATTTCCTCTCAAGCTGTCACGTGACCCGTTTATCTCAGGCAGCATGGTTCAAAGGATGCAGTTTTTGACAGTCAGCTCTCATTGAGATCAAAGCTTCCTGTCTTAGCCGACTGTGCGTGCAAAAGGGGATGTTTGCAGCCGTTATGTTCTAGACAGGCAGTTTGTGGTTTAGACAAGGTTTTCTGTTTGAAAACCTGCTATAGCTTTTTTTTTTTTTTTTTTTACAATTTATTTAGTCGTTGCATTTACAACTCTAAGGCAATCATCACAAATGTATACAACGTCGACACGCATGAACAGACACATGACAGCACAATCACACATAATAGTTCATGACAAACAGGGGGAAACACGAAAATAAAAATATAAATTTTAAAATAAATAATAAAAACATAGCCTACAGTAAGATGGCTAGAGACTTATTAAAGATAAATAGAGGTCTTTGGCAAAATTGGATTTCAATAATTTCAGGGACTTTATGTAGAGTTGGGTTTCATTATAGTAGCATTATTATTAATTAATACACATTACTATCCCTTGTGCCAAAATCTGAGGAAAAACACATTTAGAAGCCCAATCCAGAATAAAACAAGCTAACAGGCTAACAAACTAATAAACAAGACACAAATCACCAGTTACCTACCCTAGCCAACAGCAGTATGAAGCATGTCATTGGGGTTTTCAAGTGGGCACCTTCCTTCACCGACGTTTCGTTAAGTTAGGCCCACGACACCTCAAGAAGGCTTAACGGTGTAATCCAGCGTCCTGGAAACACCCCCCTCCATGCTACCACCGCACAACTGCATATTACCTCACTATCTAAGCCTAGCTATCCAGGTCGGTTCGGTATGACATTCCTGACTACACCACCACTGTCAATGATTCAGCCCTGTTGATGCGGACCGTTAATCATGACCAACAACAAACAATCCCTAACTACACCACCACCGTCAATGATTCAGCCCTGTTGATGCGGACCGTTAATCATGACCAACAACAAACAATCAATCTGACCTTAGCGAGCTCCCCAGCTAGCATGTTTCCTCCTTATCCACAACCATTCACTTGCTCGTTCTGCTGCCTGAGACATGTTGCTAACCGCAAGTTTCAGGCTCCGTCCCCGAATGCCCAACTCAGTTAGTAAGGCAATAACGGACTTTGCCACAAAACCACGGCAGCCCACCTCTACAGGCCGCACTCGAGCCCTCCAACCTTGCTGCTCTGCCTCTGCTGCCATTTCAGCATACCTAGCTTTCTTGCGCTCATAAGCCTCCTCAACTCGATCTTCCCACGGGACTGTGAGTTCGATAAAATAAACTCTCTTCTCTACCTCAGACCACAGTAACAAGTCCGGACGTAGCCGGGTGCTAACTATATATGCTGGGATGACTAGCTGTTCATTCAAGTCAACCCTCATTTCCCAGGCTCCACCTACACTTAGCTGCCCTAACTTGTGCCTGACCTTAATTGGTCTAATCTTTTCTCCCTCACGTACAAATTTGATCTGTCTAGTCTCTTTGCTAGCAACTAGAGAATTTACTTCTAGCCGCTTTTCCTCAACTGCAGCTGCCAAACATTTCAACACCTGGTTGTGACGCCAGGTGTATCGCCCCTGGGAGAGACTGACCTTACACCCTGACAGTATATGCCTCAGTGTACATACACTAGAACACAACGGGCAGGCACCATCCTCGCCCAACCACTGATTTAAGTTCTGGGGAGATGGCAGCACATCATAAGTAGCCCCTAGAATAAATCTAATTCTGCTGGCCTCCATGCTCCACAACTCTCTCCACTTCAACTTTCTCTTCTCTACACTCTCCCAGTTCACCCACTGTCCTTGCTTTGCCTGCGACACTGCCTTAGTACATCTTACTGCCTCCTCTTGCCTATGTACTTCTTCAACTACCATCTTCCTCTTTTCTATTACTGATGCCTTGTTCCACACAGGTTTCCCTATGCACAACCCTAAGCCTCCACGCCCATGCTGCACCTGACCTATGATATCCCTGTGTCTAAGAGCTGACTGTGCTTGCTGTACTGCCTCCTTTGGGTTCCACTTCCTCCCTGTTTTAACTGTGGGCGCTACACTCCTAACCACTGGATCCTTTGACTGAGTCAGAGTCATTTCCAGTCTAACCTTAGCACACTTGAACTCCTCTGTCAGGCTAGATAATGGCAATTCCAATATGCCTTTCCCATATAAGGCTACACTGCTTAGGCAGCGTGGGACTCCGAGCCATTTTCTAATGAATGAGTTAATCATCCTTTCTAGCTTTTCTACCTTTGAAAGGGGAACCTCATACACTGTCAGTGGCCACATCAACCGAGGCAACAATCCAAACTGCAAACACCACAACTTTAACTTTCCTGGGAGCCCTGACTTGTCTATACTTGAAATACCTTGAATCATTTCCTGCCTCACCTCCTCAAACTGTCCCTTATCACTGAGACTTGCATCATACCATCTTCCCAAACTCTTGACTGGTTTCTCTAACACTGTAGGCACCACCTCATCATTTATAACAAACTTCTTACCTACTACCCTCCCTTTAATGATTGAAATACTCCTGGACTTACTTGGCTTCACTTTCATTCTAGCCCACTGCAGATTACTATTTAACTTATCCAACAATCTGCTAGTACATGGAGCGGTTGACGTCATAGTCGTCATGTCATCCATGTATGCCCTAATTGGAGGGAGCCGCAGCCCTCCCTGCAGCCTTTCTCCACCCACTACCCATTTTGAAGCCCTAATAATGATCTCCATTGCCATGGTAAAAGCTAATGGGGAAATTGTACACCCTGCCATAATGCCTATCTCCAGCTGCTGCCAAGCTGTAGTGTACTCTGCTGTGGTAAAGCAGAGTTGAATATCTAAGAAGTAGGCTTTAACTAAGCTCTTTATACTACCTGGCACTCTGAAGAAATCAAAGGCCTCCCATAACAGACTATGCGGCACTGACCCGAAAGCATTAGCCAGGTCCAAAAATACTACATGCAGGTCTCTCTTCTCACGCCTACAGTAGCTGACTGGATTTGGTGCCAGATCATGCTGGTGTGCTCTAAGCACCCGGAGAAGCCGGGAATTCCAGCCTTTTGCACCGAAGTATCTATTAGCCTATTCTTTTCTAGATAACTAGACAGCCTCTGTGCCACAACACTAAAGAAAACCTTCCCTTCAACATTAAGTAGACTGATAGGTCTAAACTGACTTATCTCTAACGAGTCCCTTTCTTTAGGAATGAAGATTCCCCCTGCTCTACGCCACGCCTTAGGAATAACCTGCTTCTTCCAGACTACCTTCATCAGCTTCCATAGAAACTGCAACACATCTGGAGCACTCTTATACAGCCGGTAGGGGACTCCATTAGGACCCGGGGCTGAAGAGGCCCTTGCACGTCTCACTACTTCTTGAACTTCTTTCCACCTTGGTGGGCTATCATCACACTGGCTCTCTATTTCACCAATAGGTGGAATATCAGCTGGGACTGTCATCTCTCTAAACCTTTCCCTATCTTTGTGAACCTCCTCCAAATATTCCTCAAGCTTCTGCTTAGGTACCATAAGGCTACCATTCTTTTCCTTACTAAACAATGACTTCACAAATCTAAATGGATCCTTATAGAATGCTATTCTAGCTCTCTCTTTCTTTTTCCTATTTTTCCTAATGCTCTCTGCTCTTCTTAAAACTGCCAACCGCTCCCTCACATCTGACTGCAAGCAATCAATGCCTTCCTTCTCAACCTCTGTAGCTTTCCTCCACTGCCTCTTAAGCTGTCTATCTATCTCTTGTTGGCGCCTAGATTTAACTACCTCACCCTCTAGTTTCTTCCTTTTCTCAGAGACGCCAAACCTTTCCTTACCATAATCATAAATACAATCTCCCATTTTCTCCAACTTACTCTCAGCAGTTCCTTTAAGCTTCTCTAACATCCTAACCAAATCACTATTGATATCTTCCCACTTCCTACTTTCCGCTGCACCTGGCCACTTAACTCTAGGCTTCTGACCACTAATCTTCTCCCTTTTTGGCTGGCTGGCCTCTCTGCTTTCCTCGGTGCTAGGACCTGCCTCAACATCAGGGGTGCTGATGTCCTGCGAGCTGTGGGTTACTTCCTGTCGCTGGACTTCACCCGACTGACTTGATAAACTTCTTAAGAAATAATTATCAATGCGGGGTCCCTGTGTTCCCTCTACCAAGCACCTCTTCCTGCCTTGATGGATTCTAAGGCCCCTCAAAGTTGTTACCTTCTGCCAGCCACACAAACAAACCTGACGCTTCTTTCCTTCTACATCTGAACTAGTGGCTTCCACTGTCAATGATTCAGCCCTGTTGATGCGGACCGTTAATCATGACCAACAACAAACAATCCCTAACTACACCACCACTGTCAATGATTCAGCCCTGTTGATGCGGACCGTTAATCATGACCAACAACAAACAATCCCTAACTACACCAAAGCACATAAAAATGGGTGGAGTTTTTATAAATGTTGCCTTATGAATAAAGTATTTAGCTCAGATTAGTAACACATTGATCATTAGGTCAAATTTTTTGTCTTCTAATATTACACCAAAAACAATACTATTATAATCAAGAACAGGCATTACCGTGGTTTTTCCATTTAACCAATCAATGAATTGTTTCCAGAACAGTTGGGTGTGACTGAGAACATGAAACAAAAAGATGCTCAGTTGTTTCAATATCACCTTTACAGAAAACACACACATTATTTGCTCTCAAAGCCAAATCTCATCCTTAAAACATTTCTGGAAGGGTAGAAGTCATTCATTATTTTGTAGTGAATGTATTTAGTTTTGGGTGGAACTGGATATTTGAAGAATTGTGTTCTCAATTTACATACTGCTGGTTTGTCAAAAATACTCAAAAAAAAACTGCTACAGCTGCCTGCTCTCATGCACATTGTTTCACCAGAGGATTAAGGAGAAGGCAGAGAAATACTTCATCATAACTTCATTAATCAATCAATCAATCAATCAGTCAATCAATCAATCAATCAATCAATCAATCAATCAATCAATCAATCTTCTCCCACAGGGCCGTTGAAAAAGTCGTAGCCCCGGGGCCCATGGCTACTTTAATCCAGCCTTGTGGACGACCCGGTTCGGCCAAAACTAAAAAGTATAGTGATGCCCTGGGACTTGGCTAATTGTTAGGATGTGTCCCTTCACTGTTGAAGCCGGTGTGTGAAATGAATAGTGTTAATAGCCTAAGGCAGGTGTTGCTGGCCTCATACCATTTTGTTTTTATTAAAACCATCAGTCCATCTTTTTTGGTAGCGACGACAAGTGTCACAATTCTCTTTGCCTAATGTGCCTTATAAGTTATGTGTGTGGAGAAATACACATTTTGTACAACTTTGTATTTCTGCTTCATCTGTACAGTTAACGTTTTCATGAATAGTATGGATATAAATAGCCTGTAGACTGTCAACTAGTTTTGACTTTACTTGGGTAGTCCAGATGAAAATCTACAGATGTTTAGTGGTTATGAAAGAATCAAGTTCCATATCTACTTATTCACCTTATAGAAGAGACCGTCTGGCTTCAGAGACTAACAGGAAGTGTAAATACAATCGGACGTTCCGATTGTATTTACACTTCCTGTGACTCATGTGAGTCAAACTAGGTTTGACCAGGTGAGTCAGACTAGTTTGAGCAGGTAAAACATCTGGCGTTTTGAACAGGAAGTCGTGATACAATGCAGTGGGCGGGGCTGCATAAGGTGAATATGGAGGTGAATTTGTAGATCAACTCGTTTTCACTTTACTTGGGGTAGTCCAGTTGAAAATCTACAGATGGTTAGTGGTTGTGCAAGTGATGGTCAACTTCACGTTTACATGATGTAGTTGAAATTCTGTGGTAAAAACAATAGGTTTATGAATGCCAGGGGTGGAAGGAACGAATTACAACTACTCACGTTACTGTAATTAAGTACTTTTTTTGGGTACTTGTACTTTTAAAAGTTATTTTTTCAAGTCTGTAATTTTACTCTTACTTAAGTATGGATTGCACCATGTAATCTACTTCGTTACTTTTTAAATCATACTGAGTACTGAGTACAATTTGAATTAATTAAATCCAAACATCCAAACCTTTGATCTGCATTTTACGCAGCCAATAAACTCTATCAGCTGATCGCAAACGGGGCAATGAAAACCATGAAATGGGGGGGCGGGGAGACGCCCACAGGTTAGATGTTGTTTTCCGGCATGACCACGCCAGAGACGGGGATTTCAAGCCGCTCGTAGGTAGGGATGGGACTCGACTCGAAACCCGAAAATCAATAAGGTCCGACCTTATCGATACTGTTATCGAGTAGCGGCCGTTTGGTCCATTAATTCTTTCCCCTCTGGTCTGTCCGCTGAATTCGCTGTCAAGCGCCCTGTCTCTGTCACTGACTCAAGCATGTGTGCTGCCGTGCTGTGCAGACAGTGACTGTCTAAATAACACTTTTAATTCAAATTCGATTAAGGATGGAATCACGTGCATCACGCGTGACGCGACATGCCCCCTGTTCACTGCTAATTTGATCATTAATTTGGTTGCGAACTTGCGTGACAGACCAGTCGACACAGGACTCAGGAGGAAGCGACATGATGCTGAACCCTTCACCAAAGTGAAAGACAAACCTGAAACCAAATGCCACCCAAGGTATGCATTGTCCATGGACGCCACACAAGTCCCGTTCATTGACATAATCCACTTGATAAAATAATCCCAAAATATGCGGTCTGTGACACGTCATGACATGTACCGTTGTCCGACCATATTAGGAGGGCAGGCGGCAATGTAGCCTAATAGGTGACCATGGGTATAGACAGAATTGATTGTATATATTAGGTATAGAGGCTAGACTACCCAGTGTGGATATTCAATGTGTATTCCGTAAAAAAAAACAATAAAAATAAGCCCAAATAGATTGCAGTGCACAATACATGTGTTTTCACAATATAAAATTGAGAGGGAATTATGACCTGTTTAACTCCTAACAGCTTGCTATAGGCTATAAAAAAAATACTAATGACAAGATTTTTGTTTCAATCAAAGCAAATATTTAAATTAAAATACAACCATTAATTTCATAATAGTTGTTTCCACTGGTTCAGTATCAGTACAGAGCACATCTTGAAAAGTCGGGAAACTAATCATAAGGATAACAGTTACTCGGTATGTGAATAACATTTATTTTCTTTATTGTTGGAAAAAGTGTTGCTGATGTCTGTGCTGCTATTATTATTTTACTTGCATATCATGTGGGCCCTATTCCTTTTCAAATAAATGCACAGCAACAGCATCAGGGGTTTTTGTTT
The DNA here is from genome assembly GCF_964638095.1 of Poromitra crassiceps. Classification (NCBI taxonomy): domain Eukaryota; kingdom Metazoa; phylum Chordata; class Actinopteri; order Beryciformes; family Melamphaidae; genus Poromitra; species Poromitra crassiceps. The sequence continues at coordinate 60,605,084 of NC_139626.1, read as the reverse complement.
ATTGGAGGCGAGGCTAATCCTTCTGTTCAGAAATAAAACAGTCACAGACTCAGTTAAGCAATACAAAAACAGTTCTGTAAAAAAAAAGGTGAAATGTTCATCCTTCTAGCAAATCTAGGTACATTTCAGACTTGAAAGCAGTGTCCTGCATGTCTTCTCTGAGGTGACATGCAAATTAACTAGATTCATATGATCAAATGTTTCCTGTCCTCTTTAAGAGTCAAATGCTTACCAGTATTATTACAAATGAATAACATCTGGGGGAAGAGCAAAGCAGGTGTGACTGACAGACCCCTCCCACCCACCAGTTTTCAGTTATTTAGGGTTTTGCTCCCTGTTGATACTAAGAAGGGATTGATCTTTCATTCATATCATTTATTAGAGAAATATGCTTTGTTGAAAGTGTATAATGTATTTTCTACATGGATCTCCCGTTTCAAGTGAATGCCTGTGACAGCCTGCTATTAAAAATCGATGGTTAAAAAAGTAACTAATACTCCGAGTAGTTTTTTAGAAGAGTACTTTTTACTTTTACTTAAGTATATTTTTAACACCAGTACTTTTACTTGTAATTGAGTAATATTTCAGTAAGGTAACAGTACTTCTACTTGAGTACAAAATTTCAGTACTTCTTCCACCACTGATGAATGCACTACATGGACAAGGCAGTACTCCACCCGTGGTTTGTTGAGTGTTTGGTTCAAGTTCAACTAATTTATTCAGAGAATATGTTCATGGACTGTTATTGCTCTATAGATACTCTGTTAAACATCTACAGACTTTTACCACTCGCTTGGACTCAAAGGAAGACACAGACATGAGGTGAGTGGAGATGAAAAGGTTTATTTGCAAAACGATGGTCAAGGGGATGTGAATGATAAGATGGATGGAAGCTGGAAGCCACGGGGAGTTTGTGATCCAGGCCGAGCAGACAGACGGGCTGACAGACAAGTGGTGCAGCAGAGAGGAGAAGAATCTTCAACACAGAAGAAACAGGAAGCCTACAGGCAGGGCTGATTTTACACTTCATGGGCCCCTGGGCTATTCATCTCTGCAGGGCCCCCCCCCCGTTGGGCGCCGCCGAAAAAAAATTTGAGTGTTTTTTTTAACCTTTTTTAGCCGTATTTAAAGGAATATCTCATTTTAAATCAACATTAGGATTATACTGTTGTGATGTCATTATTCAGTATCTTCTCCTTTTCTCACTAACTTTCATGTCACCACCTGCTCTCCTGTCAGCATTCTAACTTACAAACACAAACTGTAGGTTTAGCCATCATGTTCTTTCATAAACAGCTTGATTGGAAAGAAAACATTGCCACTGAGATGTCACAACAAGCACTTTTATTATTATTATTTAGTATTTATTATTGCTGTTATTATTACAGTGCACACACACATTCTCACAATTATTGCACAAATCAATCAAGCAGTATTCAAGTCTGTTCGTACCTGAAATGTCTTCTTCCTGACTTTTGCCGTGGCAAAGCGTTTGACTAGAGTGGTGAAGTCCAATGTTCTAACAATGTCACTTTCCAATGACATCAATGTCAAGTGGGTGAGCCTTTCCTCCTCTCGCTGTTCCGACCTCCCCTCTCCCAGCCCCCATGCCTAAACCTAACCTCCCCCAGACCCTAACCCAAAACCTAACCTCTCCCACCCCCACGCCTAAACCTAACCTCCCCCAGACCCTAACCCAAAACCTAACCTCTCCCACCTCCACGCCTAAACCTAAGGTCGGCATTGCGAGTGGTCGGCATAGCGGGTGGACACCATCTCACAGTGGAAAAAAAATTGAATGGCGTCAGTAAAAAAAACATTTTTTGCGAAGACCCTGGACAGGGGGCCCAAAAAAAACCATCAAGGGTCCCCAAAAAAAAAAAAAAAAAAAAAATTTTTTTTTTTTTTGGGCCCCTTGATGTCCCGGGCCCCGGGCTTCAGCCCGGGTAAGCCCGTTGGTAAAATCGGCCCTGCCTACAGGCACAAGAAACACTGGGAAAACTCAGGTAAACTGTCTGGAGCAGCCAAGAGACTGAAAACTCAGGTAAACTGTCTGGAGCAGCCAAGAGAGTGAAAACTCAGGTAAACTGTATGGAGCAGCCAAGAGAGTGAAAACTCAGGTAAACTGTATGGAGCAGCTAAGAGAGTGAAGACTCAGGTAAATTGTATGGAGCAGCCAAGAGAGTGAAAACTCAGGTAAACTGTCTGGAGCAGCCAAGAGAGTGAAAACTCAGGTAAACTGTATGGAGCAGCCAAGAGAGTGAAAACTCAGGTAAACTGTATGGAGCAGCCAAGAGAGTGAAGACTCAGGTAAATTGTATGGAGCAGCCAAGAGAGTGAAAACTCAGATAAACTGTATGGAGCAGCCAAGAGAGTAAAACTCAGGTAAACTGTCTGGAGCAGCCAAGAGACTGACAACTCAGGTAAACTGTCTGGAGCAGCCCAGAGAGTGAAAGCTCAGGTAAACTGTATGGAGCAGCCAAGAGAGTGAAAACTCAGGGAAACTGTATGGAGCAGCCAAGAGAGTGAAAACTCAGGTAAACTGTCTGGAGCAGCCAAGAGAGTGAAAACTGAGATAAACTGTATGGAGCAGCCAAGAGAGTGAAAACTCAGGTAAACTGTCTGGAGCAGCCAAGATAGTGAAAACTCAGGGAAACTGTATGGAGCAGCCAAGAGAGTGAAAACTCAGGTAAACTGTCTGGAGCAGCCAAGAGAGTGAAAACTCAGGTAAACTGTCTGGAGCAGCCAAGAGAGTGAAAACTCAGGTAAACTGTCTGGAGCAGCCAAGAGAGTGAAAACTCAGATACACTGTATGGAGCAGCCAAGAGAGTGAAAACTGAGATAAACTGTATGGAGAGGCCAAGAGAGTGAAAACTCAGGTAAACTGTCTGGAGCAGCCAAGAGAGTGAAAACTCAGGTAAACTGTCTGGAGCAGCCAAGAGAGTGAAAACTCAGGTAAACTGTATGGAGCAGCCAAGAGAGTGAAAACTCAAGTAAACTGTATGGAGCAGCCAAGAGAGTGAAAACTCAGGTAGGAGTAGCCAAGAGAGTGAAAACTCAGGTAAATTGTATGGAGCAGCCAAGAGAGTGAAAACTCAGGTAAACTGTCTGGAGCAGCCAAGAGAGTGAAGACTCAGGTAAACTGTATGGAGCAGCCAAGAGAGTGAAAACTCAAGTAAACTGTATGGAGCAGCCAAGAGAGTGAAAACTCAGGTAAACTGTATGGAGCAGCCAAGAGAGTGAAAACTCAGGTAAACTGTCTGGAGCAGCCAAGAGAGTGAAGACTCAGGTAAACTGTATGGAGCAGCCAAGAGAGTGAAAACTCAAGTAAACTGTCTGGAGCAGCCAAGAGAGTGAAAACTCAGGTAAACTGTATGGAGCAGCCAAGAGAGTGAAAACTCAGGTAAACTGTATGGAGCAGCCAAGAGAGTGACTACCATTGGTGGTACCAGTGAAGTGGAACAGTTACAAAGCAGGATTTCCGGTATGGCGGCCAGCAGGGCCGTAGCCAGAGTTCCGAAATAGGGGAGGTCCAGCAAGGGGAGGCGGATTCGCCGAAAAAAATTTGAGTTTTTTTTTTCCCTTTTTAAGCCATATTTAGAGTAATATATCATTTTAAATCAACATTAGGATTATACTGTTGTGATGTCATTATTCAGTATATTCTCTTTCATGTCACCACCTGCTCAGCTCTCCTGTCAACATAATTGTAACTAACAAACACAAACTGTTTTAGCCAAATTCATATCAAAATGACACCTACAAACACAGGTACACAACCCAAGCCGTACACAACACACAAAGTCATCATCGATAATAAAAAAAACATACAGAGGGACATTTATTTATTCCTGATAGGAACGATTGAAAAATAAAATAAAATATATTATGTTGTTTTTAACTTTACACCACCTCTTTTTGTTACTTATTGGGTCATGAAACTGAAACCATGCATATACTGTAGCCACCTGCATACCTGACTTCGGGAGCTTGGCAATTGGCATCATGCATGATTAGCCAGTAGCATCCCAACGTGTCACACAGGTAACATTACTTAAGAGACAGACTAGACACTTACTTTCTTGGTTGTTGCTAAAAAATCTGTCAGTGTCACTCACTGTCTGTCGTTCACTCGCTCACTGTCTCGCAGGTCGCTCACCTTCAATTATCTCGCCAGGCAGACAGACAGTCATCACTCACCACCATGCTGCTGCTCTCTCGGAATCAAGTTACCGCGGACGCGGCGTCAGATGACTTCCTGCCTGACCTGCCTTTCGTTTCAAAATAAAAGCGATCCCGTGTTTTTCATGCTTTTCCATGCAGATTGTTTTATAAAAAAAAAAAAAAAAAAAAAAAAAAAAATTCTCTCTGAAATATTAGGGGAGGTCCGGACCTCCCCGTCCTCATAGCTAGCTACGGCCCTGGCGGCCAGGTAGACGTGGCAGGTGGAGCGGAGCCCGTTTCGGCATGAACATGTAAAAAACTTTGTAATTCTCCGTTTTAATTTACAAATTTGAAGTCTGGTAAACTCATTTAATAAGCTCCGAAAATATCGCTGGAGAAAATGTCGGATTCGAATGGCATATTCTACTAGATTGAAGAAACAAACAATTAACGCCAGCATGGGAGTGGACCCAGCGAACATCGATATGTCAACGCTTCTAAATGAAATGCGCGCAGGGAATAAGAACATATCCCTGGAAATAAAAGGTGTCATTACAGAGGTAAAGAAAATCCAGAATGAAATGACTATGTTTGGAAAACGCATGGCGGAGATTGAGCAGAGACTTAGCAATGAAGAGGACGCCAATATTGGACTGAGGGGTGTTGTGAAGAGCCAGGGAGACACCATAAAGAAACTGGAAATAAAAATTGAGGACATGGAGAATAGGAGCCGTCGCTCCAATCTACGTTTTCACGGCTTTCCAGAAAGTTGCGGCACCCGCGAGTTGGAGAAGTTCCTGGAGAAAACTCTGCCTGAGCTGTTGGGCCGAGATAAATTGCCAACTTTTCCTACTATAGAACGGGCACATCGAATCGGACCACGAGCGGAGGAGGGAGGTAAACCCAGAAGTATTATTGCCAAATTCCTCAACTACCGGGAGAAGGATAATATTTTGCGCCTGGCTTTCCAAACAAACAAAGCCAACCCTTTGCTTTTCGAGGGACATAAGATTTTCATCAGCGCGGACATGTCCACGGAACTATACCAAAGGCGTAAGAAATATGCCATGGTGAAGAAACTGCTTTGGGAAAAACACATCCAGTTCTCATTTCGCTTTCCAGCAGAGCTGCGTGTAAAATGGAAAGAGAAGGACATGGTGTTCAACTCGGCTGAAGAAGCAACCAAATTCGTGGAGAGCATTGGCTCATAATTAATAATTAGGCTACTGAAGCAATGGGTCCAGACCTACCCTTTTTTTTCTCTTAGTTTTCTTCTTTTTATTTTATTATTATTATTGTTATTTTTCTCTTAATGGGCTTTGAGAAGAGCCCTATAGACAGCTCAAAATCATGACTGTGAGTATTCCCACTGAGGCCTTCTCGTTTTTTTTTTTCGTTTTTTTTTTTGGATCGCATCAGACTGTGACTATAACTTGGGAAGTTATCAGCATTGCTCTAATTCAGCCCAGTAGGCTACTTATCTTTTTCCTTATATATATTTTTTTTCTGGATTTGTGTGTGTGTGTGTGTGTGTGTGTGTGTGTGTGTGTGTGTGTGTGTGTGTGTGTGTGTGCGCGTGTGTGCGTGCGTGCGTTCCTTCAATGAGACGGATGAAGTTTGGTGTGATTTTCAACTCACTGCTGGTAGCAGAGAGGAAATCTGAGTGAAATCTAGTACTAAACAGGTGTGGTTATGAGGTTGACTTGTTTTGTGGCCGAAATGAACAAACTGGCTTATGTCGTGCCTACAATAAGCCTCAACAGGTTACTCTCAGGTCAGAAGGAATTTCTTTGTTTGATATTTTCTTTTCTTTTTTCACTTTCTTTGTATTTATTATTATTATTATTATGAGTATTATTATTATGAGTATTATTATTATGAGTATTATTATTATTAGTATTAGTATTAGTATTAGTATTAGTATTATTATCATTATTATTATTGTTATTATTATTTATTTATTTAACAAATAAATAGACCTAAGGAAACTGGTTAGGAATAAGCCAAGCAATAGCAGACCCATGATGCATTTTTTGTATTTTGTTTGTTTGTTTTATTTACTTTATTATCTCTAACTTTCCCTGCAGGGCTGATAATTTGTTATTGATTTAGAATTTTTAAGAGGGAAAAATCAGAATAAACTTGAGCAATTATAAAAAATAAAAAAAAATGTCTCAGTTTATATTGCTGCTTGTCTGCTTGCGGTCAAAGCAGTTCATTTATCTTGATTCAGATTTAGATTTTGATGGTGATGGGGATGATGATGATGATGATTATTATTATTACCAGACTTCATCTATTCCTTCTTCTTTTTTTTTCTCCCTTTTCTTTTCTTTTTTTTCTTTTCTTTCCCCAATATTTTATTTTCAATATTCTATGAAATAATACATACAACTAATAATACACAAAACATTTATTTTGTTGCTTAAGTTTTCATGATAGTTATAGAGGAATATCTAAAATAAGGTTGTGTAATTATAAGACAAGTGCTCATATTTACAGTGTTGTTGGTCGGCTGGCTTAAGAAGCTGTTTACTCTAATTGTTTATTTTGTTTATTATTATTACTGTAATCATTATGTTTTATTATTTTATTTTGTTTCGTTTTACTGACTTATTATAGATTCAAAAAAAAAATTGTTTTTGATCTGAGAATTACAAAGATGAAATTTATATGTATTATATTAGGAGGTGCCAGGGGTGTCCATAAGGTAGCTCCCACCTGTACAGAGGTACAGGTGAATCATGCAGGAGACTTCAAAAGGGTTGGGATCGGGGTGGTGGGTGGGTTTATGTTATATGTTATGTGTTTTATGTTATGCTAGGGCCAGCTACAACTTAGTTAAGCAGGTTATATCTGTACTTCTACTTCCACCCTTTATGGAGAACTCTGCCATACCCATGTTAAGTAAATCCCTTTATAGTAAAGCAGAATAGATGATGGATCTCAAATTTACAACATGGAATGTCCGAGGAATCAACCAGCTGGTTAAAAGACGCAAGGTGTTATCATATTTGAAAGAGCATAAAGTAAATATCTGTTTTTTACAGGAAACACATCTTTCAGCAGCTGAGAGTAAGAAACTTAAAGGTGGATGGGGAGGGTTGACTTTTTCCTCAACTTTCAACTCCAGATCCAGAGGGGTATCAATTTTGATAGATAAAGGAGTTCCTTTTAAACTGGAAGAAATATTATCTGACCCAAATGGGCGTTTTATTTTGGTTAAGGGCCTTCTTGCTCATCAAGAAATTGTTCTGTTAAACTGTTACTGCCCCAATCATGATGATCCCACGTTTATAAATTACTTGATAGTGAAATTGTCCTCTTACCGGGGGTCTATTGTTTGGGGTGGAGACTTCAATTGTGTACTACATCAACAGCTAGATAGATCTGCTCTTCGGAAACAACCTCTCTCCAATATGGCTAAATCGTTAATTGAAAACATAAAAGATATAGGCTTATGTGAGATATGGAGAACAATGCACCCTACCAGGAGGGAATACTCGTACTACTCCCAAGTGCATAATTCTTACTCAAGGATTGATTTTTTTATGACAAATAATGCTCTTTTAGATTGTATTTCAGAATGTGAGTATTTGCCTAGAATTATATCTGACCACTCACCGTTGTTATTAACTATACAATTTAAGACGGTTGTAGCTCCAACAAGGGCATGGCGTTTTAACACCATGCTATTGTTGGATACAAAATTTGTGGAGTTTATGAATACTCAGATTGATATTTTCATGGAAGCTCATCAGAACCAGGATACTTGCCCTTGCCCCATTCTTATTTGGGAAACCTTTAAAGCTTTCTGTCGAGGATGCATTATTTCATACTCTTCCCATGTGAAAAATACACTTAATAGTCATATAATGGCACTAGAAAGAGATATCAAGGAGCTGGAAACTAAGCATAGCATTGATAAGGATGATGTTACTTTGCAGCAATTGAATAGTGTAAAGCTAAAGTTTAATATCCTAAATACACGAGCAGCTGAAAAGGCAATCTTGAAAACAAAACAGAGCTATGTGGAGCATGGTGAAAGTTCAGGCAAGTTACTTGCTTGGCAAATTAAAAAGATGGAAGAGGAAAGAGCAATCCATAGTATTAGAGGCTCTGATGGAAGTATTACAATGGACCCGGTATCCATAAATAGGACTTTCAGATCATTCTATCAAGAGCTTTATCAGTCTGAGAATACTGGCTCCTTAGAGAGCATACAATCATTTTTAGATGGAATAGTCTTCCCTACAATATCAGAATCAGATCAAATAGATTTAGACAGAGATATTTCTTCTGTGGAACTTGTAAAAGCTATAGATAAGTTACAAAATGGTAAATCTCCTGGTAATGATGGTCTGCCTATTGAGTTTTACAGGTGCTTTCTATCTAAGATCGTGAATCCATTTAAAAACATGATTATGTCTGCTATTTCAAAAAACAAACTACCCGAGTCCCTTACACTAGCTATCATTACCCTTTTAAAAAAGAAAGATAAGGACCCATTACTCTGTGCCTCAATGAGACCTGTATCACTTCTGAATGCTGATTATAAAATAATTGCTAAGGTGCTTGTACAGCGATTAGATACAGTTATACAGGGTCTTATACATTCAGATCAGACAGGGTTTATGGGAGGTAGGCTATCCTCGGATAACCTTCGGAGATTCTGTAATGTGATTTCACATACTCGTGATGATAGGTCTCCCATGGTGGTAGTAGCAATAGATGCCGAAAAGGCGTTTGATAGAGTTGAATGGAACTATTTGTGGGAGGTATTACGTCACTTTAATTTCGGCCCAGTATTTATATCATGGATTAAATTACTTTATCAGTCTCCGAGGGCATCTGTAAAAACCAATGGGCAGACGTCTGAACCTTTCTTCCTGGGAAGAGGCACAAGGCAAGGATGCCCTTTGTCTCCCTATCTGTTCGCTCTCGCGGTGGAGGCTTTAGCAATTATGATCAGGTCACATGATAGGATATTGGGTATAAGTATTGGAGCAGAATCTCATGTCATCTCGCTATATGCAGATGACATTTTATTATATCTTTCCAAGCCAGAGCAGTCTATACCTGCTCTTTTAGAATTATTAGAAAGATATAGACTATCTGGTTTTAAAGTCAACTGGGAAAAAACTGAAATTATGCCTATTTCTAACTGTGACTACACCTCACTCCAGAGACAGTTTAAATGGAAATGGACCCAGAAACACATAAAGTACCTGGGTGTCTTGATCTCAAATAACCTGGATGAAATTTATAAACTTAATTATTCTCCAGCATTGGATAACATAGAGGTAGATCTCAAACGCTGGCAGACGCTTCCAATATCCATCTTAGGCCGGGTGAATATATTAAAAATTAGCATTTTACCAAAATTAACCTACTTATTCTAGGCAGGACAAACCCACCTCTCTAACCACGCTGTAATGTAATCACTATGGGAGATTTCTGCATTCTGGGCTCATTTCAATCTAGTATTAAACATACTTTCGGGTCATGTTTAAATAAGAACACGGCTTGTATCGATAAATATGCACCATCACTACTACAAAATGAAAAAATAATTTTGAAAAAGGCCGAAATTATAAGTTAAATCAAGCTCTGTTTAGAGGAGCAAATGCAGCGTTTCAGCCCGCCTGGAGAAAAACGGCACAACAAACAATCGTCACTCCTCGCCTTTAAGAGTGGATTCCAAACTGGATTTTTTGATTTGTCCTTTGGTCTGCCACTTAAATTATAGCCAACCCCTGTGTACACGTCATGGTGAATGGTTCCTTTTGATTTGTTTGGGTTATACCGACGAAAATCGCATCATTTCCCTTCATTCGCCTCGCCACTAACTTCAACTTTGAGGAACCAGCGATGTGAACACATGAAATTGTTCGCAAACTTGTCCTCTAAAACATTGTCGAGTCAGTTTTCGTTTTTCGTTTAGGGTTTTTTTGTTATTCGTGTCAAAACGTGCAGTGACTGTGCGGCATGTAAAAATCCCCCCTGCTTTTTCCTCATTTAGCGCGAGAGAGCAGAGCACTGAGAGCAGAGCAGAGTAGCTGCGGCTGGGCTGCTCCCGCTCCCCCTCCCCCTCCCCCCCTCCCCCTCCTCTCTCTCTGCACAATCAAGTCAGTGGTGCAGTGCTTCTCAATGTGGGGAGAGGATTCAAGATTCTCTGTTGTCTCTCTCAACCTAATATATATGGAATTCTGAACAAAATAATATCTAGGCTACATTAAAAAAAATCTGATTTGCATCTGAGAAACCAAATTTCATCATATTGGGGGTCCATGGCCCCAATGTGAACTAAATTAGGAGTCCTTAATATGAAAAAGGTTAAGAATGATTTACAGAAACACAATGCCATGGGTATTCCCTTTCCCTTCCTTTTATTTCTATTTATGATGAGGCAGGATTTGGTTTATCAATAATACATATAATTTAATCTTTTTTTCTCGACGCACCTCCCACACACACACCCCCTCCCAAAACTGTTAGACACACTGTTTTACATACATTCTATTCTGCTCCTCATGAATATCTATATATATTTTTAGGCTACATAAAGTAGTCTGTACAAATGTTATAATGTATAAGCTCACAGAATAAACTTATGTATGACAGTATGAATAGATGTAGCCTACAAATAAGCAAATTGCCTGGATTATCATACATTGTTCTGATACAATACATTTCTTAATTAGCCTGGCTTTTGACTATCTGACACATTGTTTTACACATTTATCCATCTATTGGTAAACATGGAGGAATTCATGTAGGCCAGGGATACTCAACTTGCTTTGACCAGGGGCCACTTTTGCAAAATGACAGGAGGCGAGGGGCCAGTTAATAAACTAAGTTTAATAATATTATTTTCTTCTGTAGTGGATTGTAGTCCCTCCCTCATAACAATAAACAAGAAAAGTTAGAAATTCAGTTTGGTCACTTCAATTCAGTTCTCAAATCTGTTCAGAGTAAACCCTCTTCATAAATAAAGGCTCTCTCCAAAAAGAAAATGAATCAAACATCTCTTAGATGGGGGGCCAGTCGTGGGCCGCATCTGGCCCCCGGGCCACAAGTTGAGTATCACTGATGTAGGCTATGCACACAGTTATCTTCAGAGGCAGTGGAGGTGCGACCCATCTGACTTTGTCAATGTGAACTACAGTAAATGATCTTTGATTAAAGCCCCAATCCATAATTGCAGTATTATGCTCCAGTTAGCTGAACATGAATTTCAAATGCATTTTGAGACTATATAGAGGTTTCATGTTAAACAGAGCTGTATGTTAACTCATTGAGTGCCAGCCACTTTTGGAGAACGGACGCTCCCAGTGCCAGAGTTTCAGAGCGTTTTCAGTGATTTCTCGAGGCCCACAGAATATTGTGTGATATTACTATGTAAACACCGAACATGCACAAAGAACAATGAGACTCTATTGTATCAGGAGCAAAAAAAAGTTTATTGATATCATTTTCCGTTCTTTAGTTATCAGCCGGAGAAGATAGGTCAAAAACAGCAAAAACAGGCGTTTCCATCTAGAAGCTGAGATATTGAGCCTTTTGTGAAATTAAGCATTTCAAGCAAATCACTGACTCTGAAGCTAATATTTTCTGACCTGAAACATCTGAACAGTAATTTCCTTCAATATAACAGCACCCCCACCCCCCTACTGCAAACTCCTCCTCCGTGGGTGTGTCTCTGGTGGCTCTGCTCGCTCTGAGTGCTGCGTGTGTCAGGCGAGTCTCTGCTGCCTGGATGGCGGCCGCTCGTCAGGGGAGTCTGGATCGGGCTCGCTCGTTTCTGGGGTTTCGGTTGTGAGCTGGGATGAAGCTGCGTCCGATTCTGGGCTTTCTGGGCTTTCTGCTGCGCGTTTCAAAGTGTGCTGCACCCAGAGTCTATTTTCGGAGCCCCCCACCATTGTGCGCCGGCTCCCAGCACGACAGCGAAAAGCCAAACCATTCTCATGAGAATGGTTTCATCACGGCTTTTTCTGCTGTTTTTACTCAACTTTCTCTAATCTGGAGAGCACTGTCGCCACCTAATGGGTTGGTAAAATAGGTTATACACATTCAACATGCCCCAAAATTTTACAGGAGATATATTAGGCTTTGATCCACGTCCCACCGTCAAAAAACGCAATTGACGAACATACTCGTCCTTGGCACTCTACGTTAGTATTTGAATTGACGAACATACTCGTCCTTGGCACTCAATGAGTTAAGTTATCATGGGTTAGGAAAGTTGTAAAATACCTATTTCTAAGGCTAACTAAGTATCTGTGTAACTAGATCTGACATGTCTTGATAACTAAAACCTTTAATTTATGCTAAATGTTGGCTAATGCATACATTAACAATTTAATAGACAAATGTGGTCTAGATCAGGGTTTTTCAACTGGTGGGTCGGGACCCAAACATGGATCGCGGGGCCGTTTTGAGTGGGGGGTAAATTATAATTCAAAAAATCTGATGCCGCGCTTTTAAATTGAAGGACATACCTTGAAGCAACATATGTCCTACTATGGTGAAGGCATGGCCCGCCCGACTCTGCCTCTGATTGGCTTACCCTGATATTTTACCCTAACCTTAAAGCCCCATTATGTAGTTTTTCTATTTTTAGGGAAACTGTGCCTCCACAGTTACAGATGCCAATAAATGCTACACTTCCCTGTTTGTACATTCAGATATCAGCATTATTTTACTGTTTCGGTTTATACTCTACTTTGCTAACTCTCTGCTATCTCTGCAGTGCTTCATAACTGATTCGCTGGTCGGGGGAATAACTCCAAATATCCCTAAATGTTATTGTTGCGACTTCTTTTAGTGAAATAATTCAGATTCTTGAAACTTAATGAACATCACCAGTTTAACTTGTTTAAAAAAAAACATATAGGCCTGTAATTAGTGGGTGGGCCAGCGGCAGGGCCACTGTTTGTATTTGCCAATATTGTTGTTCTTCTGGGAGGTTAAACTTCCCATGCATGAAAATAAACCAAACTTTGGACAAAGGTCCAGTCCCATGCCAAAACTTTGTCAACGCGAATTTGGCGCTAATAGTCCTGATGGTGGCGCTACAGTCTAAATTTTCAAAAATTGAAAATTCATAACAAATCAGGCATACGCGCTACCGCTTTACAACTTTCACCGAAATGTGGGACCAAGTCAGGAGAAATGTTTGTATACTGCAACCGATGGCCAATTATGAAGTCCAAAGACTGCAAAACTGCAGAAACTGTTAAACTCATTAAACCCTACTCCTAGCAGCAGCTATAATTCAAGTTAAGTCTGCCTTTTTATTTCACTTGATATCAGGCCGCTATGCGGCCTTCAAATCTAGTTTGGTGGGGCCCTGGCATCGTATTGTGTTGTGTGTGTAAGGTCTGGGTATTGATATGCATGTGTCCTGCACTCTGTTGGGATCCCAGCAGTGCACTCCACCAGTTTGAAGTTGATTGGATGAAATGTTCTCGAGATAAACCGCTTTTTGTGTTCCCAGTAGGTGGCGCTATACCGAATTGCACCAAATACGCCACTGAATTCCATCACGTCTCCTAAGCGTACTCCCCCAGTTTGATGTCGATGAGATGAATTGTTCAAGATAAACCACTTTTTGTTTGCCAGTAGGTGGTGCTATGCTGAATTGCACGGAATTCGGCACTGAACTCCATCAGGTCCTCCCAAGCGCATTCCCCAAGTTTGAAGTCAATCGGACAAACGGTTCTCAAGATAAACCGCTTTTTGTGCTTGCCAGTAGGTGGCGCTGTGCCGAATAGCACAAAATTCGGGCACTGAACTCCATCAGGTCACCCTAAGCGCACTCCCCAAGTTTGAAGTCAATCCAACAAATGGTTCTTGAGATTAACCACTTTTTGTGTTTGCCAGTAGGTGGCGCTGTGTCGAATTGCACAAAATGTGTCACTGCACTCCATCAGGTCCCCCTAAACACACTCCCAAAGTTTGAAGTCGATCGGACAAGTGGTTCTCAAGATAAACTGCTTTTTGTGTTTGCCAATAGGTGGCGCTATGCTGAGTCTGTGTGTGTTTGGGGGTGGGCTGGCGTGGTATCGGACTTACTTTTGTAACGCAAATTGTGACTGACACTGCCCGACGGCCCGCCAACCAATCCGACCTGGTGTGTGGACATGATGTGGTTTGCAGGACTTTCCAGGTGGTTTCCAGGACTTTCCATGTAGTTCCAGGATATTCCAGCACTTTCCAGGTGGTTCAAGGACTGTGCAACCTACCCATGACCCTCCCCAGATAATAACCCACTGCCATGCACATTTTCAGCCCAATCCGACCTGGGGTGTGGGCATGAGGTCGTTTCAAGGTGGTTTCCAGGACTTTCCAGGTGTTTTCCAGGATTTTCCAGGTGGTTCAAGTACTGTGCAACCTGCCCATGACCTTGCCAAGATAATAACCCACAGCCATGCAAATTTTCAGCCCAATCCGACCTGGGGTGTGGGCATGAGGTGGTTTCCAGGACTTTCCAGGTGGTTTCCAGGACTTTCCAGGATTTTCCAGGTGGTTCAAGTACTGTGCAACCTGCCCATGACCTTGCCCAGATAATAACCCACAGCCATGCAAATTTTCAGCCCAATCCGACCTGGGGTGTGGGCATGAGGTGGTTTCCAGGACTTTCCAGGTGGTTTCCAGGACTTTCCAGGATTTTCCAGGTGGTTCAAGTACTGTGCAACATGCCCATGACCTTGCCCAGATAATAACCCACAGCCATGCACATTTTCAGCCTAATCCGACCTGGGGTGTGGGCATGAGGTGGTTTCCAGGACTTTCCAGGTGGTTTCCAGGACTTTCCAGGATTTTCCAGGTGGTTCAAGTACTGTGCAACCTGCCCATGACCTTGCCCAGATAATAACCCACAGCCATGCAAATGTTCAGCCCAATCCGACCTGGGGTGTGGGCATGAGGTGGTTTCCAGGACTTTCCAGGCGGTTTCCAGGACTTTCCAGGATTTTCCAGGTGGTTCAAGTACTGTGCAACCTGCCCATGACCTTGCCCAGATAATAACCCACATCCATGCAAATTTTCAGCCCAATCGGAGCTGGGGTGTGGGCGTGAGGGGTGTTCCAAGACCTTCCAGGCATGAATTACATTTGACGTGAGGCCCACTTTTTCAGGCGTTTGGCAATGTAATGAGTGATTAATCCTAATTTCACTTTAAAATTTGATTTAAAACAAAAAAATGCACGATTTTGGCCAGGACACTTTTGATTTGTTGTTTATTGGCCATATACTAGTAAATATAACAAGATAGATGCATCATAAACTGTTAAAAATATGTTTTTCAGAAAAACACACAAACGGGTTTGTCCTCCCTACTTATTCCAAATGCTTCCTCTACAAGTTCCTGATTACTTTTTTAAGAAAATACAATCTTTATTCTCCTCTTTTATTTGGAATGGTAAAATCGCGAGAGTTCGCATAAGTGTATTGTATCTTCCATTTGAGTTAGGTGGGCTTGGCCTTCCTAATATTAAATTGTACTATTGAGCAGCACAATTAAAATCGTTAAAGCAGTGGTTTAAAAACCCTGGTGCATGGGCTAGAATAGAAAATAATGATGTATCATCTTTAGACTTAAACTATGCCCCTTATTGTCAAATGAAAAATCTCAGAAAAATAACTAGCAACTCAATTGTACTCAATTCTGTGAGAATATGGAACTGCGCTCATAAGTTTCTGAACTGGAATAAGCCTCTATCACCTTACACTCCTATATGGAAGAATCCAGCTCTGCCTTCTGTACTTGGTGATAATGTTTCAAAACAGTGGGCTGAGAAAGGCATCCTAACTGTGGCTTGCTTGTATGACAGTGGCGTTCTTCTCACATTTACACAGATTCAAGAAAGATATAATGTACCTAGCTCACAATTCTTTAAGTTTCTACAGTTGAGAAGTTTTATTCAGTCCACTCAGCAAACATTGGAGGAACCAAAGGCCTCTGTAATAGAGAAAATACTAATACAATCAGAGAAATCAACTAAATTATTATCTAGACTTTACAAAGGTTTGATGGAGGCTTTCCCAGACAATACTCTTTCTACTAAGGAAAAATGGCAGGGCGACATTGAGGAAAACATTGACGAGGAGGAATGGAGACAGATTTGTTCTAATATACACTCTGGCTCATATAACTGGAGACATAAACTCTTACAATTCAAGATTGTGCATAGAACATATTATACCCCAGAAAAACTTCATGCCATGCACTCAGAAATGTCCTTTTTGTGCTGGAGGTGCAAGAGACAAAAGGGCTCGCTTTTGCATATGCTGTGGTCTTGCTGTAAACTGACCCCCTTTTGGGAGGAAATATGTTTTGTTATCTCATCATGCTTGCAACTTAATCTAACGCCCACTCCTCGTCTCTGTTTACTCGCCAACTTTAATGTTGGTGATTGTCACCAAAAGAAATTTTGTAATCTTGCATTTATTGCTGCAAAAAAATGTATCGCTGTTGGCTGGAAGGCCTCCTATCCCCCAACACTGTCTCAGTGGAAGGCAGAGATGTCAGGCTATATCCCTCTTGATCATCTGTATTACAAAATGAAAGGAAAGCTTGACTTATATGACAAAATATGGACCCCTTATGTGACTTTTATGGAGAACTGCTAAACATCGGTTGAATTATGCTTTTCTACAAGACTACTGTGACATTCATTTACCGATTTCCTCATCTTCATATACTGTTTTTTTCTTTCTTCCCCTTTTTGAGATTCTTGAGATGTACGTATGTATGTAGGAGTATGTGTATGCATATATATGTGGATATACGTGTGTACAGTATGCGTATGTGTGTACATGTATGTATGTATATATATGCACATATATCTGTAGTTGCAACCCTAGCATTGTTTTGTCTACCGTGTCTGTTAAGTTGTATTGTCTTGTTTGTCCTGTTTTGTTATCTTGTTCCACCTGCTTGAGGGTATCATACATACATATAAAAAGCATACACATAGCACTGACTCTCACTCTGCGGTGAGTGGCTCTGGGGGAGGGCATGGCCCCCATAGTAACCCAGTTCCACCTCTGTGGGAGGAAACACTTTCGCAAATACAGGGAGGGCTGTGGGGTATGCTGCACATTGTAATGTATTGTATGATGTCTGTTTGTAACGCAAAAATAAAATAAAAAAATATATAAAAAAAAGAAAAAAAGAAGTGGAACAGCTGATGAGGTTCAGCGGTGCCACGCGGCTGAACCGTGACACAGACACAGGGAAACAGTTGAATCCCCCCACTAATAAGATGTTGAAACTTTGTGGAAGATTGGTATATATAATCTTGAACATTTATTTGATCATTAGAATGTTCGACAAATATTAATTAAATGTTAACTAATTCTTGAATATTCAGGTTGTTGAACATTTGTAAAGCATAGGTTGAGTGCATAGCTCATCTTCAACTCATTAATTCTGAGAATCACTGTTCATGAATTGCCACATCTATAGATCATCTGTTAAACATCTACAGACAAAGTTGAATTGATGAATTGTTGAATGTCAACTAATAAGCTGTTGAAACGTTACTAATACTCTGTAGACTATCTGTAGGCGGACTATCCAAGTAAAGTGTTACCGTTTAATTTAGTTAATTGGGATATTGTCTTGTCTGTTATGTCTCGACTCGTACCTATCCGCTGTTAGGGATATTAGGCCAGTCCCCTTTCGTTTCTCTCTGTTTTGTTTGTGTATTTGTCCTGCATCGTTTGTTTGTGCAGGATACTTGCATAGGATACTTGCAATGTATGTTTTTTGTGGGTCTCCACCAAAAGCTCTGTAAGCCTCCTCGGGGGCCCCTTTTTGCACACTTTATTTGTCTACACTTATGATGTACTGTATCACCCTGTCAAGTGTGTAAAATAAAATAATCTGAATCTGAATCTGAATCTGAATCTGTTCATACAAAAATAAAAATGTGGAAAAAATAGAATTTGTGACCCAAACCCATTTGGTTTTTTCTCCAAGTGAAATGCTTTATGGTCACTCACGATCCATTAGGTCGCTGGCTGGCTAGAACTTATAAGGATCTTTTTCAAAATGTCTATGGAGAGAATGAATGAGGATTTCTCTTCCGGACCAGGAGGCAGGCCCGCCGCACCCCATTACGCAGAGTACGCAGACTGCGTAGGGCATCATGTGACTGAGGGCACCAAAAAAAAAAAAAAAAAAAATTGGTGCCCTCAGTCAGGCCACTCACTGAACAGCAGGCCAGGCGCCGCCTACTGGTTTACTAGTGTTTTTATTACTTTATTCAGGGTTAAAGTGGGTGCATCTCATTGTAAAATTGGACTCGGCCCAAATTGGGCTTCAAACGGCCCAAATCTGTCTTCAACCGGCCCAAATCTGGCTTCAACTGGCCCAAATCTGGCTTCAAACGACCCAAATCGGGCTTCAAACAGCCCAAATCGGGCTTCAAACAGCCCAAATCTGGCTTCAAACGGTCCAAATTGGGCTTCAAACGGCCCAAATTGGGCTTCAAACAGCCCAAATTTTTCGTCGCCGCCCTTCGGACGCCGGCACGCACGTCGGCACGCACGTCGGCCCGTATCGGCCTGGCCTCCTTGGTATCTAATGCCCGGCCTGAATTATGATCCCAGTCCGCCCCTGCTTGCATGTACAGTTTAACAATCGCTTGTTTGCTGACATGTACAGTAATTCTAACAATTGTTTGTTTGCCACATGTAATGTAATGTGAGATACACTAGTATCCTTCATAATTAATGAATTTGCAGCCTTTCGTTTGACAGTTATTGAAAGTTTTGCGGGGGGGGGGGGGGGAGCACCACAAAACAATTACGCTTAGGGCATCCAAATGGCCAGCAGCGGCCCTGAGGAGACTGTTGAGCTCTATGGACACCCTGAGAGGCAAGTGGGGGGGGGGGGGTTATGGTGATCAATTTTCTATGTCTGATCTAAATAGTTTTCTCTCCTGTGTTTATGACTTGAGAACAGGTGAAGTGAAAAAAGGGGGTTTTGCCAGGATAATCTTTCTAAGTAACTTAATTTTTCTGTTAAATGTGTTTTTTTTCCCCATCTGTGTTTTTTGTTGTAATACTCATTTCGGCCACAAGAGTATAAGGGTACAAGCATCAATGGTACAAGCGTACAAGAGGGTAATGGTGCACTCTTGTGGCCGAAATGAGTATTACAAGACAACAAACAATTAGAAACCCTGACGGAAAGAACGGTGGCTCAGTGGCTAACACTGTTGCCTCACAGCAAGAAGGTCCCGGGTTCGAACCCCGGTCCGTCCCAGGTCCTTTCTGTGTGGAGTTTGCATGTTCTCCCCGTGTCCATGTGGGTTTTCTCCCGGTGCTCCGGTTTCCTCCCACCACCAAAGACATGTATGTTAGGGTTAATACTCCTGTCAGTGCCCCTGACCAAGGCACTGGCAAAAGAACTGAGTTGGTCCCCGGGCGCTGCACTGCGGCTGCCCACTGCTCCTAGTTCTAGGAAGGTTCCTAGTAGAGGATGGGTCAAATGCAGAGGATGAATTTCCCCAAGGGGATAAATAAAAGATAACTTAACTTAACTTAACTTATTTAACTTAACTTAAGAAAAGAAAGTGCCAAAACTTGTTTCCATCTGTCTCACAGATGGAAACCCAACCCCAGATGTAGAAAATGGATGACCAGATCCCCCCTCCTACTTGCCTCTTGGGGCTTCTGTTTGGTCTGGTTCTTGGCTCTGAGTTCTGACTCTGTTCCTTTGGCTCCATCTCGGCTCATGTCTCCTGCAGGTGGACGCCGAGTCTCAGGAGCTGGTGGACGGCTCTCTGATCGACCTGTGCGGCGCCACCCTGCTGTGGCACACGTCGGAGGGCCTGGCGCGCACTCCCACCGTCAAACACCTGGAGGCGCTGCGGCAGGAGCTGAACGTCGGGCGGCCCCAGTGCCCCGTGGGCTTCAACACACTGGCCTTCCCCAGCCTGCGCCGCAAAGGATGTGCCGGACGACAGTCAGCCGTGGGCCTACCTGCGCTGCGGCCACGTGCACGGCTACCACGCCTGGGGGGGGGGGGGGGGGGGGGGGGGGGGGGGGGGGGGGGGGGGGGGGGGGGGGGTTGCTACGGGGGCGAGGCGGAGGGCCGGGAGCGAGAGTGCCCCACGTGCCGCTGTGGCTGGGCTGCGAGGCCGGCTTCTACGTGGATGTGGCGCCCCCTACCAACGCCTTCGTCCCCTGCGGTCACGTCTGCTCAGAGAAGACAACCGCGTTCTGGAGGCAGGTCCCGCTCCTGCACGGCACGCGCACCTTCCACGCCGCGTGTCCGTTCTGCGTCCAGCAGCTGGCCGGAGACGCCGGCTTCGTCAGACTCATTTTCCAAAGCCCGCTGGACTAGGAAACACTCAGGGCCCGATCTTACGCCCAGTGCAAGAAAACACTCAGGGCCCGATCTTAGTTTCTAGCACTCAAAATCAAATTTTTTTCTTTTAATTACCATTCAGCGACCCAGTGGTAATTTGTGTGTGTGTGTGTGTGTGTGTGTGTGTGTGTGTGTGTGTGTGTGTGTGTGTGTGTGTGTGCTAGAAACAATCAAAGATAACGCCTGCCCTTGCCCTTGCCCTTGCAAGATAGGGCCCTCAGACTTTTGATTCGCTTTTGGACTTTTCTTCACTTCATTTAAGGTTAAATAATAAATATAATATAAATATATGTAAAAATAGAATACATTTAATATCAGCTATCGGGCACTCAATGTCATTCATCTCTGATTTGACGGAGGTTCCTAGTCTGACCACAGCTACAGAAAAACTGTAAAACCTGTAATGACACTTTAGTTTGCACATTTTATTTATCCGTTTAATTGTTCACTAATATTTTTTGTAAATTAATTCTTCATTTAGAGCTCAGTAATCGATCCGTTTCTCTGCCACTGAATAGGTGTGGTGAGTCACTCTGCCTTAACGAGCTGCTGACATGAAGAGAATCTCCTCAGTGTGGCTTTAATGGAGAGGTCTGGATGCTGTTCCAGAGGCTTCTCACCCTGATGAGAAAACTCTGGACAAAACATTGAATATTTGACTTTTTTTCTTCTTCATGAAAATGGAAAAGATATTGAATAACAGCACAAAATACTTGGTATCAGCAGCTTCAGTACAAACATATTACTTACACATAGGCCACTTAAAAATACTTTGGGGGATCTGTAGGAAATGGGTTTTGTTTTTCTCTCAAATCAGGTGACCTTCCTCAGCACTGCTGTGGTTCGTTTGAGTGCAGAATAACTATAAGACAGTTCAATGGGCCACTTCTCAGTGACTGAACTTCTCAATGACTGAACCCAAAGGCTAGACTGGAGCACACAATTCCACTGGCAACTTATTTAATAAGGTGCAAAGACTGACGTTTCAACACACACAGTGTCTTCTTCAGAGTCCAAACAGAATCACCCACTCCACGGCGTGCTAGTCAAACACAGGAGCACGTTCAGCGAGAGGCTGATCCCACCTAGATGCAATACGGAGAGGCACAGGAAATCATTCCTGCCTGTGGCCATTGGACTCTTTAACGCCTCACTTAAAAGAGCACCTCGGAGACACTCAGTCTCCCTGAGACTGAAGTCAGCCGATAGGTTAACTGTGCCTGGCTGAGCCACATGTAATGGGCAAGCTGACTTAATATAAGTCCAGTGTGCAATAACTGCAATTTGACACGTAATGTACATTCTACTTTATTATACTTTACTCTACTTACTCTACTTTATTTTTGCTTACTTTATTGCATTTTACTACTGTTTTATGCTGTGTGTGTTCTGAGTGCGAGCTGCTGTAACATGTCCCAATTTCCCCCCGGGGATCATTAAAGTCTTTCTGATTCTGATTCTGATTCTGATAACTATATTTTCATTATCTTAATGCAAAAAGTGTATCGTAACATTGGGAAACTTTTTCAACTGCTGATTTGTGACTTGAAGCAAATCTATGATGTGCTGTATGTTTGACTGATCCACAGTGTTTTCTCTGCAGTTTTAAGATTATTTATTTTATAGCCTACAGTTTTAAGTTGAAGGTGGTTGCATTCATTATCATAATTCTTCCAATGTGTCATCCATCTGTTATCCTGAATGCTATGCAGTCCTCCTGAGAAACTTGTCACACTGCAGACTGCACGATTTTCTACCAACTCAAAATATGAAAAACTCAGCTTTTACACATCGTTGTGGTCATTTACTGTGTGTGTGTGTGTGTGTGTGTGTGTGTGTGTGTGTGTGTGTGTGTGTGTGTGTGTGACGTGTGTGTGTGTGCGCGTGTGCATGTGTGGGCTTCTTTACCCAAGATCAGATGGTTTTGATTTATTAGAATATACTGTAAGAATAAGCATGTAACTAAGCATAAAATAAGAAACAAAGACAGTAAAAAGCAATACAGTATTAGTATAAAAGAAAATGGGTCACCTGCGCGTTGATTATCTCTAAACAACAGTTCAAAATGGCGCCGATGGGTTGGGTTTAGGCATGAGGACCCGTTTATAAAAAATAATTAAAAATGTTTATCGGCCTCGCTGACTTTCGAAACTCTGCACGGGAGACTGCGAGACTGCCTGGTAACTTGTGACACTTGTAAAGTCCAGCGCGGACAACATCTTTGTGGCTTGACACTTAAAGGAACACTCTGCCCATTTTCAACCAGCTTTGTATCATTAGAACATCAGTAGTATATCAGAAAACTGTAAACTGTTTTGAAGTCTGTCATTTAATTTGACAGTTATTGAGTGTTAAAGTGTGGACCAGTGACATCACTGGTCCACACTAACTCAAATTAATAACTCATTAACTTAAATCAACTCTCAATAACTGTCAAACTAGATGAATGATGAATAGTTTGACAGTTATTGAGAGTTGATTTAAGTTAATGAGTTATTAATTTGAGTTAGTGTGGACCCAGTGATGTCACTGGTCCACACTTTAACACTCAATAACTGTCAAATTAAATGACAGACTTCAAAACCGTTTACAGTTTTCTGATATACTACTAATGTTCTAATGATAGCTACATGATACAAAGCTGGTTGAAAATGGGCGGAGTGTTCCTTTAATTTGGAACCCCCGGGTGCTTGAAAAGGATGCTGGAGGTCTAAGTGACGTCATCAGTGATGTCACTCGAACCAAATGTGATGTCATCAGTGATGTCACTTGAACAGTTGTGATGTCCCCTCCATGGATGTCACTCAAGCAATTGTGATGTCATCAGTCAGTGATGTCACTCGAGTAAAGATTACAGTATTTATGAGGCATAACAGGTTGACCTCAGACACAGCGCCAGTTGTGGGCAACAGGTGGCAGCAGCGAGCTTTACAGACTCAAAGACGCGAGAAAGCACAAGAGAGAGAGAGAGACACTCCCGCAATGCATGGCGGTCGGAGTTCCCGGTGGCTGATGTGTTTGTGCTAGCTGTGCTCAGGCTGTTTCTGTGATGGTGCAAAGAAGAAACAGCAGCTGCTGCGCTTCACACGACAGGTATGACGCTGCTAGCTAACAGCACATCACTATGTGTATGTAGCGTTAGCTTCCTTAGCTCAGCTCGCCCGGTCCGTGCAGTCAAATGGCTAGCTAGCCCGCTAACTAGCATTTAGCCTGCTCCTACAGTCAGTGTCTACGTGTAACCCCGCAGGACTGTCAACACTGGCGTTAGCATTAGCACAGGCCGCGGACACACAGCGCTGTGTTGAGAGCCAGTCACTTTCCAATCGAAAGTGAAATGAGGTTGTGTGTGTTGTCTTGTGTTACTAACGAGAGCTCAGGTCGCTGCCAGCTGATGGAGCGAGAACAGCCCTTTTGAGCAAGGCACGAGAGCTAGCCTGCTGCTAGCTTCTGTCCGTGTCCAGGAAGCAATGCCGTGTGTGAACTGACAATACGCTTTGAAGCTTCGCAGCACATCCAATTTACAAACGGCAGGCAACACGAACCTAACACGTATGTTAACATACTGTTGACAGCTGCCTGTGTTGCCAGTTGTTCTGTGTGTGTATAGAATATATAACGTTACTCCTCGGCCTGTAAACTCTGCTACTTTTCATCTAGAGTTTCTTTGTCATACATCTTGTACTGTAAGCCTGCGATCACTTTATTCCTGATGACTCGCTGCTTTCCGCTCTGTTGTCAAATCCAGACAGACAGACAGACAGTCAGTCAGTCAGTCAATCGGTGATTGAGTGAGTCAGACAGACAGACAGACAGACAGACAGACAGACAGACAAGACAGTCAGTCAGTGATTGAGTGAGTCAGACAGACAGACAGTCAGTCAGTCAGTCAGTCAGTCAGTCAGTGATTGAGTGAGTGAGTCAGACAGACAGACAGACAGACAAGACATACAGTCAGTCAGTCAGTCAGTCAAGATTAAAGATTTGTTATTGTCACGCCACGTGTGAAATTCTTCTGCTGTGGGCTCCGTTACAGACAAGGTGCAGTAGGTAAATGGGTACAAAATCACAGCAAAGACCACACAATCACAACAACAATAGGGCATTGCAATATAGTTAAATAAGGCAAACAATGTCAACAGTATTAAAATGTATTAAAATAGAATAAGATGGAATAAATATAAAAAAAAGTGTCCAAATCTGCAACAAGTGTGCAAATGACAATAATCCAGGTGTTTGTGTTATTTATTGAGGAGTCTCGTAGTAGCCTGCCGAAAGAAGCCATCCTGCAGACGGTTTGTTGGTGCTTTCGGGACCCTCTATCTTCTCCCTGAGGGCAGCAGGGAGAACAGGCTGTTTGTGTCCTTGATCGTGGGTGTAAAGGTCGTACCAGAAGGGGCTGGAGACACAGCCCTGCGGCGCTCCTATGCTGATGGTCAGTGGGGAGGACGTGCGGTTGTCCACTCTCACCACCTGGCGGCGGTCTGTGGCGGGGTGGTTGTCCACTCTCACCACCTGGCAGCGTATAGATTAGATTATGCAGAGCTAGTGCACGTCAAGTGTACGGCAGGTAAATGACCCGCTGTGATGAAGAATATAGTGACATTAACCGAGAGCAGAGAAAACGCTCGCAGCTGCAGAAGCACCCTTCAGGGTCTGCATGTAAAATCTGCACGTAACACTCACAGCTGCAGAAGCACCCTTCAGGGTCTGCATGTAAAGTCTGCACGTAACTCTCTCTCACAGCTGCAGAAGCACCCTTCAGGGTCTGCATGTAAAGTCTGCACGTAACTCTCTCTCACAGCTGCAGAAGCACCCTTCAGGGTCTGCATGTAAAGTCTGCACGTAACTCTCACAGCTGCAGAAGCACCCTTCAGGGTCTGCATGTAAAGTCTAAAGAAATAAACTGGGTGTGTATTACTCATTGTATTACTGGGCAGACATGTAACTAACTTTGCAGTCTGGGCCATCTTACACAGCCTATTTGCTGTAACAGAGTGCTGCAGTTTATATTTTTATTTTTGAGACAGGCAAATGTCTCAAACATAGACTGATATCACAGGATGTTGTGAAGAGTACATGGCTATATCATTTGTAAAGATTTTTTTTTATATAAAAAAAAAAAATCCTGTATTCTCTTCATAAAATGTTATATATTTTTTGAAAGACAATTTTATTTAAAATTGTTGTATTTGGTTATTTTTGAATATATTTTAAATTTTCGTATATTTCATGCAGCTATTTTAGTCTGTGATACGTGAAACTGTGGTATTTTTGTCCAAGGTTATTATCATACCATCAAAAACTCATACCGGCACAACCCTAGATACCATTTGTTTATATCACAATCGCAAGTTGCAATATTGTCCACAGTAATCGTCGCTAATCGCACCTTTTCCCCAAATCGCGCAGCACTAAACCGGACCGAATAAAAAATGCAACAACGTTGCAACTTGACCCCCGCCCCCCCCCCCCCCCCCCCCCAGAGTCGCACCGAGTCCACCAGCTCATATGTGAAAGCGATCTTAGTTTGGTTCTGTCAGGTACGTCCTCTTTCGGGTAAACTAAACAAGCCCACAAGTGTCTGATTTAGGTTTTAGTCGTGCAGATCTGATGGTCATCTGCCCCGTATAGACGGACAGGGAGACATCAGGATGTGACACAGAGAGGAGTCTGGTGTAATCCTCTCATCGTCCTGATGGGCTTAGCAGAGGGTCTCCTCGCCGCCGCCCTGCTGCTCACAACTCTGTTACTACACCGCTCCCATTATAACTGGCTCACTGATGCCTGTCTCTCTACCTCTCTGTCTCTCTACCTCTCTGTCTCTATCGCTCTGTCTCTATCGCTCTGTCTCTACCTCTCTGTCTCTATACCTCTCTGTCTCTATACCTCTCTGTCTCTATCACTCTGTCTCTCTACCTCTCTGTCTCTATACCTCTCTGTCTCTATCACTCTGTCTCTCTACCTCTCTGTCTCTATACCTCTCTGTCTCTCTACCTCTCTGTCTCTCTACCTCTCTGTCTCTCTACCTCTCTGTCTCTATACCTCTCTGTCTCTCTACCTCTCTGTCTCTCTATCGCTCTGTCTCTATCGCTCTGTCTCTATCGCTCTGTCTCTACCTCTCTGTCTCTATACCTCTCTGTCTCTATACCTCTCTGTCTCTCTACCTCTCTGTCTCTCTATCGCTCTGTCTCTATCGCTCTGTCTCTATCGCTCTGTCTCTACCTCTCTGTCTCTCTACCTCTCTGTCTCTCTACCTCTCTGTCTCTATCGCTCTGTCTCTATCGCTCTGTCTATACCTCTCTGTCTCTATACCTCTCTGTCTCTATCACTCTGTCTCTCTACCTCTCTGTCTCTATACCTCTCTGTCTCTCTACCTCTCTGTCTCTCTACCTCTCTGTCTCTATTGCTCTGTCTCTATCGCTCTGTCTCTATCGCTCTGTCTCTATCGCTCTGTCTCTATCGCTCTGTCTCTATCGCTCTGTCTCTATCGCTCTGTCTCTCTACCTCTCTGTCTCTACTGCTCTGTCTCTATCGCTCTGTCTCTATCGCTCTGTCTCTATACCTCTCTGTCTCTATACCTCTCTGTCTCTCTACCTCTCTGTCTCTCTACCTCTCTGTCTTCTACCTCTGTCTCTCTACCTCTCTGTCTCTATCGCTCTGTCTCTATTGCTCTGTCTCTATCGCTCTCTTGTCTCTCTACCTCTCTGTCTCTATCGCTCTGTCTCTCTACCTCTCTGTCTCTCTACCTCTCTGTCTCTCTACCTCTCTGTCTCTCTACCTCTCTGTCTCTATACCTCTTTGTCTCTCTACCTCTCTGTCTCTCTATCGCTCTGTCTCTCTACCTCTCTGTCTCTATCGCTCTGTCTATCGCTCTGTCTCTCTACCTCTCTGTCTCTATACCTCTCTGTCTCTCTACCTCTCTGTCTCTCTACCTCTCTGTCTCTCTACCTCTCTGTCTCTATCGCTCTGTCTCTATCGCTCTGTCTCTCTACCTCTCTGTCTCTATCGCTCTGTCTCTATCGCTCTGTCTCTCTACCTCTCTGTCTCTCTACCTCTCTGTCTCTCTACCTCTCTGTCTCTATCGCTCTGTCTCTATCGCTCTGTCTCTCTCTGTAGCCACTTTTAGCCCGTGAAAGCCGGGGTCATTGCGAATTCAGAAAAATGACCGCTGTCATTTTATGAATGAGCTTTTCTCCGCGGATCAAAGTGTGGGGGGAATGGCTAGTTAACATTACTGCAGTAACAACATTACTGTTGTGCGTTCCCTCATGAGAAACAGTATTCCACTATATTTTATTTAGAATCTAAAATCAATGGATCTCTATCGCTCTATAATGCATCTATACTAGGGCTGGCACGGATCACGGATAATCCGTGATAAAACGTTAAGTAGCTGCAACGTTATGTTTCCAGACTCACCCTGTCTGTTGATATTGTCCTACTATGCAGTTACCCACGTACCCGTGTCAAGTGACTGCCGGTTAGCAAGCAACAGCCAGGAAGTTGGGCATAGCAGCGCCACGCTAAAACAGGAAGTTGGGTTGTTCTGCCTTCAGAGTAAAGCATAAATTGTGTCACTTATGAGAAGAAAATATGTTTTGAGCTGTGCAGGGCAACAAATGGTTAGAGAAGTATAATAGTATTAAAACATGTACGGTAATCAAAATCGAAAATCTAATTTTGAGAGAAAAAATCAGATTTCTTTTTTTTTTTTTTTTTTTTTGATCCGAAAAATCCGTGATCCGTGGCTCGAAATCCGTCACGCGATCCGAACCGTGGGTTTTCTGATCCGTGCCAGCCCTAATCTATAATGTGCACACACGTCTGTCATTTAGCGATGCAATAGCTCTGTACTCTTCTCACCCTGACACGATGCAGTAGCTCTGTACTCAACTCACCCTGAAAGACAGTCTGTTTCCCATTGAGAAAACTTTCGTAAAAAATATAAAAAATGACTGGCATGTGTTGTAACGGGATAGTTTTCAATCGTCAATGCTGCTCAGTGCAGATTTTCAGATTTCAAAGTGGGCCACGGCATTCTGAAGTTTGGGAACCCCTGTTTTAGATGAATAGTAGGCTAGGCCATAGTAGGCTATATCTAGTAGTTTCTATTTTTTTTTTGTTTGGAACAGGCAAATATTTCAATTTTCTTTTTGAAAGATATATTTTTTTGTTTCAAATTGTTTTATTTATTTAGGGTTTTATTATATTTTAAATTGTACTATATTTAATGTATTTTAGTCTGTGATACGTGAAACCGTGGTCCAAGGTTGTATCATACCGTCAAAAACTCATGCCGGCACATCCCTAGATAATACCATTTGTTTATTATATCGCAATCACAATCACAAATCGCAATATTGTCCACCGTAATCGCTAATCGCACCTCTCCCCCAAAATCGTGCAGCACTATACCAAAGTCATATTTCTTCTGACATGCAGCTGGATTTGCAGGCCGGTGCACGACACCAGAATAATACCTTGTTTAGGAAGCTGTCTGAAACACATTCCCCACTGATTAAGAACTTGAGCCTTTTGCGACAATTGCAGGAGCTGATATATTGTGATTTAGGTTATTTATTTATTTATTTATATGAACTAGGGATGCACCGATTGCGATTTTGTTGGCCGATTCCGATTTCCGATTTTTGAATAGTCTGACTTGCCGATACCGATTTTTGCCGATTCCGATTTTTTTTCTAAAAACAATAATTGACAGCTTACACAAACATTTTTGTAACTTAGCTTTAATATACTTTAATATAATAATTTAATATACTTTAATATACTTTATCGAGCATTATTTTAGCTTTTTGTGGCACTGCGGCACTCTGCTTTTTTAACAGGTTCCATGAATTGTTTTTTTTTTAATGTCGTTATTATCCTTTTTATTACTTCCTTGTTTTTGTATGTATGGAACTCTCTGCATCTATGTCTCCTGTGATTCTATGTGATTCTATGTGAGCACTTCTGCACCAAGACAATTTCCAATCAACCATGTGTTGAAATGGCAAATAAAGTTCTATTCTATTCTATTCTATTCTAATAGAATTCTTGATTTCAAGTAATAATTCTGAGGTAGGACCATCTCATTAAAACACATCTCAAAATAAAAGTACTCCAGGTTACTGGACAGAGCTTTTCTTTTTTTGTGCAAATAATACAATGAATATAATAATACAAATCTAGTAGGCCTACACAGCTATCAGTGCATTCACTTTTCCAAAATAAAACAGGTGCAACAGAACATCAAAATGTTCTCCATGGAGCCCAGCCATCTGTAATATAAATAAAAATAAATACAATATAGCCTACATTTTGTTTAGACTACAAATGCACCATTACAGGTCCTTAGCCTTCTTTGCTCTCTCCCTATTTTTTTTTAACATGGTCCAACTTTCTTCTTTCTTTTACAAAGCTCCAACAAAAAAAATTAAGTGCAGTATTTATTTTTGTATTTAGCAAAATCCAAATGAAACATGCAACTATAAACTATAACAAGGCACTTTTAACAGGCATACTACTGCCTAAGGCTGGCCAGCAGCTGCTCTGCATCAGCATTCTCCTGCATTATCTCCTCATGTACTGAAAGCAGCAGACTTGGCCTTTTGGCTGCAGGCCCAGGTGTCGTGGATGGTCCTGCAACAGCTTCCACCGCGTCTTCCTCCTCCTCCTCAGGTGCGTGGTCTCCTGGTCTGCGCTCCTCAGCCTCCAGCATAGTCAGAATCCGCTCTTTCACTTGATCCTTAACTTCTGCGGAGAAGTAGCGACTCCTGTACCTGTTGCATAAACAGACAAGAAGGATAATTCAAATTTATTGTTTCAGAGACATAGCCAGGCAAACGCATAGGCAAGCATAACTACAGTAACTACTATTAGCCTAGAGTAGGTAGATATTATTGTCTTCATTTATTATGACAAGTATAGTAATAGGCTTTTTTTGTATGTGGCAATATTAACAATATGATAGATATTATACAGTAGTGTAAGCTATTAACTTGCCTGGGGTCCAGGAAAGTGGCCACAGTGTACAGTGGCTCCTCTTCAATGTTGCTGAACCTTGTCTGGACTGCCTCCAACAACGTGGCTTTTGTAGTCCCCACTCCACGGTCAGTGTCTGCTTCTCTCTCCAAAAGCCGTTTCAGCGCGGTGATTTCTGGAATTACGTCTGCCGCTGTTGCTGTGGATTTGCTGATTTGTTTTGTGAGTTCCTCAAACGGTGCGAGGAGCGTATTTGCCAGCACGTCTTTGATGCTGCGTTGAGACAGCAGACCCTCATTCACCGCCAGCTGAAGCGTATGTGCCATGCAGGGCAAACTCGCCAGGTTGCCATCTACCATTGTTTTCGCCATATTTCTAGCGTTGTCACGCAGCACCACATGAACCCTGGTTTTATCGATATTCCACCGTTGCAACATCGCGTCCAACTGCACGCTTTGTATCGTCTTCACTGACGGTGAAAAATGTCCACACCGACGAAGACATGCTGTCGCATGAGCTGAGTGGCTGCAACTCATCCGTCGGGTGCGCGCACGTCACGTCAAAATCGGCTCACAGAATCGGCATTTTAGAGTGACCGGCGCAGATCACCGATCGAGGCCGATCACGTGCAAATCGGCCTTTTCCGGTCACGTGCCGATCGATCGGTGCATCCCTAATATGAACTGCTGATTCATTAGACTGCTTAGCTGCACAAAGAGCAAATCCTGCAGTCAACAGAGTGTGCAGAGGAGTAATCAGTCAGCAAGCCACTGCTGTGTCGATGGAATCGCCTTAAAACACCGGCCCTACTTTAACTTTCCTACCCAGGCAGGGTTTCCCCCCGAAACTGCTTTGATCGTTCCCCATATACGTAGTTCACTATATGATAAACACTACATAGGCTTGCCGCGGTAGTCGGTGTTACCGGTGTTACACGGTAGTGGGGCATACATACACCGATTACATGTGTCTGTCCACCGGTAACGCCGTTTGTTTTTATGGAGGAAGAAATGAAAGGAAAACTCCGCAGCTTCAGGGTGCGCCGCGGTCAATTACAAGCGCTCCCTCTGGGCTGCAGTGTGGCTCCGCTGTTCTGGTTAGACCAGCAACTAACGTTAGTTAACGCTATACATCTTATATGAACTAGGCTTGCCGCGGTAGTCGGTGTTACCGGTGTTACACGGTGGTGGGGCATACACCCATTACATAACATGCCCACCGGTAACACCGTTCATTTTTATGGAGGAAGAAAGAAAGAAAAAACTCTGCCCGCTCGTGCTAGTTTCAGCGTGCACCGGGGTCAATTACAAGCGCTCCCTCTGGGCTGCAGTGTGGCTCCGCTGTTCTGGTTAGACCAGCAACTAACGTTAGTTAACGCTATGCATCTTATGAACACAAATGATGCCCTCCGCATACACATGTAGGTAAGACCCTTACCTAAGCCTGCATGTCTGTGACAAACTATAGCTGGCTAAACAGAGCTGTGCTGTAGTGCTGAGATTTAGTTTGTTTTGTAAAGGCAGAAGAAGAGCTGGAGTTACGCTGTAGCTAGTCTCATCATGGAGGGAGCGAATCGCAGCTGAAGCACATGGCTAATTAATATGGACGTTAACATCCATATTAATTAGCCATGTGCTTCAGCTGCGCTCGCTCACCCTGTACTTTGCTAACTTAGCATTAGGGATGGGTACCGTTCACATTTGAACCGATACCGGTACGATACCGGTACCTGGAATTCGGTACGGTACCCAAAACGGTACCATTTTCGGTACTTTACACGCTCTAATAACAAAAAAAATTACAGTTGTAAAAAAAATAATAATCCAAACTTCTCAGAGAGAGCGGTCAGTATTCACTAAAGCCTTCATATCTCAGGCCCTGTAGCACATAGAAACATAAAATAAAAAGCATTTGAGAGCTTAACCCTTTGGCTTTTCGTATTATATTTGCCCTAATGTTCATTAAAAAAATGTTTTATCTTTAACCCCAAAAATTAAAATTAAAAATATTCTAATGCATTTTAAGAAATGTTAATAAAGATTATGGCAAATGTAACCCTTCCAAATAAAAACCCACGGGTTTAAGCTCTCAAATGCTTTTTATTTCATGTTGATAGCTACTATACAGGCTGAGGAAATACGTTCTGTTGAACCCTTGACAATTACTGCAGCAAGAGTAACGTTAGCGTTTAACGTTTAACGTAGTAACGTTTGCAGTCGTTGTGAAGACAGTGAAAAGCCCCGTTATCTAACAACCACAACGGCAGTGAAACAACTTATCCAGCTAACGCTAGCTAATTAAATAACGTTACTTGATGTTGTAGAAGTCGATGCCTCTCTCAACGTTACAGCTGAGGAGATGCTGCTAACGTTAGCTCCGGTGCGGTAGGCTATCTGCTTCATTCACCCTCAGCCTATCTAAGACGTTACAGTCTTCAGCATTTAGCTAAATATATCTTGTGTTTGACCATGCTTCCTCAAGTTTGAGGTGTTTCCCTGGCCAGCTTTGCAATTCACATCACACATGTTGCAACCAGTGTTGTCTGAGTCTATCTTGGTAAAGTGTAGCCACAGCTTTCGGCTGGTCCTGTTTTGCTTTCAGAACCAGAGTGACGTACTGACGTAACGCGCTCTCGCGTGTTGCCTTAAGGTTCCGTCGGAATTTCTAATTTCACCACTCTCTTTCTATTACTCAGATGCGTTCAAGTACCGAAATTTGGTACCGTTCGTTTTTATGTGAACTGGTACGGGGCAGTACCGACGTAATTCGGTCGGTGCCTGTAAAAGTACCGAGTTCGGTACCCATCCCTACTTAGCATCGATGCTAGCGGGACTTACCCAGCTATCGTCATTGCCTGCTTACTGCTGCTTGCTGGTAATGTTAATCCCATGTCAGAAAAAGTCTCCAGATTTGTCGCTAACGTTAGTCTCTTCTGAGAAAGATTGTCTCCAGGAGGGTCTGAAAAGTTGTCGTCGAGTTGGATGCAGCCAAGTATTGTGAGGCAGCCAGTGTTCAACTTCAACTTCAACTTCAACTTTATTGATATCCCGAAGGAAATTTGGTTTGCAGCAGGCATGTGGACATATAGTACAAAAACGTCAACATCATCAGACATCAGATGACACAGAGACACACACTCCAGGAGTGATCGAGTTCAAGTAAAAAATGAGGACATTGCCTCCATAAAGCAGCAACAATAAATAGTAAATAGTGCAACATAAATTTTACATCAATCAACGTGATAAGAATACTTTGCACTGCAGAATAAATATGTAAAAGAAATAGTAAAAATAGTAGAGATAAAAAACATAAGAGTGCATAGACCCAGGAGGAAATAGGGAATCCATAATCCTAGCCTAGCAGATTGAGCCTGTCGATAGCAACAGGGATGAAGGAGGCTCTGGCGCACCGCGTCCTTGTTTTTGGCATTCTAAAACGGCGGCCAGAGGGGAGGAGGTCAAACTCCTGGTAAAGTGGATGGTCAGGACAGTCTAGAATAAGTTTGGCCTTATTCCTTACCCGCTGAAAGTAGATGTCCTGAAGCTGGGCTTGCTGCACGCCAATCACCTTACTGGCTGCTTTGACAAGCCTTGCCAGCCTATTTCTACTGGACAGTGTGAGGCAGCCAAACCAGGCCACACAACAGTAGGTAAGAACAGATTCAACGAAGCATTGATAAAACATAATCATTAGAACCTTACAGACTTTGAATGTGTTCAGTTTTCTTAAAAAGAACAGGCGCTGCTGGACCTTTTTGCAGACAGCATCAGTGTTTGTTTCAAAGTTCAGTTTGTTGTCTATAATAGTACCTAAGTATTTGTACTCTGGGACGATCTCAACTTCCATATCCTGAATGGTGGTATAAGAATTAACAGGTTGAGATTTACGGAAGTCAATGATCATATCTTTGGTCTTCGAAACATTAATTTGCAAGAAGGTATCATTACACCAAGATATGAAATCGTCCACTATAGGACCATGCTCAGTCTCATTGTCATTTAAAAGACTTACAATGACTGAGTCATCGGCAAACTTCAGGATATGCCTCTTCTCATACATACTCCTACAGTGTTGTGACTGTGAGCGTCCAAGCTAACACAGCAGCGGAGAGGAGCTGACTGACTGGACCGTGAGGACAGCCGAGGATTATTATTAATTTTTTAATATTCTTTTAATATTTTACATTATATTATATATATTTAAACGATGTTACCGGTAACACCGGTGTTGTCACGTGTTTATTACCCGGTGTGAAAATGACCACACCGTGGCAACCCTATTATGAACACAAATGATGCCCTCCTCCTCATACACATGTAGGTAAGACCCTTAGCCCTTGTTCACACAGGACGCCTAACGTAAGCAGAGCTTGAGGCAGGCTCACGCTTAACCGTTCACACAAGAAGCCTTCTCTTTTCCTCTCAGCGCCTACTCGGTGCCTTGAACCCGCACACAATGACTCCCATTGACTTAATGCCTGGCTTGACAGATCAATGCTCGGCTTCAGCACGCGTCACGCTTGGAATAGGCGTGAATCCTGAACGATCGCTTGAGCAAGGCGTGAGCGTGGCTTCAGCGTGACACGCACGCGCGTGGGTGGTGTGAACGGCCTCGCCTGTTAACTCATTCATGGCCAGTTTAGGACTGCCAATATTTAGCACAGGCCAAAGATTTTCATTTTCAAGACCCACAGTAAATTATCTATTAGCACCAAAGTGATTTGCAATACCTCAAAATGAAGATGTACGTCTCTGGGTTCACCAGGAAAAAAAAAGTGAGCTTTTAGCATGTTCTGTACTCTACTTATAGCCATTTATATACACCCTGTTTTCACCAAAAAGGTCTCTCTGAGAAGAGAAATTGCAGAAAATGGCATTTTTGTAAATCACACAATCTCAGGCAGAACTCGCTCTCAATTCTTTTATTTTGAACTGTATTGACATCAGACATGTAAATATTATTCGTTATGACACAAATGACAAAAAAAAATATATATATATATATACATGAAGTGCTTTTTTTACATTCAACAATACAGTTTACTCAGTGTGAGTGAGTGTGATCATAGAATAGAATGCAGAGATCAGTGTAGTCTCTCTCACACACACACACACACACACACACACACACACACACACACACACACACACACACACACACTCTCCTTACCGCGAGATCATCCGGGTCCTGTCGCATTGGAATCCAGTCTTCCTCGCCCTCGACAGGAAAGTGGCCGTGCTGCTTGGCTCTGTGTGAAAGCCATTTCTGTGACGAGGCTGCTGTTCTCCTCCTCCTCACACAGTTGTGACTCCGTCTCGTCTCTTTCGGGCTGGGACACAGGAACGGGGTCCAGGGACCAGGATCGATCATGTTGGTCACGGGTTTGACTACAACTGATCGATGTCCGCTGCCCTGCAGCAAGCCGATCAGCTCGTGCAGCGCGCCGAGGGGTGTTTCAATGGCGTTTCTCCTCTGCACAAGGAAGCGCGTTTCTCTGTTTTCTGTTTTTGCTCCTGCTCATTTCAAAACAACAGCTGCGGTATGTGTTTGATAACGTGTTGTCGGCTTTGTCTTTGAGGCTAGGGACCTGATAACATGTCACAGGCTGGGGAAGTCTTTGAACTACGCGCTGCACTAATAAAAACAAAAACACGTCAAACACGTCATTGGCCCTCTGGGCTATTCCTGATAACACGTCAAAGACGTCTTTGGCCATGAATGAGTTAACATGGACGCCTAAATGAAACTTGTGGGTTCAGCGTAGGTAGAGCTTAGGTTGAGCGGTGCTTCGGCGTATAGTGTGACTGTAAGCCTGCGTGTGCATTCTGTTGTCACTGCGGGCCTTCTCTGGAAATGTGCCTTTTTTTTCCACAGCAAAAAGTCGATGCTAACTTAGCATCATCGCTAGCGTGAGGGAGGGACGGACTTACCCAGCATTCAGTCAATGCCTGCTTAATGCTTACTGCTGCTTGCTGGTAATGTTAAATCCCATGTCAGAAAAAGTCTCCCGGTGTGTCGCTAACGTTAGTTTCTTTTGAGAAAGATTGTCTCCACGGGCGTCTGAAAAGTTGTCTCGAGTCAGATGCAGCCATGAGTTGTGACGGTTAAAGCATAGACTCTTGCTTACTTTAAAACTTGTATTATCAACATACATAACGTAACGTTCGCTCTAGTCTAGCTGCTGTGATCATGAGCATAGACATATATAAAGGCTAGATGGCTTACCCGCGCTGCCGGTCAATGGAGAGCGACGTCGTCGCATGGTGGCCATCTTGCTACGGCACCACAGCTTTATATATATCTATGGGTTAAAAAAACGCTAACATTTTATTATTATTTTTGGCTCCAAATTACACCAAACTTAAACTGAAGCATCATCATCATGAGATGAATTCACGCACCTAGTTTCATGCAGTTTCATCCATTTTGCGAGGAGCTATGAGCATCTGTTGTTGGGTTAGTATTATCACATCAGATGATCATAACTCCTAGGGAAATGGATGAAACTGCATGAAACTTTGTGCCTGAATCCCTCTCATGGCATAGATGCTTCGGTTTAATTTTGGTGTAATTTGGAGCCCATCAAAAAAATAGTGTTTTTAGTGTTTTTTTTTTTGTTGTTGCCATATCTCGGGAACGGAATATGCTTGTAATAAACCAAACCGTTTGTAAATCCGTCAAGATTTCAGCGAGTTATGAGTATTTTTGTCTGTGCACCCTCCAACAGCTACCATAGAACGTACCAGAAAGCCTGCCGTAGCAAGATGGCGGCGCTTCAACGACGCTGGTGACTCCGCCTTAAGCCATCTAGCCTTATATATGTCTATGATCATGAGGATATCCGACTGGTGTCTCACTGTTATTGACCCCTGGAACAACATGCACTAGTAGGAACTAACAATCCTATTGTTACAGAGCTTTTTTTTTTTTTTTTTTTTTTTACCTTTATTTTTACGGTGTCACCGGTAATACCGGTGTTGTCACATGTGTTCATTACCCAGTGGGAAAATGTCCACATGGGGAATAGTGAGGGAGTGGATGAGTGAACCACTCCGAAGTCCGAAAACAGCTTTTTTGAATTTTCACCCATTTAAATTGTCAACAAAGGTGGCACACCTTCTAGTTGGATAGGCAGCTAATACTGTGTCTGTGTGTGTGTCTGTGTGTGTCTGTGTGTGTGTCTGTGTGTGTCTGTGTGTGTGTGTGCGTGTGTCTGTGTGTGTGTGTGTGTGTCTGTGTGTGTGTGTCCAGCTAGCCTCCTGGGAGGCGAGTCCTAATGCCATGGCCTCCAGTCAGGGCTCGTCCTCCGTGCCTCGTCCCAGCGGCGGAGGCAGAGACGGGGTCTACCACAAGGCCCGGGACCCCTCGTCCCCCCGCTGCCGGCCGCTCCGCTCCCTGCCTGACGTCTGCCCCAAGGAGCCCACCGGTACGCTACGCTCCACACACACACCTCACATCTCCTCATCCAATAGTGGGCTCTATCTGCCGGTCCGCTGAGTTGCCCCAAATAGAATGGCTAGATGGCTTTGATTTTGACCTGCCATTACGAGCATCCTAAAAGACTTCTATACAAAAAAGACCTACCAGGGTCTTCATTTTGTGGCGGTTTCAAAACTGCTGCTCCTTGGTGGCTCAAACCTTCGCTTCTCCTCCCAGCTGGTCTTGGTATAAGTTCAGATTTTTGGAACCCGAGTCTCAGTACAATCCATGCTGTTCCTCATACTAGCTCCAGATAGTTAGCCACAAACCAACGCGAGGTCAGTGGAGCCACACTCCTGTCTGTGCAAGCTGACTGGGGGGCACTGAGACGTCCTCTACAGTGCACACAAAGTACAGTTCAGTGAGCCACAAGTCTAATGTGGTAGCATTAGCTTTAGCTTTAGCTACCCAGCTCAGTCGTCAGTGTGGTAGCATTAGCATTAGCTTTAGCTACCCAGCTCAGTCGTCAGTGTGGTAGCATTAGCTTTAGCTTTAGTTACCCAGCTCACTCGTCAGTGTGGTAGCATTAGCTTTAGCTTTAGTTACCCAGCTCACTCGTCAGTGTGGTAGCATTAGCTTTAGCTTTAGCTACCCAGCTCAGTCGTCAGTGTGGTAGCATTAGCTTTAGCTTTAGCTACCCAGCTCAGTCCTCAGTGTGGTAGCATTAGCTTTAGCTTTAGCTACCCAGCTCACTCGTCAGTGTGGTAGCATTAGCTTTAGCTACCCAGTCCCAAAAGCTGCCATGAAATCAGAAGACTGTATTGGTACTTTGATGGTAACGTGTCCATGATGCTAAGGCTATTCACCTTATGTAGCCCCGCCCGCTTGACCCAGTTGTGTTACGACTTCCTGTTCAAAACGCAACATCAGGCTCTTTGACTCCATCTCCCATGTGGCTTTGCAGGTGAGGGGCGGAGCCTGTGCGAGGGCCCGTCGGTGGTGGCGGAGCACGAACGGTGGACGGTGTACAGCTCCATGGTCAACCTCCCGGCCGCGCTGAACGACCCGCGGCTCGCCAAGCGCGAGTCCGACTTCTTCACCAAAACATGGGGGCTGGACTTCGCCGAGACCGAGGTCATGCCCTCCTTCTACCTCCCAAACATCACCAGGGAAAACTTTGGGCCTTACCTGCAGGAGATGGCTCAGGTAACCAGCCTGAATTATTCAGAGAGAGATAACTGTGCACTGTGACAAGCATCATCTGTTTCAAATATATTTATGATCAAGCCTCTTATTCAATCAATCAATCAATCAATCAATCAATCAATCAATCAATCAATTTAATATTTATATAGCTCCAAATAATATTAATAACAGGAGTTACAGTATCCCAAGGTGCTTTACTATAGGTTGAGGCCACATCTCGTCATAGACGCTGGTTTATCTGGCTCAGCCTGGCTGGGGGCGTGGTCAGGGTGGGGGTAAAATCCCCCGCTCTATCTATCCATTCAGCAAAGTTCGAATTTAGCCGATAGCCCAGCCCAGGCAGACACGATCGGGGATTTAACCACCGCAGTAAACGCACATCCGAGCAGACGTCTTGTGTTCTGCTCTAGAACCCCCAAACCTGTAGTTTAGAGCCGCAGCACCGTCTTTTGGTGAGTCAGCCCATTGAGATATATGGGCGGTTTTACCCCACTCGCGCGCCAGCCGTTTAAACATTTTGTGGGCGTTCCCAGACATGCGGACTGTCTCTATTAGAGCAGGTAGGAGAGCAGGTTCTTTATTTTAGACCCAACATTTGAAGCAATTCTCACATGCACTGGAGATTTTCATGTGTCAGTTGAAAACAATCGCCCAACAAGAGCAGCACTTGGTGACGGTGCCACCCTACTTTTGTGACGAGCATAACCAATAAGCAATTTCCCCTGTTTGTTATGCACTAAGCAAAATGTACCTCATCTATATTTTCAAACATTTTATTTTATGACGTTTCACTTTTGGCCTTCGTGCGCATGGCAGCCAAATCAGAATCACAGGATCCCAATCAAGCTTGTTTGGCTGGTTGGTCTGCCTGCCGTCTTTAAAAAACTAAATGTGCCTCCTTCTTCGTGGCAATATCAGATATCACAATATTCAATATTATCACGCTATTCAGGATTATGGGTTTTCTTTCCAAGCCTAGTGCTGAGATTGTATTTATACATGAGTCAAAAATAAGAATGAAATGGCAAATTCTGCATGATGTATAAGGGGAACACCACTGCAAACTGCGTGTGTGTGTGTGTGTGTGTGTGTGTGTGTGTGTGTGTGTGTGTGTGCGAGCATTCAGTTACAGAACGTCCAGAACAAATCATTGTCAGAAGCAAACTTTGCTCTCATACTGTTTTGAGTGCAGCTTTTTCTGTCACCTCAGCACTTCATGTCTTCAGTTCTGCTTTGTTTTGCACCATGTGCCTGTGTGTGTGTGTGTCTGTGTCTGTGTCTGTGTGTGTGTATGTGTGTGTGTGTGTGTGTGTGTGTGTGGATGCTCTGTCTTAGCAGTGTGAAGGAAGGTTCCTCTTTTAATGATTCACAACTTATAATTCCTCCAGCATCTGCAGCTGTCTAGTACAGAGCTATTTGTGAAGAGTGCAGACATACTGCACGCACGCCACCATGCTGCACGCCACCATTTCCTCATTGGCTCTGATCCTATGGCTCTTTAAAAAGCTTGAAAAAGTCTTAAAATGTCGTTATTGAAGGCATAATTACAAAGTATTGAAATCATCATCATCAGTGTATAAATGGGAGCTGGGGCTCTGTTTCTCTGTCCCACTGTGATGTCATAAATCCCACTGTGACATCATCCGTGATGTCATAAATCCCACTGTGACATCATCTGTGATGTCATAATCCCAGTGATGTCATAAATCCCACTGTGACATCATCAGTGATGTCAGAAATCCCACTGATGACATCATCAGTGATGTCATAAATCTGACATCATCAGTGATGCTGGTCTCATTGGCCACACAGCAGCCGAGTTTCGGGGAAGGCCACGCAGCGGCCGAGCTGCGAATGCGAGCTGCAGGACGGGCGAGGCCAGGCAGCGGCCGAGCCTAGGAATCGAGCACGTGTAGCGGGCGATATTTGGGGTCTTATTTTTTCCACCATGTAATGACGGTTCGATGAATCCAGAACAGCTTTAGTAGTTCAGTCTGCAATCCAACCTGCTGCCCTTTTTCCTATTCTACTCATAACCTCCATTAGGTCGATCACAAAAAGCTCTGATTCTTTGTGTAGCTTTTAAAATGGGTCTTAAAGTCACTTCCTATGGCTTTGTGACAGATGCAGTCAGCCTGACTGGTTGTGGTTTCAGGTTGAAGAAGTGTAACCAACGCTTTTTAGAGTTTGACACCTGCTTGACTTTTCTCTGTTGTTCACCTGTAAGCCCTCGTTCACACTAGGGCTGTGAATCTTCACTGGCCTCACGGTTCGATTCGATTACGATTCAGAGGGCTACGATTCGATTCGATTACGATTCAGAGGGCTACGATTCGATTACGATTCAGAGGGCTTCGATTCGATTACGATTCAGAGTGCTACAATTTGATTCGATTACGATTATCGATGCATCTCGATGCATCTTAAATCGATGCATCACTTTTTTCCGCAATACATGCTTTATTTTTTCTCACTTTATTTTTTCTGACTGTGTGGCTACTTTTAAAATAAAAGTGCATTTGGAATTGCATTGTATTATGATCCATAATTAAAATAAACAACTGCATGTACTTCCATTATATTCTATTTGATTATACTTTTTTTTTTTTTTTTTTTTTATAATCGATTTTTGACATTTGTGAATCGATGCAGAATCGTGCACGTCCGCATCGCGATGCATCTTATAATCGATTATTTTTGACACCCCTAGTTCACACCATACGCTGAAGCTACGCAGCGCTATGGCCGTTTCAGCTTCTGTTCTATTTTTCAAGCGTGCAGCGAGCTGCGCCCCGAGCTGCCAGGCGTGAAGTCAATGCAAGTTGTGAGCGGGGGGAGGGCAGCGCAGAGGAAAAGGGAGTGCTTCTGGCGCCACCGGTTTAGCATGGCACTCGGCTTCTGTTAAGTGCTGCTTCAGCATAAGCGCCTGGTGTGAACCCGGGGCTAAGAGTCGGCCATCTGTTAAACCACAGCTTTGGAAATGTCCGTTTTATGTTCATTCCCTTTATAATATAATCAGGGATGCAAACTAGTCACTTTTAAGTGACGGTCACCGTTTTCATCCCAAAATAAGGCACTTAGGTGAATGATTCCTGAGTGGTTTTGTGTATCTGTCACAAACAAAGCGTTTTGCAGGAATTTTAAAGTGTTTAGCACAGGTCGTTTTATAGCCAGCATCCCTACATCCTCTGTGTGTCCTTCTATTTTCAGAGGGAAAGAATCCATGAACGCTGCAAGACGATCTGTCCCAACAAAGACGATGTGGAGGCGGCCTCAAGTATCACCACCAACCACGGTATGAATCATTCATCTGCTGCTGCAAAGGCCCGTGCAAACACACGTCACCTGCTAACAGCTGCACACGCGTGTGCGTGTGCGTGTGTGTGTGTGTGTGTGTGTGTGTGTGTGTGTGTCTGCGAGCCGCTCAGACTGGAGTGGACTGGCAGCACCTCTGTCTCCGCGGCTTATTGAAATCATCATCAGTGTATAAATGGCTTATTGAAATCATCATCAGTGTATAAATGGCTTATTGAAATCATCATCAGTGTATAAATGGCTTATTGAAATCATCATCAGTGTATACATGGCTTATTGAAATCATCATCAGTGTATAAATGGCTTATTGAAATCATCATCAGTGTATAAATGGCTTATTGAAATCATCATCATCATCATCAGTGTATAAATGGGAGCCGATTTCCGATTTTCGAATAGTCTGAACTTTACGACCTAACAGCTACGCCGGTTGCACCAACGAGGGCGTAAGCCTTTTTCTCACTAAGACCGGTCGTAAATATTACGCCTGGTCAGGAGGAGGCGTAAGGTGCCTGTGCCTGTATGAGATCTCCGTGGTAGTCTATCAGCGGAGACCTGCTGTGATTGAGTCCTCACCGTCCTCATTGTCGTAAAGTCGCCTTCGAAGCACGACGTTCGATTATAACGAACTAGTTGTGTGGCTTAGCCTTCCCAAATGTTGGGGGTAGTTTTTTAGAATTTAATACATAGAATTGGGAACGTTACATTCAATTTCATTCAGACTGTCTGCCACTCAATCACCGCCTTTTTCCCCCGGAGCGAGGGAGGGTGGGAGGAGGGAGGGTGTAGTGAGGCACATACAGTAGTAGTGGCTGATAGAGCGTAGTGGCACAGTGACGCTCCAAGCAGGTCGCGAGGCACATTTTTGCAACCTCATCCAATCAGGGGGCATTCCCCGGCAATTCACATGGACGCGCATTGCTACGACCAGCGTAGTTAAGACCAGACGTAAGCCGTGTTGCTGCAACAGGCGTAAATCCACTCTAAAGTCTGGTCTTATAAGACCAACGTAGGAGTTACGACCAGGCATAGTTAAGACCACTTGGTGCAACTGGCCCCTGGAGTCCAGACCGTCGAAGCCACGCCCACTCAACAGTAGTGGATTTGGCTGTTCTTGAGTAGATGAGGAAAGGAGTTTATGAGTTGACGATTCAGTTTGAAGTGAACATCAGAGTTTACACACAGTCCCACATTTCATATGCGTTTTTTTTAATGCGCCATCCGAAAAAAAATCATCACGCACAGAAAACCTTGCACATTGAAGTCTGATGCCTTTTATTATTATGTTTGTCGTTCTATTCGCAATACGAAACAAATAGTCCTCTCCTGTATCCATGTTACAACGTGACTGACAGATAGCAGCAGCAGCTGATCTGCAGTAGGCAGCGGTGATGTGGACTGCAGCTGCAGCAGGTCGGGGAATAGGGCTGGGTATTGGTTCAAATTTCAAGAATCGATTCGATTCCGATTCACAAGGTTCCGAATCGATTAATCTCGATTCGATTCGATTCGATTAATTTCAATATCGATTTGGTTAGTGATACTAAAACATGTTTTTTGAGCTGTAACCTGAATTACATGACTGTCCAGTTATGTAACACAGGGGTTCCCAACCTTTTTTGCCCCAAGGACCGGTAGGTAGATACATGGGAAAAAAGAGTTTGTGTGTGTTTTAGTTACACATATATTTACTCACCAGGTGGTGGATAAATACCAGCCTTTTCATCTGTCAATAAAGACACTTTCACAATTATGCAGAGTGATTTGATTTGATTTCAGCCTATATCATTTCTAAAAGTAGATATTAATGATCAAACATTTCCATTTATGTAGCCTACAGTATTTATGTTTTTGTTTCAACTACAAACCTAAATAAACATCAACTTGAAACTATGTTTCAACTGCCACACACAGCCTATTATATTATATCCTATGTTTTTTTTTATATATATAAAAAAAATCGATCCCTGGACATATGAATCGATATCAAAGGATTAA
Organism: Poromitra crassiceps; assembly: GCF_964638095.1. Taxonomy (NCBI): domain Eukaryota; kingdom Metazoa; phylum Chordata; class Actinopteri; order Beryciformes; family Melamphaidae; genus Poromitra; species Poromitra crassiceps. The sequence continues at coordinate 60,560,614 of NC_139626.1, read as the reverse complement.
AATAAAAATCGATTCAAAATCGGAGAATCGATATTTTTAACCCAGCCCTATCGGGGAATGTAACCATATCATACTGGACACAGGGCTCCATCTCACCTTCACTTCGCCAAGCCGGCTGTGCTGGCCGGGGAGAGAGAGAGGGGCAGTGAGGTGAAGCGAGCCTCAGACTGGAGAGAGAGAGGGGCAGTGAGGTGAAGCGAGCCTCAGACTGGAGAGAGAGAGAGGGGCAGTGAGGTGAAGCGAGCCTCAGACTGGAGAGAGAGAGGGGGGCAGTGAGGTGAAGCGAGCCTCAGACTGGAGAGAGAGAGAGGGGCAGTGAGGTGAAGCGAGCCTCAGACTGGAGAGAGAGAGAGGGGCAGTGAGGTGAAGCGAGCCTCAGACTGGAGAGAGAGAGAGGGGCAGTGAGGTGAAGCGAGCCTCAGACTGGAGAGAGAGAGGGGCAGTGAGGTGAAGCGAGCCGCTCAGACTGGAGAGAGAGAGAGGGGCAGTGAGGTGAAGCGAGCCTCAGACTGGAGAGAGAGAGGGGGCAGTGAGGTGAAGCGAGCCTCAGACTGGAGAGAGAGAGGGGCAGTGAGGTGAAGCGAGCCTCAGACTGGAGAGAGAGAGGCAGTGAGGTGAAGCGAGCCTCAGACTGGAGAGAGGGGCAGTGAGGTGAAGCGAGCCTCAGACTGGAGAGAGAGAGAGGGGCAGTGAGGTGAAGCGAGCCTCAGACTGGAGAGAGAGAGGGGGGCAGTGAGGTGAAGCGAGCCTCAGACTGGAGAGAGAGAGGGCGGCAGTGAGGTGAAGCGAGCCTCAGACTGGAGAGAGAGAGGGGCAGTGAGGTGAAGCGAGCCTCAGACTGGAGAGAGAGAGAGGCAGTGAGGTGAAGCGAGCCTCAGACTGGAGTGAGAGAGGGGCAGTGAGGTGAAGCGAGCCTCAGACTGGAGTGGACTCCAGCAGAGCGGGACTCTGCTGCACCTCTGTCTCCGCGGCTTATTTTCCACTTGCACGTTTTTTGTGACAAACTGCACAATTTCCACAATGAGGAGGACATGCTGGCGTGTGTTTCCTTTTGGCTGCAGCCCATCTGTCTCTCTGCCTTGTAGGGTTGTCAAAAGTATCGATAGTATCGAAAAGTATCAATACTGAAAATTTGAAATGGATAAAATACTAATTTGCAACAGTTTTGATACCGTCTGTCTAACTTCTTTTTTATGCTTCTTGATGTGTCATCCTCCCTTCCCGTGGTATCGAAAGTGGTATTGAGTATCGATATTTCCCGGGTATCGGTATCGAAGTAGAAATTCTAGTATCGTGACATCCCTACTGCCTTGGGGTTGCGCTCACGTCACGTGAACGCGCACGTCACGTGAACGCTGCAGGTAAACGACCAAACAAAAAAAGGCGGGGAGCCGGCCGGCGCACAAAATCGGCTATGTGGACTGACCGGCGCAGGTCACTCACCGGTCGAGGCCGATCAGCTGAAAATCGGCCATTTCCGGGTCACGTGCCGATCGATCGGTGCATCCCTTACTTGCTTACTCCAACTATGACCTTAGAGAGGGTATGCACGGACGTCACTTTCCCACCAGAACACGCCCCCCCCTCAATCGGGACTGAGTGGCAAAACCTTCAGCAGGTTCCTCCCTGAGCAGCAGGTGCCAGTTATCTAGGCTGATGACTGCATTCAAGCTCAGTCTTGCTGCCACTCAGTGGGCGTGACAATGCTGTGACCACTGCCTCTGTGACATCACGTGCATGAACAAGCTGTTTACATAGCAGTGTGTTGTTGTTAGTATTGTCTTAATCAGGTTAATATTGGAATATTGCAGTCCGTATAAATGTAGTCGGTGTTAGATTTACTTTGAAATGCTCACCCAGAGCTAGCTGTGCTCTTGATCTGAGTCAGGACTGTATTGAATGTGTTCTAGTCTGAGTCACATGTGCTCCTTGATGTCTTGACTTGAGCAGGTTCATCCACTAACCCAGAGTCTTTTGCTTCCTCCTAGACAAATCCAGAGCCGAGTTGGAACAGGTCCCCAAGGTAACGCCACTCTGAGTCTGTTTCTGTCAGGTCCCCAAGGTAACGCCACTCTGAGTCTGTTACTGTCAGGTCCCCAAGGTAACGCCACTCTGAGTCTGTTACTGTCAGGTCCCCAAGGTAACGCCACTCTGAGTCTGTTACTGTCAGGTCCCCAAGGTAACGCCACTCTGAGTCTGTTACTGTCAGGTCCCCAAGGTAACGCCACTCTGAGTCTGTTACTGTCAGGTCCCCAAGGTAACGCCACTCTGAGTCTGTTACTGTCAGGTCCCCAAGGTAACGCCACTCTGAGTCTGTTACTGTCAGGTCCCCAAGGTAACGCCACTCTGAGTCTGTTACTGTCAGGTCCCCAAGGTAACGCCACTCTGAGTCTGTTACTGTCAGGTCCCCAAGGTAACGCCACTCTGAGTCTGTTACTGTCAGGTCCCCAAGGTAACGCCACTCTGAGTCTGTTACTGTCTGGTCCCCAAGGTAACGCCACTCTGAGTCTGTTACTGTCAGGTCCCCAAGGCCACGCCACTCTGAGTCTGTTACTGTCAGGTCCCCAAGGTAACGCCACTCTGAGTCTGTTACTGTCAGGTCCCCAAGGTAACGCCACTCTGAGTCTTGTTACTGTCAGGCCCGAAAGGTCAGGCCACTCTGAGTCTTGTTACTGTCAGGTCCCCAATGTAACGCCACTCTGAGTCTGTTACTGTCAGGTCCCCAAGGTAACGCCACTCTGAGTGTGTTACTGTCAGGTCCCCAAGGTAACGCCACTCTGAGTCTTGTTACTGTCAGGTCCCCAAGGTAACGCCACTCTGAGTCTTGTTACTGTCAGGTCCCCAAGGTCAGGCCACTCTGAGTCTGTTACTGTCAGGTCCCCAAGGTAACGCCACTCTGAGCCTGTTACTGTCAGGTCCCCAAGGTAACGCCACTCTGAGTCTGTTTCTGTCAGGTCCCCATGGTAACGCCACTCTGAGTCTGTTACTATCAGGTCCCCAAGGGAATGCCACTCTTGAGTCTGTTACTGTCAGGTCCCAAAGGTCAGGCCACTCTGAGTCTGTTACTGTCAGGTCCCCAAGGTAACGCCACTCTGAGTCTGTTACTGTCAGGTCCCCAAGGTAACGCCACTCTGAGTCTGTTACTGTCAGGTCCCCAAGGTAATGCCACTCTGAGTCTGTTACTGTCAGGTCCCCAAGGTAACGCCACTCTGAGTCTGTTACTGTCAGGTCCCCAAGGTAACACCACTCTGAGTCTGTTTCTGTCAGGTCCCCAAGGTAACGCCACTCTGAGTCTGTTACTGTCAGGTCCCCAAGGTAACGCCACTCTGAGTCTGTTACTGTCAGGTCCCCATGGTAACGCCACTCTGAGTCTGTTTCTGTCAGGTCCCCAAGGTAACGCCACTCTGAGTCTGTTACTGTCAGGTCCCCAAGGTAACGCCACTCTGAGTCTGTTTCTGTCAGGTCCCCAAGGCCACGCCACTCTGAGTCTGTTACTGTCAGGTCCCCAAGGTAACGCCACTCTGTCTGTTACTGTCAGGTCCCCAAGGTAACGCCACTCTGAGTCTGTTACTGTCAGGTCCCCAAGGTAACGCCACTCTGAGTCTTGTTACTGTCAGGCCCGAAAGGTCAGGCCACTCTGAGTCTTGTTACTGTCAGGTCCCCAAGGTAACGCCACTCTGAGTCTGTTACTGTCAGGTCCCCAAGTTAACGCCACTCTGAGTCTGTTACTGTCAGGTCCCCAAGGTAACGCCACTCTGAGTCTGTTACTGTCAGGTCCCCATGGTAACACCACTCTGAGTCTGTTACTGTCAGGTCCCCAAGGTAACGCCACTCTGAGTCTGTTTCTGTCAGGTCCCCATGGTAACACCACTCTGAGTCTGTTACTGTCAGGTCCCCAAGGTAACGCCACTCTGAGTCTGTTACTATCAGGTCCCCAAGGTAACACCACTCTGAGTCTTGTTACTGTCAGGTCCCCATGGTAACGCCACTCTGAGTCTGTTACTGTCAGGTCCCCAAGGTAACGCCACTGTGAGTCTGTTACTGTCAGGTCCCCAAGGTAACGCCACTCTGTCTGTTACTGTCAGCCTGTGACAGAGATGTTGAAAGTGAAGCTCGCTGCCATAATGTGATTTACTTTCCTTAAAGGATACTTCCTGTCATTTTAATGTGACTTGTACTTGAAATGTCTCTCTGTGAAACTGGAATAAATAATAGCAGCAAAACTCAGCCACTGCTAATCTAATGTTAAGTGAATGTTATTAAAACTCAGCCACTGCTAATCTAATGTTAAGTGAATGTCATTAAAACTCAGCCACTGCTAATCTAATGTTAAGTGAATGTTATTAAAACTCAGCCACTGCTAATCTAATGTTAAGTGAATGTCATTAAAACTCAGCCACTGCTAATCTAATGTTAAGTGAATGTCATTAAAACTCAGCCACTGCTAATCTAATGTTAAGTGAATGTTATTAAAACTCAGCCACTGCTAATCTAATGTTAAGTGAATGTCATTAAAACTCAGCCACTGCTAATCTAATGTTAAGTGAATGTCATTAAAACTCAGCCACTGCTAATCTAATGTTAAGTGAATGTTATTAAAACTCAGCCACTGCTAATCTAATGTTAAGTGAATGTCATTAAAACTCAGCCACTGCTAATCTAATGTTAAGTGAATGTCATTAAAACTCAGCCACTGCTAATCTAATGTTAAGTGAATGTTATTAAAACTCAGCCACTGCTAATCTAATGTTAACACATTCACTGCCAGCCGTTTTTTTTTTTACTGTAGGTAGGTTCTTCTTTCAAGACCCGAGGATTCTTTTCTGCTAAGATTTTGTGAACACACAATATCTCAAAACAACTAATAGAATGTGTGCTTTCTCTGTCTAAAAGAGTTAGTTTGTAGAGTTAGTAGTTATGTAAGCATTAGCAGTTGAATACAGCATGGTTTCAGCGTCAGAAAATTTATTCAGAGATAAACGGCTTTTTGTGAAATTCGATAGAACAGTCACTTTAACCATTCATTTTTGGCGTCAGACATCTAAACAATAGTTTTGAACAGTAATTTCCTCCATAACAGCAGGAAACCCCCCTCTACTTCCAACTCCTCCCTCCGTGGGCGTTCTCCTCCGCTCTCCTTGGCTCTGCGGCGGGTCTGTGACAAACGAGTTGCTGCTTTGCTGCTGCTGCCTGGCAGTCTGCATGGGGCTCGCTGGATGGGTTTCGCTGGTTTCTTGGCGGTCCGGTTGAGAGCTCTGATGAAGCTCTTGCGATTCTGGGCTTATTTATGGTGCGTGTTTCAAAGTGTGCATCCAATCTATTCTTGGAACCCCCCACCGTTGCCACCGCTGTGCATCAGCGCGAAAGTGAAAGCGTTTTCGCCATCCATTTTACTGTATGAGAACCGCTTCCTCGTGCTTTTCCCTATAGTTTTGGCTCGCCTCTCCTACTGTGGAGAGACATGTCGCCACTCAGTGGGTCGGTAAAATAGATTATACACATTCAATACCTCCAATTCTGGTATAGGAGACGTAAAAGGGGTTGATCGATGTCCCACCGTAAAAAAAAAAAAAAAAAAATTTAAGCCGAGATATCTCGTCTTTGGCACTCAACGGTTGGATTCTGTAAGCCGAGATATCTTGTCATTGGCACTCAACGTGTTAAGTGAATGTTATTAAAACTCAGCCACTGCTAATCTAATGTTAAGTGAATGTTATTAAAACTCAGCCACTGCTAATCTAATGTTAAGTGAATGTTATTAAAACTCAGCCACTGCTAATCTAATGTTAAGTGAATGTCATTAAAACTCAGCCACTGCTAATCTAATGTTAAGTGAATGTTATTAAAACTCAGCCACTGCTAATCTAATGTTAAGTGAATGTTATTCAAACTCAGCCACTGCTAATCTAATGTTAAGTGAATGTTATTAACACGTTCACTGCCAATGACGTGTTTTTACGTCAAACAAAATCCAACGGTTGACTGCCAATGACGTGTTTTTACGTAAAAAAAAAAAATCGTTTTTTTTTTTTTGACGGTGGGACGTTGATCTAACCCTTTTACATCTCCTATACCAATATTGGAGGTATTGAATGTGTATAATCTATTTTACCGACCCACTGAGTGGCGACATGTCTCTCCAGAGTAGGAAGAGGCGAGCCAAAACTGGAGGGAAAAGCGCGAGAAGCCGTTTTCATACTGTAAAATGGATGGCGAAAACGCTTTCACTTTCGCGCTGACGCACAGCGGTGGCAACGGTGGGGGGTTCCAAGAATAGACTGGATGCACACTTTGAAACACGCACCATAAATAAGCCCAGAATCGCAAGAGCTTGATCAGAGCTCTCAACCGAAGGAGGGCGGAGGAGAACGCCCACGGAGGGAGGAGTTGGAAGCAGAGGGGGGTTTCCTGCTGTTATGGAGGAAATTACTGTTCAAAACTATTGTTTAGATGTCTGACGTCTTACTGATGCCAAAAATGAATGGTTAAAGTGACTGTTCTATCGAATTTCACAAAAAGCCGTTTATCTCAGAATAAATTTTCTGACGCTGAAACCATGCTGTATTCAACTGCTAATGCTTACATAACTACTAACTCTACAAACTAACTCTTTTAGACAGAGAAAGCACACATTCTATTAGTTCTTTTGAGATATTGTGTGTTCACAAAATCTTAGCAGAAAAGAATCCTCGGGTCTTGAAAGATGAGCCAGAATCCTCAAAAAAACCCTCTGGCAGAAGCTACCTACAGTAAAAAAAAAACGGCTGGCAGTGAATGTGTTAAGTGAATGTTATTCCATCCTGCAAATGATGGGTGATAATTCAACATTATCGTGGAATCATATGCTGATGATATGGTGCTATTGTCAGAAACTCTCTAAATTCATGATAACTAGCACATTTGATTTAAAAAGTCATTTTTCGGGAAGATTTCACACTTTGGCTTGACATCACACACCATGCAGTTCAATGTGATCAACAGCCATTTGATTATTTAACACGTGACTTTGCATGCCTAAGCCATATTGTGTTAAGCAACAGTTAGTTCCGGCCGAGCAATCTGATTGGACAAGAAGGATACTAGCCGTGCTGGTATATTATTTTCATGATGACATCACGGGCGCTTCACTGTGTGTATATCACTCCGCTTCACAGCTGTTCTAAACGTTTTCTTGATTAGGCTGCGTTCAAACAGCGCTCGCACCCAGGGACAACGATATGGATTTAACCCTAATTATGAACGCTAAGCTAAAATAGACTGTGCTAACCGCAAAGTAGCTAACGTTAGCTTAGCTAGCTTGTAGTCGGGGAAACTGCAGGCATGAAATTTACCTGATGTTGCTTGTTGTCTAATATCACGGCTGTGATTTCTTTTGGTGCTTCGAGCACTACAAGCCGAGTGCCATCCAGTTCCATTGTATTAGAGAGAAGGCAGACATCTCTGCGGCCGATATCTCCAAAACTCAGGCAACTATCCCAAAACGATATAGATGGATAAATAGCACTACAGGTGAGAGGGAAAATATGTATTTTGGATTTTAGGGTGAGCTGTCCCTTTTAATCCACGGTTACGAAACAGTTTAGGATTATTCTTGGTGTCCTCACATCGTCCCTCGTGGCCTCCGATCTCAGGATGTTCCTCTCTCATGTCTGTTGACGTGTCTGTTGACGTGTCGGTTAACTTGTCTGTTGACGTGTCTGTTGACGTGTCTTCCAGATCTTCATGAAGCCTGAGTTTGCTCTGGAGGACCCGGCCACATTCAACGCCGTGCTGCCCTGGTCGCACTTCAACAGCACGGGGGGAAAGAGCAGCCGCGACATGGCCTCCTCCAAGCTGCTGCAGGAGAAGGTGAGCTGCTGCGTGTGATCCCCTGTGAGCCACAATCAAAATCACTTTGTTATAGTCTTGCAGTCTGACAGCAGGAAGCCAAAGATCCATCAGTGTCAACAGCTGTAGTGTGTCATACATTTAGTTCACTAAAATCAGTGATCACAGACTTTTTTTTTTAACATTGCTGGCCATGGCAAGAGCTGATCTATAACCTCCAATGAAAGTAGGAGTATGTCAGCCATGTTTGAAAAGGGTCTGCACAGCAGCCGCGTGTCGTTCAGTGGAGGCTTTTATCTCAAGTTAACGCCCAGGGAGCGGATCTCAAGTTAAGGCCCACACGCACAGGGAGCGGATATTTGACGCGCGTCAAGATCTTCCCCTATAGCGCACTGCAAGCGTCAGATCTGAAATGTAAACACCACAGAATGACAGAACCATCACTATTTGGGGGAAAAGGCCACTAATTTATATGTAATCAGGCACAATTGACAGATTAAAAAAAAAAAAAAAAAGTTATAGTTTTGAGCCCCTGTCATGAGCCTCTTCTAAACATGAACTGATTATAACCGTGGAATCAGGTCCGACTATCCGCCGCAGTTACCCTGCTAGACACGACTCCATAAACCGCTTAATCACTTTCTAAACATGGGGAGAAGCTCCGGCATGGTTTGGAGCACAGTGCTGCTGCCTGGCTACTGCAGAGGAAAGGTAGGCTACAAAATAGGCTACAATTCTCTCCTCTGGATCAAATGATATGTTTTGAATGCATTTATTCCTAGTATTCTTCTCAGAGATCGACTTTGCAGCGGGAAATATAGCCTATTTTGTTCGTCACGTCAATCTGGGCAAGCTTGGGATAGACTAGAGGCTGTTGTTGGATCATCCTACCTGTTTCCCGTGCAGAGGGGGAGAGAGAAAAGGCAGCGCTGCGGGGGGAAATAATGCAATTCTGTCCAAATGTATTCTAATCTCATCTCATCATGACATCCAGGGATAGGCTATGTTTTTCTAGCCGATGTGTTTAGAACATTATTCTCACGTTGAGTCTTGCTAGTGTAGCGTATTAATGCCTGCTGTATTTAAACTGCCGTGGGATTTGAGGAGCACTACGTATCGAGACGAGACTGGGATGGAAGTGGGCAGAGGGGGAGGGGGAGGAGCTCAGAGCACTTTGGTCGCTGCTGGAACCTCGTTTGGACCACGAGCGTCAGAACGCTCTTGGTGCGTGTTCGGCCGTTTAAAACAATGGGTGGGCTTCCAAACGCTGGGATCTGACGCTCCCTGTGTGTGTGGGCCTTTAGTGATGCTCCCTGTGTGTGTGGGCCTTTAGTGACGCTCCCTGTGCGTGTGGGCCTTTAGTGACGCTCCCTGTGCGTGTGGGCCTTTAGTGACGCTCCCTGTGCGTGTGGGCCTTTAGTGACACTCCCTGTGCGTGTGGGCCTTTAGTGACGCTCCCTGTGCGTGTGGGCCTTTAGTGACACTCCCTGTGTGTGTGGGCCTTTAGTGACACTCCCTGTGCGTGTGGGCCTTTAGTGACGCTCCCTGTGCGTGTGGGCCTTTAGTGACGCTCCCTGTGCGTGTGGGCCTTTAGTGACGCTCCCTGTGCGTGTGGGCCTTTAGTGACACTCCCTGTGTGTGTGGGCCTTTAGTGGATCTGACGCTCCCTGTGTGTGTGGGCCTTTAGTGACGCTCCCTGTGTGTGTGGGCCTTTAGTGACGCTCCCTGTGTGTGTGGGCCTTTAGTGACGCTCCCTGTGTGTGTGGGCCTTTAGATCTGATGCTCCCTGTGTGTGTGGGCCTTTAGTGACGCTCCCTGTGCGTGTGGGCCTTTAGTGGATCTGACGCTCCCTGTGTGTGTGGGCCTTTAGTGACGCTCCCTGTGCGTGTGGGCCTTTAGATCTGACGCTCCCTGTGTGTGTGGGCCTTTAGTGACGCTCCCTGTGTGTGTGGGCCTTTAGTGATGCTCCCTGTGTGTGTGGGCCTTTAGTGACGCTCCCTGTGTGTGTGGGCCTTTAGTGACACTCCCTGTGTGTGTGGGCCTTTAGTGATGCTCCCTGTGCGTGTGGGCCTTTAGTGACACTCCCTGTGTGTGTGGGCCTTTAGTGATGCTCCCTGTGTGTGTGGGCCTTTAGTGACACTCCCTGTGTGTGTGGGCCTTTAGTGACGCTCCCTGTGTGTGTGGGCCTTTAGTGACGCTCCCTGTGCGTGTGGGCCTTTAGTGACGCTCCCTGTGCGTGTGGGCCTTTAGTGACGCTCCCTGTGTGTGTGGGCCTTTAGTGACGCTCCCTGTGCGTGTGGGCCTTTAGTGACGCTCCCTGTGCGTGTGGGCCTTTAGTGACCCTCCCTGTGTGTGTGGGCCTTTAGTGACCCTCCCTGTGTGTGTGGGCCTTTAGTGACGCTCCCTGTGTGTGTGGGCCTTTAGTGACGCTCCCTGTGTGTGTGGGCCTTTAGTGACGCTCCCTGTGTGTGTGGGCCTTTAGTGACGCTCCCTGTGTGTGTGGGCCTTTAGTGACGCTCCCTGTGTGTGTGGGCCTTTAGTGACGCTCCCTGTGCGTGTGGGCCTTTAGTGACACTCCCTGTGTGTGTGGGCCTTTAGTGACACTCCCTGTGTGTGTGGGCCTTTAGTGACGCTCCCTGTGCGTGTGGGCCTTTAGTGACCCTCCCTGTGTGTGTGGGCCTTTAGTGACCCTCCCTGTGTGTGTGGGCCTTTAGTGACGCTCCCTGTGTGTGTGGGCCTTTAGTGACCCTCCCTGTGTGTGTGGGCCTTTAGTGACGCTCCCTGTGCGTGTGGGCCTTTAGTGACACTCCCTGTGTGTGTGGGCCTTTAGTGACACTCCCTGTGTGTGTGGGCCTTTAGTGACGCTCCCTGTGCGTGTGGGCCTTTAGTGACCCTCCCTGTGTGTGTGGGCCTTTAGTGACGCTCCCTGTGCGTGTGGGCCTTTAGTGATGCTCCCTGTGTGTGTGGGCCTTTAGTGACGCTCCCTGTGCGTGTGGGCCTTTAGTGACCCTCCCTGTGCGTGTGGGCCTTTAGTGACGCTCCCTGTGCGTGTGGGCCTTTAGTGACCCTCCCTGTGTGTGTGGGCCTTTAGTGACGCTCCCTGTGCGTGTGGGCCTTTAGTGACGCTCCCTGTGTGTGTGGGCCTTTAGTGACGCTCCCTGTGCGTGTGGGCCTTTAGTGACGCTCCCTGTGCGTGTGGGCCTTTAGTGACGCTCCCTGTGTGTGTGGGCCTTTAGTGACGCTCCCTGTGTGTGTGGGCCTTTAGTGACGCTCCCTGTGCGTGTGGGCCTTTAGTGACGCTCCCTGTGCGTGTGGGCCTTTAGTGACACTCCCTGTGTGTGTGGGCCTTTAGTGACACTCCCTGTGTGTGTGGGCCTTTAGTGACGCTCCCTGTGCGTGTGGGCCTTTAGTGACCCTCCCTGTGTGTGTGGGCCTTTAGTGACGCTCCCTGTGCGTGTGGGCCTTTAGTGATGCTCCCTGTGTGTGTGGGCCTTTAGTGACGCTCCCTGTGCGTGTGGGCCTTTAGTGACCCTCCCTGTGCGTGTGGGCCTTTAGTGACGCTCCCTGTGCGTGTGGGCCTTTAGTGACCCTCCCTGTGTGTGTGGGCCTTTAGTGACGCTCCCTGTGCGTGTGGGCCTTTAGTGACGCTCCCTGTGTGTGTGGGCCTTTAGTGACGCTCCCTGTGCGTGTGGGCCTTTAGTGACGCTCCCTGTGCGTGTGGGCCTTTAGTGACGCTCCCTGTGTGTGTGGGCCTTTAGTGACGCTCCCTGTGTGTGTGGGCCTTTAGTGACGCTCCCTGTGTGTGTGGGCCTTTAGTGACGCTCCCTGTGTGTGTGGGCCTTTAGTGACGCTCCCTGTGTGTGTGGGCCTTTAGTGACGCTCCCTGTGTGTGTGGGCCTTTAGTGACGCTCCCTGTGTGTGTGGGCCTTTAGTGACGCTCCCTGTGCGTGTGGGCCTTTAGTGGACATTTTTACCTCGGTGAAACAAACCCACCTGACCCGGCCTGTGTTGGTGTCCTGCTCTTCCTGCAGGACACCAGGTTTAGTTCTGCAAACATTTCATATATTATATTATTATATTATATTAGATATTTTATTTCCCGATACTGTATCGATACTTGGACGCCAAGTAACGCAATTTTTTTTTTTTTTTTTTTTTTGCAGGCCATGCCATGCCAGGCCTCTGCATCTGGTGATTCCCACCCCTAATCGATACTGTATCGATATTTCCCATATCGATGCGTTCAGTAACACTTAACACACTCAGTAGTTTTGACTAAATGTGTCCACTAACTTATCAGTATAAAGTGATGTACATATTATTACACTACCTGGGTGGTACACAGTGTGTTGTATCTTTAGCTCTATTATTTAATTTTGAGTAAATTCTGTAGAATATCGCAATATGTATCGCATCGCAATACATCGTGATACAATCGTATCGTGACCCAAGTATCGTGATATGTATCGTATCGTGAGGTCCTTGCCAATACCCAGCCCTAAACGATATGAACATTTCACATCACGGTTATCGTGACCAAAAGTATCACGGCTATCGTATTCTCACGGTATTCATAAAGAATTGCTGAAAATGTTCAAAAAGCACTGAGAGACTCACTGAAATCATTTTACAATGTTTTATATTGACCCCAAAAAGGATTGATACACTCACTGAAATCATCTCTCCAAGGCTGCACGTTTGCATCTGGGAGACGGTTGCCCACTTTGGTTGATGGTGGACAGTATTTACCATGTTTTTCAAAGCGCTGTAATCACGGTACCACGGTTTTAATGATAATGAAAATTTGAAACGGTACGGTTATCGTAAGGAATTTGATCACAGTTATCATTAAAACCGGTTGTAACCAGATGTAAACAGAGGGCCGTACATACTACGTGTCACCGTAGGATCTTTGTAAAGCGCTTAAGGTGGTTTCTCGCCCCAGTTTGGTCACACTTGCTTAGATGAACATGCCATCAGATTCGCCCTCCCTCTCCTCCCTGCAGCTGAGTCACTACCTGGACGTGGTGGAGGTGAGCATCGCGCGGCAGATCTCCCTGCGCTCCGAGGCCTTCTTCCACGCCATGTCGTCTCAGCACGACCTGCAGGACCGCCTGCGGGAGACGCAGCGGGCCGTGTCGGTGCTGCGCGGCCGCACCGACGCCATGCGGCGCGTCATGTGCCAGGGCCCGCTCAGCGCCCTGCGCACCGCCGTCACGCGCGGCAACTGCCTCAGGCTGCACGGCAAGCTGAAGCTGATGGCCGCCGTGCACCAGACGCAGCCCACCGTGCAGCTGCTGCTCTCCACCTCCGAGTTCGTCGGAGCGCTGGAGCTGATCGCCACCACCAAGGAGGTGCTGCAGCAGGAGCTGCAGGGCATCCACAGCTTCAGGTGAGGGGCGGGGGGGCAGGTGTGCTGCAGGGCATCCACAGCTTCAGGTGAGGGGCGGGGGGGCAGGTGTGCTGCAGGGCATCCACAGCTTCGGGTGAGGGGCGGGGGGGCAGGTGTGCTGCAGGGCATCCACAGCTTCAGGTGAGGGGCGGGGGGGCAGGTGTGCTGCAGGGCATCCACAGCTTCAGGTGAGGGGCGGGGGGCAGGTGAGCTGCAGGGCATCCACAGCTTCAGGTGAGGGGCGGGGGGCAGGTGAGCTGCAGGGCATCCACAGCTTCAGGTGAGGGGCGGGGGGGCAGGAGCTGCAGGGCATCCACAGCTTCAGGTGAGGGGCGGGGGGCAGGTGTGCTGCAGGGCATCCACAGCTTCAGGTGAGGGGCGGGGGGGCAGGTGTGCTGCAGGGCATCCACAGCTTCAGGTGAGGGGCGGGGGGGCAGGTGTGCTGCAGGGCATCCACAGCTTCAGGTGAGGGGCGGGGGGGCAGGTGTGCTGCAGGGCATCCACAGCTTCAGGTGAGGGGCGGGGGGGCAGGTGTGCTGCAGGGCATCCACAGCTTCAGGTGAGGGGCGGGGGGCAGGTGAGCTGCAGGGCATCCACAGCTTCAGGTGAGGGGCGGGGGGCAGGTGAGCTGCAGGGCATCCACAGCTTCAGGTGAGGGGCGGGGGGGCAGGAGCTGCAGGGCATCCACAGCTTCAGGTGAGGGGCGGGGGGCAGGTGAGCTGCAGGGCATCCACAGCTTCAGGTGAGGGGCGGGGGGCAGGTGTGCTGCAGGGCATCCACAGCTTCAGGTGAGGGGCGGGGGGCAGGTGTGCTGCAGGGCATCCACAGCTTCAGGTGAGGGGCGGGGGGGCAGGAGCTGCAGGGCATCCACAGCTTCAGGTGAGGGGCGGGGGGGCAGGAGCTGCAGGGCATCCACAGCTTCAGGTGAGGGGCGGGGGGCAGGTGAGCTGCAGGGCATCCACAGCTTCAGGTGAGGGGCGGGGGGCAGGTGAGCTGCAGGGCATCCACAGCTTCAGGTGAGGGGCGGGGGGCAGGTGAGCTGCAGGGCATCCACAGCTTCAGGTGAGGGGCGGGGGGCAGGTGAGCTGCAGGGCATCCACAGCTTCAGGTGAGGGGCGGGGGGCAGGTGAGCTGCAGGGCATCCACAGCTTCAGGTGAGGGGCGGGGGGCAGGTGAGCTGCAGGGCATCCACAGCTTCAGGTGAGGGGCGGGGGGCAGGTGTGCTGCAGGGCATCCACAGCTTCAGGTGAGGGGCGGGGGGGCAGGTGGGCGTCTTCTCGGAGCAGGGTCCCCCCAAGGTCGCGGAGAACCTGGGAAAAGTCACGGGATTAGTCAAATCCTTGAAGGTTTTGGAAAAGTCATGGCATCTTTACACTGGTATAGTGATGTGATAGTGAATTATAAACGCAGGTAAAAATGGAGCTGAACCAATGATTGCTTTATAAATGGTGTACCGAATGAATGAATGAATGAGTATTTTATTTTCGGGATTATTCAGACACATTTTAAAGACAAATTTTTTTCCAGTGCCAACACACTGACACAAAATAATAAACAGTATAAATACAATATATGACTCCAATCAGACCTACTAATTTTTTATTTTTTTTAGCCTAACTATTCAAGATAGAGTGAAGGAGCGCAAGAAAAAGAGGATGTTAGCGGCTAGACCAGATGATACAAACCACGTGAAGAATGCTTAGAAATGAAAACAACTGTAAACCATGTTGGTATGATCTATCTACAGTGCCACTATGCATAAGTTAGATGTTTCCTTCTGTTCCAGGCTGTATGGATAGCATTAGATATTGCAAATGTATGGTTATTAAATAACAATTTAACAATATCGCTATCCAGGCAGACCTACATGTGACGGTACTTTGTCAAAGAGTGTTTTTCTTAGGTCATCATAGAATGGGCAGTACAGTAGAAAGTGGGTTTCATCCTCAACTACACCAAGATCACAGTAGCCACATAGCCTTTCATCTACTTCAGTTCCATTGTACCGTCCTGTTTCAATATGCAGTGGTAATATCCCAGAATGAAACTGTGCACACAGAGATCGCTGGCTCTTAGATAGATCATACATAAGATATTTTTCACAATCATACACAGATTTAAACTGACAATATGTACGTAATTTCGGTTTATCATTGATTTCTTCCAACCATTTAGTTTTATATTTTGTCATTGCAAGTTCCTTGCTGTACCAATGAAGCAGAATGGCCAGTTTACCTTAGCATGCAGAGTGCAATGATGGCAAAGTGATCTAGAACCGGTAATAAATCAGAATCAGAATCACTTTTATTGCCACAGTATGCAAGTTACATACGAGGAATTTGTCTTAGTGTCTGTATGCAGCGTAGCGGTTACATCAATATTCAGGGATAAGAAGTAGGAAGATAACTAACTGCAATCGCAAGGTTGCAAGTGCAATCAAATCGAGTCAATATATACAATTATGTACGTGAGTGGTGAAGTGTTCTGTGGATGATAAATATGAATAAACCTTAATACACCACTGTATCTCTCATGATGCAAAGGAGAGAGTATGTGACTGTGTCTCATGTGTGAGGACTTGAGCATGTACTGTGTGTGTGTGTGTGTGTGTGTTCTAACCAAGATGATGAAATACCAACAGCTAGAACAGACCATTTCACAGCTGGGCTACAGGTGTAAACTTCTAGTTTTCATATTTGGTAGCCTAGGTCATGTCCATAAGCTGGTTGTGAGAGGCCTTTAAGATGGCTGGTCTCTCCCAAAGAGAAGGGCCAAGCAGTTAGCGAGATACTGTTCAATATCTACTATTATCGGCAGCCGCTCAGTATGGAGGAGGCGCTGCTTTTTGTACCCATGAAGTGGATACTGACCGCTATCTTGCATTACAGTATAACTGTATATATCAACCTGCCATGTTATCATCCTGTGTGTTTCTTTATAGCCGTTTTCCCACATGCGCTTTGTACCGCTAAATGACCGGAACGTGGTCTAATGCCTTCATGTGGGAAAGTTGTTGTGCCGGTATAAGCGCGACCCCGTCGTCGCGGAGATTTCACCAGTTTCGAGCCAGTCAGAAGAGCGGTATGCTCTTAAGGGGACTCAAGTGGGAAACGGGTCCAGTCATTTTCCGCGACACTGGTCCTTCTCATGGGTGAGGTGTAGCCTACACAGTTGCTTAATGTTCCAGCGGGCATAATCTAATCATTCGCGCACATTAAAGCAAACTGGCGAAATGATCTTGTGATAATAAGAGCGGTAGCCTATGTCAGCTTCATGTGTGGGCGTGCTGATTTCCGAAGGCGAAGGCAAGCCCGGACACATCAAACGAAGCCAGTCTGTAAAAAGTGCTTCAACGCGACGCAGGTGAACGGATAAACATCGAACCAGCAACTATTTCTCTCAGACACGGATCCCAACTTCTTCAAAGTGCATCATCTAATCATTCGCGCACATCAAAGCAAACTACTTCCACATTTCGCTTTGTGCATTTGCTTTCTCTACATACATACAAGCGTTGGGCAGCTCAAGCCTCTCGCTGTGTCTGTCCTGTGTGGCTGCTGCTCTCGAGCAGAGAGGGGAGGGGGGAAATCGGCTGTGTTGATTACGCTGGCGGCTTGACGCTGCTCTTAAGTCAAACGAGTGTGATTTATTGTGTGACAACTGACAAGCGAACTTATTTCGAGTTTTGCCGACCCCCCAAATAAGCTCCCCCCTCCCCCCGCCCCCCAACATACAGGCAATTTCGCTGCTAGATTCCCATATGCGAGCGTGAAGGTGTGAAGGGAAATTCAGGGAAATGTCCGATATTGACTTTCAGGTCATTTTGCGGTACGCATGTGGGAAAACGGCTTGTGTATGCATTATTGTGTTTGCCGTCTGGGCACTCACGTAACTGACTGACTCCCAGCATTTGACTGCACTATTACTGATTATGTCCTTTGCATACTTGTATTCATGTGGACATAAATCAATATTTCAAATGTGTGTGTGTGTGTGTGTGTGTGTGTGTGTGTGTGTGTGTGTGTGTGTGTGTCCTCAGACACCTGGGCTCCCAGCTGTGTGAGCTGGAGAAGCTGATAGATAAGATGATGGTGGAGGACTTCAGCATGTACGCCCGCAGTGACCTGAGCCGCAGCCTCCGGGACGAGCCACACGTCTTGGAGAAGGTAAGCTCCGCTCTGCATTAGGGGCTCGGTAAAAAACAACAACAACTACTATATATCGATAACGAATCGATATTCTTTGAGTTTATTCAATAAACTTATAAATTTCAGCAAAGCCAACAAAAAATAAAGGCATAATTCTAACACAAAAAGCATTAACATTTCAGCATCTAAATAGACACGCCTTGTTTGGGCATGAGCTCATTGAGTAAATAGACTTTTTTTTTTTTTTTTTTTTTTTATATTAACTGATAGACCGACAGCAATAACCGAACAACGACGTTAGCGACGGTTAATCGATTAATGGTTAACCGTTGACATCCCTACTCTAAACACATCGGGGTAGCTGGGGCTCAGGAGGTAGAGCGGGGCATTCACTAATCGCTTGAAATAAAAGAGGTCGGTGGCTCGATCCCCGGCTCCTCCAGTCCACTCGATGAAGTGTCCTCGCGTAAATGTCTATACCAACGACCAGCCCCTACCAGAAGGATGCAGCAGGTTTATCTACGCAGATGACCTAGCCATGACAACGCAGCAGCATACCTTCCCAGAAGTCGAGTCAACCCTGGAACAAGGACTGACAGATATGTCCTCATACTATCTGGAAAACCACCTACGTCCAAACCCTGGGAAGACCCAAATCTGTAGCTTCCACCTCAAAAACAAGGAGGCTAAACGGGAGCTCAACGTAACCTGGGACGGAATAAGGCTTGAAAACCACCAGCACCCAGTCTACCTGGGAGTAACCTTAGACCGTACCCTCAGCTACAAGGAACACATCCAGAAGACGAGAGCTAAGGTGTCCACCAGGAACAGCCTTCTGCGTCAACTTACCAACTCAAAGTGGGGAGCTCACCCAAGTACGCTGCGCACAACGGCATTAGCCCTGTGCTTTTCCACCGCCGAATATGCCTGCCCAGCATGGTATAAATCAAGCCATGCACGCAAAATAGACCCTATCCTCAACGAGACCTGCAGGATAGTGACTGGGTGCATTAAAACAACCCCCGTACCCTGCCTTTACGCCCTCTCTGGCATCGCCCCCCCTGACATCCGCAGAGCAGTCACCGCCAATGCCGAGCGCAAAAAGCAGGCCCATGACAACCGGCACTCACTCCACCAACACTCTGCCCCCCAGAAACGGCTCAGGTCCAGAAGCAGCTTCCTGGATGCCACTGTAGAACTGGAGACCACACCATCTGCTGCCAGGACTACAGAGTGGCATAACCAGTGGAACAGCCTGGGCAGCCAGACAACCCAATGGACAGAGAGAGGCATCACCCCAGACGAATGCCTAGCGACCGGCCATGACCAACCTTGGGCCGTCTGGAAAACACTGAACCGTCTGCGGGTCGGCGAAGGACGCTGCAAGGCAGCCATGAAAAAATGGACACTAACATGTTCTGATGCATGTGTGTGCGGCGAACCACAAACAATGGAACACATCATGAGATGTAGCTATGCTCCAAAATGCACTGGAGATGACCTGGCCAAGCCAAATGCCGCTGCACTCGCCTGCGCCAACCACTGGAAAGACTTGATATAGAGGACGGCCGGACACGAGGAAGAAGAAGAAGCGTAAGAGACTGAACCCCAAATTGCTCCCGATGGCTGTGCCAGCTTGCCTCCATCGGTCTATGAATGTGTGTGTGAATGGCTGAATGTAGGCACTAGGCACATTGTAAAGTGCTTTGGAAAGCGCTATATAAATGCAGTCTATATATTTAAGCAATATATCACGAGAGCAAGTGTGTTGTGGCAAATATATCCCCCTGATCAGTTGTTATCCCACGAGGCCGCAGGCCGAGTGGGATAACAACTGAGCAGGGGGATATATTCCACAACACACGCTGCTCGAGTGCTATATTGCTTTTATAAAAGGGTTCCAAGTATAATAATATAATAATAATAACACTATAAGTCCGACTGGCATGGTATTCTGAGAGTCAGTTGAAACACTACTGTAAGGCGGGACCTCTAGCAAGAAGATAGACGTGCGGGTGATTTGATTGGATCGTTCTGGAGACTGAAGTCGACATTGGCCAATCCTGGCGCTTGCCTGGACTTTTTACAAAGCCCGACACCAGAGCCATATGCCCACACCAAGTAACGTTACGTCTTATTTAGAAATGCGGGGTTAAGAGTGAGGGCGCGCGAGAGAGGGGTTAAGACATTAGCCCGCATCTATTCTTGTACAAAACATCATTTTCTGCGAAGTATTAGTAAAGTTATAAGCGAAGATCGATTCACAAGGATCTGAAAAGCTGTCTCCGCCATTTTGTTTTTGAGGTACTTTTAGTAAGAGAGTTGCGCCATCATGCGTCCGACTAGTGACCCTCCATACAGCAGATCAGGAGAAAGCTGTTTGGCTCGAGTGCAGTGCTGCCTTTTAGTAAGAGAGTTGCCATGGCAACCAATAACCCATGGCCATGGGTTATTGAACTCGGTTACTGGAATTATACAATGGCTGTGAACCAATCAGATTGCTTGATTTGAGAGAGCCATTTTATAATTACCATTAACCATCTCAAAAGCCCATAATAACACAAACTCATTTCTCAGGACTTGGGGGGGGGGGGGGGGGGGGGAAGTAGAATTTGTGTGAGAGAAAGAAAAATGAAATGAAGATATAGTTTTCCTCCAATGCCAACTTGCTCTGTAGGCCAGAGATGGTGCACAGCGCTGATGTTTTGCGTCTAAAAAATTTAGATTTAATGTGTTGACCTGCTGCTGTGCCCACCACAGGTTCACAAAGCTAACGCCGCCTCAGAGAAGGTGGGCCACACACACACACACACACACACACTGGACTGTTAACACACTTCCCAATCAAATGAAATCCATTGCCGTGGAAAATGGAGCCGAAATCAGTTTTCATGTTGCGGATGACTGATCTCATCGAGAGCGCCATCAAATAATATCTGGAAATAATTCTGTGTTTGTTTTAAACCTTTGTGAAGTACCAGATGGGCGGGGCTAACCACTAGGGATGGGCAGGGCTAACCACTAGGGATGGGCGGGGCTAACCACCAGGGATGGGCGGGGCTAACCACTAGGGATGGGCGGGGCTAACCACTAGGGATGGGCATTTCTAGCAAAAACACTAGTCGAAATTCGCTGGGCCAAAGTCGACTTTTAGTCAAATGTAACATGGTCTCCCCTCATTCTAAGTATAGTTGAATCGCTTGGTTTGACCAAGTACAACAATTGTTATAAGCATTTTACGCAAGGTCTATGGAAAAATGAATGGCGGATTAAATCCCATGGACAGGGAGAGGGGGTGACTTTGGCACTCTTATTGTGCGGCCAGACCTACGTTAGCCGTTAGCATTAGCGTACCGCCGAGATGGCTCAGGGAACAGTAGACAGAATAGCAGCTTTTCCTCATGCAGTAACGAGCCTTGAAACCTTTTCCTTGTGGCCGAGTAGTGTTGGTGTTATAGACAGTTTAAGACCATTTCTACTACATTTCTAGCGTTTCTAGAGCTACTGGGTGCTGCACTGCTGTCAGCTGAGCCTAGAGAACCGTTCTGCACTGCGCAGCTCCTACGGCAACATCACCTGGAGAAAAAAAATATATATAAATAATAATAACAAAATGATTTCCGACTTTCAATAATAAAAGTCGATCTTGATAATAAAAATGATTATTCGAAAATTTGAATTGTGTTGCCCATCCCTACGAACCACCCATCTAACCACAGTTATCTTTGGATACCTCTGGCTCTCGTGGAGCTTACACCGGTTTAAAAGGGGGTGTGTCTTGTTGAACCTGTCTGGTGCTCCAAGGAGATTGAAACAACAGCCACAATTTAGTTCTGATTGATGCTTAACTAAGGCTTACATTTGGGCTAGGTCTGGGCAATAATTCAATATGTGTATCATCTTTCAGTTGAATCATGTTGTGATGGAATAATGATACTAAGTTATTGTGATATCCTATTCTGTTTTCTAAATGAATGATTAAAAGCAAATAATTAAGATCTCTCATTAAATGACATCGGAAACATTAAAGCTAAGATCGGTTAATTCCAGTCTTTGTGAATGCAGCGTTAAGGAATTTTATTTGAAAATTAGAATTGATCATCATATCGCATTAAAAATGCAAGATTATGACCTTGCATTTTGAACGTGATGTGATACACGGTATATATACATTGCTCTATTTTGGATTCATTTTAATTCTGAAAGCTGTTGCATGCGGTGAGCTTTTTTTTATTTCGGCATGTGGGCGGGATTGTCATCGTAATTGAGATAATTGAAAAATGCGTCCTGTCATCTGTGACAGGGTCAGTTTTAGAGTAACTGACCCGTGGAAAAGTTGACCACCATGCACACATCTGCCATTAAATATCCCGTGTGTGTGTGTGTGTGTGTGTGGTGTGTGTGTGAGTGATTGTGCGTATGATTGTGCATGTGATTGTGCGTATGATTGTGCATGTGATTGTGCGTATGATTGTGCATATGATTGTGCATATGATTGTGCATGTGATTGTGCGTATGATTGTGCGTATGATTGTGCGTATGATTGTGCATGTGATTGTGCATGTGATTGTGCATATGATTGTGCGTGTGATTGTGCGTATGATTGTGCATGTGATTGTGCGTATGATTGTGCATGTGATTGTGCGTATGATTGTGCATGTGATTGTGCGTATGATTGTGCATATGATTGTGCATGTGATTGTGCGTATGATTGTGCATGTGATTGTGCATGTGATTGTGCGTATGATTGTGCGTATGATTGTGCGTATGATTGTGCATGTGATTGTGCGTATGATTGTGCATGTGATTGTGCGTATGATTGTGCATGTGATTGTGCATATGATTGTGCATATGATTGTGCATGTGATTGTGCGTATGATTGTGCATGTGATTGTGCATGTGATTGTGCGTATGATTGTGCGTATGATTGTGCATATGATTGTGCGTATGATTGTGCATGTGATTGTGCGTATGATTGTGCATGTGATTGTGCATGTGATTGTGCGTATGATTGTGCGTATGATTGTGCATGTGATTGTGCGTATGATTGTGCATGTGATTGTGCGTATGATTGTGCATGTGATTGTGCGTATGATTGTGCATGTGATTGTGCGTATGATTGTGCATGTGATTGTGCGTATGATTGTGCATGCGATTGTACGCGTGTGTGCGTTGCAGGAGCGTCTGGAGTCTCTGGTGTTTGGCCTGCTGAGGCAGAGGAAGCTGGACTTTCTGGACATTTACAACGACGAGATGATCGCGGCGGCCAAGTGCATCGTCACACAGGTGGGAGGGCTCGTCTGACCCCGTGCCCGCCGGGCGCTGACCAGAGGGGGCGCTGACACAGACATACCTGCAGCATGATGATACATCACACTGACCAGAGGGGGCGCTGACACAGACATACCTGCAGCATGACGATACATCACACTGACCAGAGGGGGGCGCTGACACAGACATACCTGCAGCATGACGATACATCACAACCCGCTTCCACAACAAAATGACTCGGGGTACATCTGAACTTAGTGGGGGTGCACCAGCAGACACGGTGCGGGCTGGCAACAGCAATGACAAATAGTGTAGGTGTTAACAGATGAGGGCAAGTTTGAAAAAATGGTCTGACTACAATGAAATGGCCACTATGGGGACTAACATCATCACGCATGAATACAATTGGGCTCATTGAATCCACAAGAGTCTCAGCTTTCCAGTCATACCCAATTTATGCAATTCCAAGACTGTTTAGGGACCCCAGTATGCAGAAATATTCAAATAGAATAGGCGGAAATGACACATTTGATACTGCATGCTGACAACTGCATGGGATTAGCAAGTGGGCATGTCTGTAAAGGGGAGACTCGTGTGTACTCATAGAACCCATTCTCATTCAGATATATTGAGGGGAGAGGTCAAGGCACCCCTTTGAAAATGGCCGTGCCAGTTTTTCCCTTGAGCCTAACTTTCGAGCATCATTTCGCTATTTAGATAGAACGACATGGTTGCTTGGTACCAATGGATGTCTTAGGTGTTCTAGATTCATGTGATACCAGTATCCTCACTCTAGCTTTAAACATGAGCCCACTACAGCCTCTGAAAGACAGCAATGCAAAAAAGATTGCAAAAGAGTTTGTTTCTGATGTGTGATCTGACTCGTCTCTCTTTGCAGTGTGTGGCGGAAAACGTCTCGCAGATAGAAGACATTGACACCGAAGTCGTCACTAAGTAAGTAGAGCTGTTCACTCACTAAACATATTTTTGAAGCAGCAAAACCCGTAAACAAGGGAATTGGACATTTTGGCGTACGTTGTATATTTCTAAAAGTCCCTCCACACAAAGCAGGACGTGTGTGTTCCAGTTTAGTACTTTGGGACGATGAATCGTCCCACTGATTGGCCCAAGAGAAGTTTGCGTCAATAATGTAGGAGGACATATTTCACTTCCTCCCCCTATCAATAAAAGGTATTTACAGGTGAGGCTCTTAGGTCAGTCAGGTGAGTCCAGACAGTCAGTGTATGATTGTTTTCTATAAATAAAAGGTATTTACAGGTGAGGCTCTTAGGTCAGCCAGGTGAGTCCAGACAGTCAGTGTATGATTGTTTTCTATAAATAAAAGGTATTTACAGGTGAGGCTCTTAGGTCAGCCAGGTGAGTCCAGACAGTCAGTGTATGAATGTCAGTGCAGCGTGTCAAGTGGCTCTGTATGAACAGACTGGAAGAACGAGGAAGACTTCTTCTGTGGTTTTGCCTGGTGTACACAGCACATGATGCATGGAGAACACAAAGGAAGTGTTTCACTGGCTGTGTTTATCTCAATTGTGTGTGTGTGTGTGTGTGTGCGTGCGTGTGTGTGCGTGCGTGCGTGCGCGCGCGCGTGTGTATTGTTCCCCAGGCTAGCTGACCAGATGCGTCTGATGACGTTCCCTCAGTGGTTGGAGCTGCTGAAGAGCGTCTTTGAGTGTTTCCTTCTCTTGCTGCAGAGGATCAAGGTGAGCTCAAACTGACGGCTAGACCTTTACAACAGAATGACCCCAAACGATGGCCGCTTACACCTGTTCAAACAGCTGGTAAAGTGGACTACGTCAATTGGGGAGTTTGTGAGATCCATTTGTTTTTACCACGGCGCTGGGTCAGAGGCCCCGCTGGGGTCATGTGATGGAAAAGTCAGGACACTCACTCACTCACTCACTCACTCAGTCACGGACATTTAGTGAGTTTAGTGGTTAAAGGGCTGTAGCTATGGATGAGAAGATGGTAGAGAGTCGGGATTCGAGGGGTGGGTAGGAATGTTGCTTAAGGTGCGTTCACACCGACCTAGTTTTTCGTTGGCATTGAGTTTGCATATAAAGTCAATGCAAATGAGCGATTGATCGCCCGGGAGAAAAATCGCTGGGCGTCCGAGCGACAGCGACAGAGCGATAGGGCCCATTCGCTCGTCGCCCGAGATGAAATATCTCGACTCGAGCGAAATTTCGCTGGCAACAGTTGCTTGCTGCTCAACGCTGATTGGCTGCCGTGTGAGTCAAGGATCACACTGGCTTGGAACAAACCACTGGTTTATTAGTGTGGCAACAAACCGCATTGACAGGCTGACGGCTGACATGAAGTGAAGTCTGTACTACCGGTACAGATGGTATAGATACACAAGCTTGCGTTAGGAGCACGCTGATAGGCTTAGCTTGTAAACAACTACGGTGGCTTGTAGTGGACAAACAACATGACATTTTTGTTTTCATCCTGTCTAACGTTAGCCCCCAGATTGTCCGTCAATTCTTGTGCCTGTTGACGAGCGATTTTAAACACAGCGACACAGCGATTCCAAAGGGTTGAATCGAGCGACAGGGAGAAAATATATCTCGGTGTGAACACAGCTTTAGAGGGATATGGGTAGGGATGGGTACCGAACTCGGTACTTTTACAGGCACCGACCGAAAGGGGGCGGTACTACCGAGTATCAGTTCACATGACTTAAAACGGTACCTCATTTCGGTACTTGAACGCATCTGAGTAATAGAAGAGAGTGGGTAAAATAGAAATTCCGACGGAACCTTAAGGCAACACGCGAGAGCGCGTTACGTCAGTACGTCACTCTACCTGAAACATCAACAAACAAGACCAGCCGAAAATGTGGCTACACTTTACCAAGATAGACTCAGACAACACTGGTTGCAACATTTGTGATGTGAATTGCAAAGCTGGCAGGGAAACACCTCAAACTTGAGGAAGCATGGTCAAACACAAGATATATTTAGCTAAATGCTCAAGACTGTAACGTGTTAGATAGGCTGAGGGTGAATGAAGCAGATAGCCTACCGCACCGCAGCTAACGTTAGCAGCACCTCCTCAGCTGTAACGTTGAGAGAGGCATCGACTTCTACAACATCAGGTAACGTTATTTAATTAGCTAGCGTTAGCTGGATAAGTTGTTTCACTGCCGTTGTGGTTGTTAGATAACGGGGCTTTAGCCTATCATCTCCCTCCCGCAAGTGTCATTTTGCGCTCTGGCGAAGATACCGTCGCTATGTTCCGAGCGTAAACAGAGGTTTGGGTGTTCCCCGTGCCAAAATAGGCATTCCAGCGCAATGTGTTAGAAAAAAAGGCCTTGGGTGCTGTCAATTTGAACGCCACCAAATAGCTGGTCTTAGCGCAAAAAAACCGAATGCCACGTTGATTTTCAACTAACCTACACTGCAGAAAAAACACACACCTTGATTTAAAAATGAGAATTTGTTTGTCATGAGGGGGGTCTCCCCGGAGAAGGTGTGAGCTGGGCCGGGTAGGCAGGCCAGGTGGTTCGGTGCACAGGGTGGGTAGAGGCACTGAGGCAGCGCTGTGCGCGGTCCCGCGGATCAAAATCAGTTTCTGGCAGCAAATCACTTTTTGACACAACACCGGCCAGTAGGCTATACAGTAACCTCTCTCCCTGCAATTGCACCATGCAACTATAGTTTAACCCAAGTGTACAATTCTGGTATAGGCTATTGAAATAGGCTAGAATTTAAAATCTCACACATCCCTAGTACCTTATTAAAGAAACAAATATTTTTAAATGTGTATGTTATAGCCTATATGAGCGAAACGACTAATTAATAAGCTACTAATTACAAAAGCATACATTTTCGTTACAAATCCGAACTGGTTCATCCTCCAATTCTCTCCCTCTCTCGTTCTCTCCCCCCTCTCTGTCTCTCTGACTCTCTCCCTCTCTCTTTTCTCTCTCTCACTCTGTCACTCTGCTTGCACTGAGCAAGAAAGAAGCTGCTGTCAGACGTGATGGCGGTGACGTTGTGGCTTTTAACCCATTGATACCTGATGCAGCATTTGTGTGTGTATCCCTTTAAGACCGCGTATGATGCGGTTCGCGGTCTTAAAGGGATACACACACAAATGATGGATATACACGCAAATGCTGCATCAGGTATCAATGGGTTAAGGGGAGTGATCTCATGTTAAGGGCATAAACACGCCTATGGAGGTTTGCGCCGAGATGGCGTGAAGCGCAGCGGGCCGACACGCCCACAATTAGGGCTTTGCGCGGCGCTATTCCAGCGCAAAACGGGCGCTAACGCAAAATTACCGCCGTTGCGAAGATAGGGCCCTTAGAGTTTAATGTTGTATTGTCAGTCAGCATACTAGAATTTCTAACTTCGATCCCAATCACCAGGAAAATATTGGTTCTCCGTACCATGATGATGACAACACATCAAAGAGGCATACAACTAATAGACAGAAGCATGCTTCTCCATCATCCAGACCGGTGTTTCTCATCAAGAAGAAATCCAAGGGCGAGGACGACATCGCCCCGTTCCTCCTGCGCCTTAGTGCGCACCTCACTGCTGCCCCGCTTGCCCATCTTCTTAATTTACACGCAGTTACACGTATGCTGACACACGCTGTCAGAAACTGTGTTTTATATGATCGTTTTTTACTAAGTTTTTTAGCCACTTTCTAAAACCATACTTTTAGATCCGACGTTGCTTTGTCTACCTGTTTAACAAAGCCATTCGTCTTAACGATCGGACACTCAGATTTTAAGTTATCATTGTTTCCTGATCGGGTCCGCCAGCCCGCTCGTTTTTTTAGCACGGGAGCTAGCTATGGGAGCAGCTTTCAGCTAAGCTAACGGGATCCACAGACTTCGGCTTCAAGACGCTATCATCTACAAACCGAAGCCTAACTTCCGCAGCGGGTCCACATGTTGGACCCGTCCCGGTAAGTCTCGTCTCTTGATGCCCACACTGTGATCACCTCTGCTAACGTTACCATCTTAACGCTGTGGGCTCCAAATTGGAGCCCTGCGTGTAAGTGCCTGAGCCCTCCCCGTGTTAGCTGTTGTTGCTACATCCCAGAACTGGTCACTAGCATACAATTATTTGCCTTTAGCCCTGTACTGGCCTCCTTTTTTTATCTGTTCCACAGCCATCCCATCCACAAACATGGCTCCACTCACCTCTTCTCCCAGCTGTGTTGGCTGCACCCGTCTTGCCGATAAGATCGCAGAACTGGAAAAAAGAATATCCACTCTGTACCAGATCCATGAAGCCGAAAAGCACATAAGCACCATCACCTTCGGCCCAGCACAGAGCAACAACTCCTGTGGCACAACGCTGTCACAACTGGATGTCACTACTTCTCCTCCGGCCGCTGCTGTCTCCTCATCGCCGGTCAACGTTCCCGACACCGCTGGCGCTCATTCTGCTCCGGTCAACGTCCCCGTTGATCCCTGGGTTCAGCTCGGGGCGAAACCCAAAGCTCCGGTCAATTCTACACCGATCCTCCACCCCTGGACCCTGGTCGGAGGGCAAAGCGGGAGGGGGAGACGCTCCTCCCGTGTGCCCCTAAACTCCGACATCCAGCTGGGAAACAAGTACAGCATTCTCGCGGACGCCCTTCCTCAGGATGAGGAATCCTGGCCTCCTCTTCCACCCTATGGGTCCCACAGCACCGCGCTGGCCGGACCTCTTCGTCGCCGCTCCATAGCCCACTTCACACCGGCACCGGGGAGAGCTTCTGCCCATCGCTCTGCCCACCCCTCTTCGCCCTCTCTGTCCATTCCGTCGACACAGGTGCAATCATCGTCACCGACCGCTCCCCCCCCATACACAGTCATTATTGGAGATTCAATTGTCCGGAACGTCAGAATTAGATCTGCGGCGACCTTTTGCTTTCCGGGCGCAAAGGTTTCCGACATCATGAACAAAATCCCCAGCATTCTGACCGATCACCCACTCGCCCAAAATGTTGTCGTGCATGTCGGCTGCAATGACATTCCCATGCAGTCCTCCGAAATACTTTACAAGGACTTCAAAGACCTTCTTGACTCCCTTTCAATCCACGGAAAGCGCACGTTCATCTCAGGGCCCCTCCCCCCACTCAACCGTGGTACGGGCCGTTTCAGCCGCACACTCAGTCTCCACTCCTGGCTGCAGATGACCTGTGCAGACCGCAAAGTAGCCTTTGTTGACAATTTCAATCTTTTCTGGAAACGCCCAGCTTTCTTCCGCCGTGATGGCATTCACCCCAGTGACTTAGGTTCACGCAATTTATCAGATAATCTACTCTACACAATCAGAAAATACCCCTTAGCTTGACTGTCCACTACTGCATGTCAGTCACTGGTCACTTCCGGTTGCAACCAGTTTACCTCCCCCGTCCCGTCAATTCAGATTAGTTCCGCCTCGCGGCCAGGTAAATGTATGGATACACTGCATTGTATTGCTGCTATCAGTCCGCACTTAACACGCCTGTCCCGTCATAGATCTAGGCCAAATGGAACTACATATAGTAATCTGGTCCATATTACTATACAACCACCTATACATGGATCTCATAACAATAATCTACCACCCACCCCAATCAATCTAAGTAGTCCATACATTTTTAAAGAACGAAAAGGTTTAGGTTTGATTCACTTAAACATAAGAAGTATATTACAACACCAAAAATTAGACCATTTAAAAATCCTGGTTTCCCAAGCTAATCCAGACATATTAGTATTGACAGAATCCTGGCTGAAGAAGTCAGACAGTGATTCATCCATAGCCCTGGACCATTTTACTATATTTAGAACAGATCGAGTTGGGCGTGGCGGTGGAGTTGCTGTATATGTAAAATCTTCTCTCTCAGTTACTGTTGTGAAATCTATCACTATTCCAAAATGTTTTGAATTGCTTATGTTAAGGATAGAACTAGGACCAAATAACTTTTTCTATTTGATAGGGATTTATAGACCTCCATCTGCTGATAGTAGCTCAATCGATAAAATAGCAAACTTACTTTCTCAGTGTTCTAATACAGAGATGATTGTAATGGGAGATTTCAATCTCGATTGGCTGAGTACTAAATCCCATTATCTTAAGGAGGTAAGTGGTAACCTTAATTTGTCCCAGTTGATTACAGAACCAACTAGACCAAACCTAAAAAATATCGCTAAGTCCACCTTAATTGATTTGATTTTCTCCAACAGGAATGATAAAATTCTGAGCTGTGGTGTCTTTGACCTAGGAATTAGTGATCACTGTCCTGTAGTGTGCATCAGAAATTCTAAACTAAGAAAATCACAATCACATAAAATCATTAAAAGAAATTTAAAATGTTTTGATGACCAAGCATTTCTAGCAGATCTCCATCTTAGTGACATTCAATATACATCTGAAATCCCTGATGTAGAAATGGCTTTAGACTTTTTCATTAAAAAATTTACTGCTATTATAGATAGACATGCCCCATGGAAAAAACATAGGGTTAAAGATAGATCTTCACCTTGGTTTACACCAGAACTTGCAGCTTTATTCAGAGAAAGAAACAAAGCCTGGACAACTGCTAGATACTCGGGAGACCCTTCCAATTGGAATCTGTTTAGGCAGTTTAGAAATAAATGTACATCTGCAGTGAAAAATGCCAAAACAAATTATTTTCTAGATTTGGTCACCAGGTCATATTCAGACCCATCAAAGTTCTGGAAAGCAGTGAATGCTGATAAAAATAAGGGCACTACCTCCTTACCCACAGATGTCAAATTTAATGATTGTTTACTTTCAGGACAAAATGAGATACACCAAGCCTTCAATATGCATTTTGTAAATGCTGGTTATCTGTTTGAAAATAATTATGCGGGGCCCCCTCCTGGTGATGAGAAATACGTACGGGTAAGACATGATCATGATCACCAATTCCATTTCCAGCCCCTCACAAATAATCTTGTTTTAGAAGCTCTACAATCAATTGACCCCAGGAAATCAACAGGAGAGGATAATCTAGCCCCCTTTTTCCTTAAATTGGCTGCACCCTTAATCTCAGAACAGGTAACACATATTTTCAATCTTTCTCTGTTAACAGGTACAGTCCCTATAGCCTGGAAAACAGCTCATGTAACCCCATTGCATAAAGGAGGAGATAAAAGTGACCTAAATAATTATCGACCAATATCTAAACTGTCCTGTCTATCAAAAATCCTGGAATCACTAGTGAATAAACAACTAAAAGCATTTCTTTCTAAATACTCCATATTGACCCCACATCAATCAGGCTTTAGAGAAAAGCATAGCACAATCTCTGCTACCACTTTAGTCATAAATGACATTGTATCTGCCCTTGACAAGCAAAAACATTGTGCTGCCCTGTTTGTAGATCTTTCAAAGGCATTTGATACGGTTGACCATTCCCTTCTGTTAAAAAGACTGTGTGATATTGGCCTTGATGCAAATGCTTGTAGTTGGTTTAAAAACTATCTGTCTGAGAGGCAACAATGTGTAAAAACAGGAACTGCTCAG
Organism: Poromitra crassiceps; assembly: GCF_964638095.1. Classification (NCBI taxonomy): domain Eukaryota; kingdom Metazoa; phylum Chordata; class Actinopteri; order Beryciformes; family Melamphaidae; genus Poromitra; species Poromitra crassiceps. The sequence continues at coordinate 60,529,475 of NC_139626.1, read as the reverse complement.
TCAGAGTTTCTGTCAATTACTAAAGGTGTCCCTCAAGGTTCAATCCTGGGCCCTGTCTTATTTACTGTTTATATTAATAATATTGTTTCGTCACTTAGTGGTTGTCAGTGCCATCTCTACGCGGATGACACTATTATCTATTGTGTTGCGGATTCTGTGAAATTGGCCACTGAGAATCTGCAAATCACCTTTAGTGCCTTGCAGGATGCCCTTATAAATCTTAAATTGATGCTTAATGCTAGTAAGACCAAATTTATGCTGTTTTCTCGGGCCAAAGACATTGTTTATAACAACATGCATATATCTACTGTAGATGGATCTAATATTGAGAGAGTCCCAGAATATAAATATCTTGGTATCTGGCTGGATGAACAACTTAATTTTAAATTTCATGTGGACACTCTTGCCAGTAAATTGAGGCAAAAAATTGGGTTCCTGTATAGGAACAGATCCAGCTTCCCGATGATTAGTCGGAAAAGAATAATCGAAGCAATTTTTCTGTCTGTATTGGATTACGGGGATGTTATTTACAGACACGCCTCTACTTCTATTCTTAAGCCCCTAGACTCTGTATATCACTCAGCCATTAGATTTATCACCGGTGATAAATACGATACTCATCACTGTGTTTTATATAATAGAGTTGGCTGGTGTTCCCTTGCACAAAGACGAAAATTGCACTGGCATTTGTTTTTATATAAAGCCTTAATTGGAGACTGTCCAGATTATCTCACTTCGTTAATGAAATGGAAATCTGGCTATTATAGCACACGTACCACAAACTGGCTCACTCTTGTGATTCCAAGAGTTCATACAGAACTCGGAAAAACTGCTTTTAACTACTGTGCACCTCATACATGGAACACCATTCAACAAACACTAAAACTCAATACCCTGGTATCTTTCGGTCAGTTTAAATCTCTGATCACCAACCATTCCACCACCATAACCTGCACTTGTTTTGATTAACTGTACATACTTTATATTTATTTACCATTTATTATGTTTGCATTTTGTACATTTACTGTATTTATTATGTATGTATTTCTTTACTCGACATCATTGCAAATGAGGCTTGTCCTCAATGAATTTTCGAGTTTAAATAAAGATTGAATGAATGAATGAAAAAAACCACTGGGGCAGGCTGTGAGCGCCCTCTAGTGGGCTGCAAAATATTTTCAAGTTGAAGCTTGGAAAATTAGTGGGCCATGAGTCCGTGTTTGACGAGCTCTAGCGAGCTGAGTTTTTAAGCTAGAGTGGAGCTTCTGATATTGCCGGAAACTAGACATCCAGACAAATGCGCAGGTATCTGCCACGTTATGCTAGCCTAGCTCGCTGGGAAGCAGGGGTATAATGGCTCAAAAGTCGGCAAAGTTTTTGGCAAAGGTAAATGGGCATGGCTAATTATTCAAATCACCATTCAAAACGGGTCCCTTGATCTCTCACATTAACATATCTGAATTCAATTGGGCTCATTAGAACCACAAGAGTTTAACTTTCCAGCCATGTCTGACATGTCAGCTACATAGGGTTTAAGAGCTCCGCGGTCCTAAAGACACAGCATTCTGCATGCAGTGAAAATGTTGTTCCCACCATTTTTTCTTTCCCTATTTCTTCACACTGTGGTACCTAAACATACATGAAAAACGTCAAAATTAAAATGCATAATTTCAATGACCAGTTGTGTCAGTGGGCCTTAACACATTGAGTGCCAGCGACGCCATATGGCGTCATTAGAAATTTACCGTAGGCTGCCAGCGACGCCAAATGGCGTCAATAACTCGAAATTGTTTTTTTGACGGGGGGTGTCGATCTATGCCTCTTACATCGCCTCTTACAATATGAGAGCTATTGAATGTGTCTAACCTATTTTACAGAACCCTTAGGTGGCGACAGCGCACTCCAGATGAGAGAAAGTGGAGTAAAACACACAGAAGAAGTCGTTGGGGAAAAGGAAATCGCATTGCATCCGTCCGTATGCAGCTGCTTCATTGAAGCGTAACGTTAGCTGTGCCCCTGCAGCAGCCAATCTGCTGTCACAATTGAGCACCTCGTGTCCGCTGCAACAGCCCATTCGCATGATCAGCCGTGGATTTGTTATTATTCTCAAGTGGAAGCATGGGAGCTGGTACACGCGGCTGTAAAAAAGCTGGATGTAGCGGACTTCTCAGTGCTGAGCACACGCAGAGCAAACGCACTCACAGCAGAGCCAAGCAGAGCAGAGAGACACTCCTCCCACAACGGGGGGGGGGAGGAGGAGGGGGGGAGGTGGGGCACGCAGGACACTACAGCATACAACAGACCCAGGCAGCTGTAGCAGGCTCGATGCACAGAGAGCAAACAAGCTAGAATAGGCTATCTGATGCCCACCAGCAGTAAATCAAGACCAGCATGAAGGTGTAGGGTCTGCGCACGCAGGGGCCAGCGCTGCTGGTTGCAGCTAAAACATATTATTTGGCCAAACAAAATTCCTTTGTTTTCACTCTTTTATTGAAGGAAATTATTTTTGAGGTGTCATTACATCAGAAAATATTAGCAATGAGTCAATGATGTGCTTGAAATGCTTCCTTTCACAAAAGGCCAATTATCTTAGCTTCTAGAAAAAAATTGCTGTTTTTGGATGAATCAAGCTATCTTCTCCGGCTCATAACTAAAGAACGGAAAATGGGATCAATAAACTTTTTTTTGCAGGTGATAGAAGAGAGTCTCATCGTTATTTGTGCGTGTTCAGTGTTTACATAGTAATTATTAAAGAAATTATATGACTGTTTTAAAATGCATTGCGGCCTATGTGGCACAGTACAGCACCTTTTGCCCAAGGGCCGTGGCACTCAAAGTGTTAAAGAAGCTACAAGCAAGATTTTCGATTGTTATTAAACAGTCTAAATTTAATATCAATGCATCACATCTTACCTCTAATAGTAGACGAGACCAACGCAGAGTAGTCTCGCTTGAACCCCGGGTGAATCGGCCAGTGTTAGTCTCTCTGTGGCCAGGGCAGATCAGGAAGTGAAATGAAACGGTTTGCAGCAGCCACTTTGGCCATAACCACAAAATAACTATGTATTGTATGTGTTTATTTATTTTGTAGTGATACTATCAATACTTTTGGCAACCTTAGTTGAATGTCTGTGCTATTTGTCTCGCAGGCCACTCTGAGTGTGATCAAAAACGTGGTTCTGGAAATCCTTGACTCCAACCAGAAGAACCGACTCCTGGAGCAGCAGGCGGCGGTGGGTTCAGGGGCCCCGGCCGAGGGTTCGAGCCCCCAGCTGCTGCAGGGGGAGGCGGAGCTAGCCTACCTCACCCACGAGGGCCTGTTCATCAGCGACGCGCTCAACCACGCCCAGCAGCAACAGCAGGCGGAGGCCCAGGACCAGAGCTCAGCAGGGGGGTCCAGGCCCCAGGACCAGAGCTCAGCAGGGGGGTCCAGGCCCCAGGACCAGAGCTCAGCAGGGGGGTCCAGGCCCCAGGACCAGAGCTCAGCGGGTGGGTCCAGGCCCCAGGACCAGAGCTCAGAGGGTGGGTCCAGGCCCCAGGACCAGAGCTCAGAGGGTGGGTCCAGGCCCCAGCCCGGGCCGGCCGGCAGCGACTCAGCCTCCGGCACCACAGACTCTTCTTCCAGCAGGGATCAGGGCTTCCAGGCAGCAGGGGGCGCTACCATGACGTGAGTCACTAAAGTCGTGTTCGGAATGGTTCACTCATTCACTCACTCACTATAGACCTTATTCGATTGACGTCACTCGCGTACGGGCACGCCCACCGCCGCCATGTTCTCGACATAACGCAGCAGCTCTTAAGTGACAGCCTACGTAAGAGCAGCGTTTATAGGAAGCTAGCCGCCGTTAGCGTTACCTGTATCGTTCCAATCGTGTTCGGATGGTGACCTGCGTTACGCACGGCTGTAGTGATGACAGCAATAAAGTCCCCGTGGTTTGTTTCTATCTCTACCGTCCACAGACGTGAAGGGAGCGAGACGGAGGATACGTCAGCAGCACAGGAGATGTGTGGATAGTTGGGAGAGACAGGTGAAACTTTCTGACAGCTCCTCACAGCAAAGTCTGTTCACCTCGTTTTTTCTTTTGTTTATTATTACAGGCATTAACGGCAGCATACAAACAACAACTCTGGGGTTTTTATTGCTGTCATCACTATCGCTATTTTGTTATGGAACAGAAACGACAATAAGGCCGTTACTATAGTTGTCAGCTGCAGGACGGTATGTCAACAATATGCCGCTGTCCGGGGTTAGCGAATAAGGTCTATTCCCCATGTGGTGTTTATCTTATAGTGAACTACATGGGGAATGATCAAACAAGTTTCTGACAATACCTCACTCTTTTTCTCCTTTGGTAAAACACGACCGCATTGCATTGTGGTATATGGGAGAAAATGTAGGGTACATCCGCTGGTCACTGGAAATTACAGTGCATTGTGGGTATTTTATAGACTATAGTGAATCAAATGAGAATTCGGACACTAGTAAAACTGGCTAAGATACTATGTAGTCCACTATTTCTGTAATAGAGAATGGTTTTGAACAGGGCTTAAATGATTTCCTCAGGCTCTGTCCCATATGGAGGCGGGCTCTGTCACATATGGAGGCGGGCTCTGTCACATATGGAGGTGGGCTCTGTCACATATGGAGGTGGGCTCTGTCCCATATGGAGGTGGGCTCTGTCACATATGCAGGTGGGCTCTGTCCCATATGCAGGTGGGCTCTGTCCCATATGGATGTGGGCTCTGTCCCATATGCAGGTGGGCTCTGTCCCATATGGAGGTGGGCTCTGTCCCATATGCAGGTGGGCTCTGTCCCATATGCAGGTGGGCTCTGTCCCATATGGAGGTGGGCTCTGTCCCATATGCAGGTGGGCTCTGTCTCATATGGAGGTGGGCTCTGTCCCATATGCAGGTGGGCTCTGTCTCATATGCAGGTGGGCTCTGTCACATATGCAGGTGGGCTCTGTCCCATATGGAGGTGGGCTCTGTCACATAAGCAGGTGGGCTCTGTCTCATATGGAGGTGGGCTCTGTCCCATATGGAGGTGGGCTCTGTCTCATATGCAGGTGGGCTCTGTCCCATATGGAGGTGGGCTCTGTCTCATATGGAGGTGGGCTCTGTCTCATATGCAGGTGGGCTCTGTCTCATATGCAGGTGGGCTCTGTCCCATATGCAGGTGGGCTCTGTCTCATATGGAGGTGGGCTCTGTCTCATATGCAGGTGGGCTCTGTCCCATATGGAGGCAGGCTCTGTCCCATATGCAGGTGGGCTCTGTCTCATATGGAGGTGGGCTCTGTCCCATATGCAGGTGGGCTCTGTCTCATATGCAGGTGGGCTCTGTCACATATGCAGGTGGGCTCTGTCCCATATGGAGGTGGGCTCTGTCACATATGCAGGTGGGCTCTGTCCCATATGGAGGTGGGCTCTGTCCCATATGCAGGTGGGCTCTGTCGCATATGGAGGTGGGCTCTGTCACATATGCAGGTGGGCTCTGTCGCATATGGAGGTGGGCTCTGTCACATATGCAGGTGGGCTCTGTCTCATATGCAGGTGGGCTCTGTCCCATATGGAGGTGGGCTCTGTCACATATGCAGGTGGGCTCTGTCCCATATGGAGGTGGGCTCTGTCACATATGCAGGTGGGCTCTGTCCCATATGGAGGTGGGCTCTGTCCCATATGGAGGCGGGCTCTGTCCCATATGCAGGTGGGCTCTGTCCCATATGCAGGTGGGCTCTGTCTCATATGGAGGTGGGCTCTGTCTCATATGGAGGCGTGCTCTGTCCCATATGCAGGTGGGCTCTGTCACATAAGCAGGTGGGCTTTCTGTGCTCTGAGCCAAATCTGTGTCATGCTTGCATAGATTTGTTCCCTGAACATCCTGGAACCAAACCCAACTGTATCAGTATTTGTTGTGGTTCTTCTGACGAGTATGGGTGGGAATTAGGGCTGGGTCGGTTTGAAAATTTTAAAACCGGTTCGATATTGCCGTCTAAACCGGATCGAACCGGTATACCGATTTTTTTTGTAATTAACTTTTTTTTTTTTTTTTTTTTTTTTTTAAGCAGGGCTCCCGAGTGTGGCCCATAACTGTCTGTAGCGCAACTTCAGTCCACCTGATAGCGATATAACACCTCTAAGCTGGTATTGTCAACCAGCAATGATACTGAATAAAAAGAAGCAGGACACCTGTGTAACAAACACACCCTGTATTTATTTCTCATAACTATTCAGCTCAACTTTTCTTCTAAACATCAAAATAATAAATGAAATAAGACTTCTGCCTATAGTGCAACTTGAGAAAAGGCTAATAAAAACACAAGCAGTGCAATCAGAATGGATTGGCTTACAGCTGAGCTGCCTTATAAACTTCAAAACTCACAAATTCACACAATATAGGGCCTAGGCATGGGTCGGTTTGAACATTTTGAAACCGGTTCGATATTCCCCAAAAAAACGTATCAAAGCGGCTGCAGTTGGTGGCGATAATGCACCTCTAAGCTGGTATGCTGCCAACCAGCACGAACACTGAATACAAATAAGCAGAACCTTTTAACTGTAACAACACACTGTTTTTATTTCTCATAACTTTTCAGCTTAACTTTTCTTCAAACATCAACATAATAAACAAAATAAGACTTTTGCCTACTAGTGCAACTTGAGAAGAGGCTAATACAAACAATAGTGCAATCAGAATGGACTGGCAATTTTTTTTTTTTTTTTTTTTTTAGGTTTTTAGGTTTTTTCGGTTCGCACGTGATCAAACCGGTTTGGGCTCGTATAGACGGTTTTCACCAGAGCGCAACCCCACAGCACTTCCTTTTTCTCAGCATTCGGCAAACTGCAGAAATATTCACTCGACATCGTTACTTTTGTTTTCGCCGCTCAGCTGTATAGACGGTTTTCACGGAATGGTCAGTCCTGCACTTGAATGTTTTTTTTTCTTTTATGTCCATAGCAAACACTGCAACAGGAAGTGAGCGGGGGTTCAATTTAGAATGTTTTTGTTGTCAAGTTAAAACCGTCCATACCGAACCGAACCGGTAAAACCGGAAATCGACCCATGCCTAGTGGGAATCACAAGTTTCATCATGATACAATATTATATCGATTCTTTGGACAACGATACTAGAGCCCGACCGATACTGGATTTTTGAGGCAGATGGCGATACCGATTAACCTGACGCTGCCAGATGGACAGTTTAGCTCCACATTACGTTTCACTAAACCAGTCGATCTGGGAATGCAGTACCCCGACCCGCTGACGGAGGCGGGCACTTTTTCCAAGCTACTTGGCAGGTGATTGGATGACCCATCTGTCTATCACCGCTGGTGATAGACAGATGGGTCAACATATCAGATCGCCATGCCTCTGACGTCACGTTTGCGACCGGAGGAAGGTGCCTGTTCCTGATCTCCGTGGTAGTCTATCAGTGATTGAGTCCTCACCGTCCTCATCGTCGTAAAGTCGCCTTCGAAGCATGACGTTCGATTATAACGAACTAGTTGTGTGGCTTAGCCTTCCCAAATGTTGAGGGTCGTTTTTTAGAATTTAATACATATAATTGGGAACGTTACATTCAATTTCATTCAGACTGCCTGTCACTTCCGTGTGCATGACAAGAGGGATTACGTCGAGAGAATCTCTTTTGATCTCGCGAGGTTATCCATCTTGCAAGCAAGGTTAGATACCGATATCAGGGAGTAAAAAAATTCCGATACCGATAATATCGGCCGATATATATATATTTTTTCTTCTTCTTTTTTTATATTTTTTTATCAACTTTTTATCCCCCATTAGTGCTAATTTTTTATTTATTTATCCTGGTTGCTGCTCCACCCTCTGCCGATCTGGGGAGAGCCGAAAACTGGCTCCATGCTTCCACATGGGCAGTTAGCCAGCCGCTTCTTTTCACCTGACAGGGGAAGCTTCACCGGTAGGACATAGCACGTGGGAGGATCACGCTATTCCAACGAGTTCCCCTCCCTCCGAACAGGTGCCCTTAACGACCAGAGGAGGCACCACATCAGCAACCCTCAAATATCAAACACTTGACAAAGATATGAGTTGACATGAATTGAAATATGTAATGTAGGCAGGATATTTTACAGCTTATTAATAAACTCAATGCAATGAAACAGTAAACTTAACTGGGAATTTAATAATTATAAATAACTAGAAATACAAAAACACAATAGAACAAATACGGTAGTTAAGAAAAAATATCAAATATACACAACATGCTGTCTATAACTTAAAGGCAATATCGGCGCACCATATCGGCCGATACGATATATCGGTAATCGGCCAATATCGGCCGGGCTCTAAACGATACAATATTTGCTGATATCACAGTCTGCCACGATACGATTTGGATTTGATTCAGGGGCCTGCGATGATCGATATGAGACAATATCATAATGTCCATTTAACAGTGTTACATTTATATCAACTCACAAGAAGCAAGTAAAATAGGATTTGACAGTTTTATTTCTGAGCCCGTCCAGACATTTAAATGAAAAGCAATCTATTGTAAAGTGCCACATTTCTCATGTTTAAGTTCAAATGTTCTTCTTTATACCAGTTTAACTCAAAGAGCCCTCGATGACCTTTTGACCTTTCAATTATGAACATAACCCACATGCACGTCTATGCTCCCATCACCTTGGATTTACAAGGCCTATCTTAACACGTTCACTGCCATTGACGAGTCAACTCGTCAAAAAAAAAAAAAAAAAAAATTTGACGGTGGGACGTTGATCTAACCCTTTTACATCTCCTATATAAATATGGGAGCCACCGAACGTGTACAACCCATTCCACCGACCCACTAAGTGGCGACAGTGCTCTCCAGACTAGAAAAAGCCGAGCCAAAACTGCAGGGGAACGCGCGATGAAACCATTCTCATACTGTAAAATGGATTGGCGAAAACGCTTTCGCTTTCGCGCTGGTTGCTGGCGGTGGGGGATTGCAAATTTGCATAATAGATTATGGGTGCAACACACTTTGAAACACGCAGCATAAATAAGACCAAAATCGCAAAAGCTTCATCAAAGCTCTCAACCGAAACCCCAAGAAACGAGCGAGCCCATCCAGACTCGCCCGACGAGGGGCAGCCAGGCAGCACAGACAGCAGCAACTCGCTTGTGACACACCCGCTGCAGCCACGGCGGCAGGAGGAGAACACCCATGGAGGGAGGAGTTTGAAGGAGAGGGGGGTTTCCTGCTGTTATGGAGGAAATTACTGTTCAAAACTATTGTTTAGATGTCTGACGTCTTACTGATGCCAAAAATGAATGGTTAAAGTGACTGTTCTATCGAATTTCACAAAAAGCCATTTATCTCAGCTTAAATTTTCAGACGCTGAAACCATGCTGTATTCAAGTGCTAATGCCTACATAACTACTAACTCTACAAACTAACTCTTTTAGACAGAGAAAGCACACATTCTATTAGTTCTTTTGAGATATTTTGTGTTCACAAAATCTTAGCAGAAAAGAATCCTCGGCTCTTGAAAGATGAGCCAGAATCCTCAAAAAAACCCTTTGGCAGAAGCTACCTACAGTAAAAAAAAAACGGCTGGCAGTGAATGTGTTAAAGGTGATCTGTTTCGACGTTTTCACTTGGCATCGATTCAATACGCTATCGATGTGTAACGATACTTTCATCTAGATCGTCACAGCCCTACTGACGATTGTCTGTGTTCCTGCCTCTCTCCCACCCTGCAGGTCTGGGGAGGACATGATGCCCTCAGAGCTGGAGCTGGGCCGGGTGGCCAATAACATCCAGGAGCTGCTGTACACCGCCTCCGACGTCAGCCACGACCGCTGCGTCAAGGTCCTCATGGCCAGAGCCAAGGTCTGACTCCTCCTGACTTCTGACGGCAACCACAAACTGTCACAACACTTCGCATGCTGCAGCTTGTCTGGCTCAACTTGATCTATATAGCACCTTTCATGCAAACATGCAGCCCTACGTGCTTCACAAAGCAGCATTAATCCAAATGAAAAGATATGTCTCTAAATTTATTTTAAAAATACCAAGAGCCATTCTAATGTTATAATTTAAAAATGTAGACACAAACATGGCATTCTTCATAGTGGGGCTTAAAGCTGCATTCAGCGATGTTTTTGTGTGTTCAAATAAGTGTTAAATGGCTCTATATATTCTGACAGCAATCACTGAAATAGTGTTTGGTCAGTGACTTGAAACCCCCAACCCCCCGCTGTCCTCTATCTCTCTCCTGTAGTCCTGCAGGCTGGGCGGACGCATCTCCGCAACCGTAACTCGTAGAGACTCGGGGATGGTGGCATTGGATTCGGGGTGAAACTATCCAATCGGAGAAAAGTTGACATTTTCTAAGAAACAGAAGGTCCAATCGCGATCCCTATAAAGGGCTATATGTATTTTTTCACCCCGAATCCAATGAGTTACGGTTGCGGAGATACGTCCGCCCAGCCCGCAGGACTACAGGAGAGAGATAGAGGACAGCGGTGGGTTGGGGGTTTCAAGTCACTGACCAAACACTCTATTTCAGTGATTGCTGTCAGAATATAGAGCCATTTAACACTTATTTGAACACAAAAACATGGCTGAATGCAGCTTTAATATGTGTGGTTAACATGCTTTGTGTTCATCTAAATAACATTAATAGTTATGATCAACATGTTATAAAAACCTAGAAAGGTGCTGTAAACGAGTTAATTTCCCCCCAACAGGACGGCTCTCTTGAGCGTCTGAGCTCGGCCGAGTTTGTGTGTCTGTCCCAGGCGGTGGAGGGCTTCGTCAGAGACACGGAGGAGCTGAGCTGCAGGCACAGTGTGTCCCTGCGGGGGGCGCTGCAGAGCCAGGCCAACCGCTTCGTCCACCGCTTCCACGAGGAGCGCAAGACCAAGCTCAGGTAACACGCTGCCGAGTCAGCCAGGAGGGAGACGCAGTAGTGTTTACAGTAGTGTTTATCAGGGTTCCCACAGGGCCTGGAATTACAGTAGTGTTTATCAGGGTTCCCACAGGGCCTGGAATTACAGTAGTGTTTATCAGGGTTCCCACAGGGCCTGGAGTTACAGTAGTGTTTATCAGGGTTCCCACAGGGCCTGGAATTACAGTAGTGTTTATCAGGGTTCCCACAGGGCCTGGACTTACAGTAGTGTTTATCAGGGTTCCCACAGGGCCTGGAGTTACAGTAGTGTTTATCAGGGTTCCCACAGGGCCTGGAGTTACAGTAGTGTTTATCAGGGTTCCCACATGGCCCGGAATTACAGTAGTGTTTATCAGGGTTCCCACAGGGCCTGGAGTTACAGTAGTGTTTATCAGGGTTCCCACAGGGCCTGGAATTACAGTCGTGTTTATCAGGGTTCCCACAGGGCCTGGAATTACAGTCGTGTTTATCAGGGTTCCCACAGGGCCTGGAATTACAGTAGTGTTTATCAGGGTTCCCACAGGGCCTGGAATGACAGTCGTGTTTATCAGGGTTCCCACAGGGCCTGGAATTACAGTAGTGTTTATCAGGGTTCCCACAGGGCCTGGAATGACAGTAGTGTTTATCAGGGTTCTTGAAATCCTTGCAAGTTTGTGGGTTTGAAAGAAAAAAAGTCAAGGCCTTGAACTAAAACAAACAAACAAACAAAGAAATGGGTCTTTGAAAGTGCTTAAAGTCGAGGTGAACCCGTTCGTCACGTGCATCTGAGTCCGTTTCAGACTGAAAACAAATTGAGAGGCGCACCATATACGGTGTCGATGATTTGATTTGACAATTCTGTCGACTGGCTTTGGCATCGGCCAATCCTGGCGTGTTCCACCCCCAAATCCGGTGGGATTCAGCGTGTTGTCGTGCTACGCCAGTGGGATCCGCGGAGCACCAGGCAGCCACCGGCTTCGTGCGGCGCGAGCGGACCATCCGATGCATAGGTGCTCGCCGTCCGCCTGGAATCTCCGAGAGACGACCCCTGACAGCCAGGGAGGCTGTCAGGCTCGGAGGCGCGCGCCATTATCGTTGTAAATGTAAATAATATTCCTGGAATGCGCGTTTTAACGAGCCAGTTACATTTCTTTGCATTCTTAGAGATTATAGTATTTGTTTTTTGTTCATGTTTCTAACAATTGGCCAAGTTAGTAGTTAGTTTATGGGATAGGAATTCTGCCAGATGACAGGCACTAGGCGCCATTTTCTACTTCATTTGGAAGAGAAAATTATCCTGAAATGAAGATTTGATTGACAGCTGCATGTCGTGATATGATTGGTTGATATTAGGGATGGGCATCGAATTTCGAATTTTCGAATAATCGTTGTTATTATCAAGGTCGACTTTTATTATTGAAATTCGAAATTCGAAAAAAAAAAAAAATTTTTTTTTTTTTTTTTTTTTTTGAGTGAAATGTTGCATTGTCTCCCCTGATTCTAAGTATAGTCAAATCGCTTGGTTTGAGCAAGTAAAACAATTTTTATAAGCATTTTAAGCAAGGTTTATGGAAAAATTAATGGCAGATGAAATCCCATGAAGAGGGAGAGGGGGTGACTTTGGCACCCCTTTGGCACTCAGACCTGAGCCTACTAAATATTTAATGAACCACTCATGATTGTCAAAACTGTTTTTTATTTTCGAAAATGTCAATGTCATGTAACATGTTCTTTACTTCAGTGGTGCAATGCTTGTTTGAGCTAAAAATCCACAGCAGAAGCTTTTTATATTAATTAATAAAGCCGTAGACTTAGAATCAGGGGAGACAATGCAACATTTCACTCACAAAAAAAAAAAAAAAAAAAAAAAAAAAATTTTTTTTTTTTACATTTTTTTATTTATTTTCGAAATTCGAATTAAATTCGAATTTGGCCAGCGAATTTCGAATAGTGTTTTTGCTAGAAATGCCCATCCCTAGTTGATATGGGGTAGAAATTTGATAGTACTAGGCCCTAGTACTATCAAATTTCTACCCCATATCACTGCCCTATAGTACTAGGGGATGTCAGCAAACTACATTACTGTTCTCGATGAAATCTTGAAAAATGAACTTTTGATGTGAAAAAGTGGGAAAAACTAAAGAAATTAGATTGTTGTGATTTGTTTGGCATACATTATTAAATAGGTGCACTGCGCATACCCAGGTATTTGAACCAAAAGAAAAGAAAAAATTGTTTTGGGTTCAGCTCGACTTTAAAGGCCGCCGGTCAGTTTACTATGTAACATTTGGTGTTCCATGTCTCTCACTCGCATGAGCGTGTGCTGTATAGTCGCATGTCATCATTTGCGCCAAAGAACTTACATTGATGAGAACTGATTGAACATTTACAATGTGCCGAATTGTTCCACGGCAGCATCATGACTGCAGCACAGAAAAGAAAAAGAGAGCAGCTTCGCCTCTTGTCTTGATTAAACTCTTTGTCACAGCGGAAATACCAGAAACGGTATGCCGCCACACTTGGATCGCCGCATCTCTGTGAAAACGTTTGTTTAGAAAGCCCAGCAGATATCAAAGCTGAAGGGCTTTATGGAAAGAGCGTAACTCGAACTGGTTAACAACAGTTATATCAAACTGGTCATTCAGTGGTGTTTTACGCCCACGTAACGAACACAGCTAACAGTTAGCTAATGCCAGAGGCTAACGCTACCTATTTAATGTATATTTAAGCAATATAGCACTCGAGCTGCGTGTGTTGTGGCATATATCCCGCTGCTCAGCAGTTATCCCACTCGGCTGCAGGTTTCCAAGTATGATAATATAATAATAATAATACTATAAGTCCGACTGGCATGGCATTCTGATAGAGTCAGTTGAAACACTACTGTAAGGCGGGACCGCAAGAACGTGCGGGTGATTTGATTGAATCGTTCTGGAGACTGAAGTTGACATTGGCCAATCCTGGCGCTTGCTGAGAAGCTGAGAGCTTTCTGGAAAGCCGACAGGCAGCTCGAGCGCAGCGCTGCATTCTCAGCGCTTGCTGAGAAGCTGAGAGCTTTCTGCAAAGCCCGACACCAACTAACGTTACGGGGTTAAATGCAGGGTTAAATGCGGGGTTAACAGCCTTTTTTTTGCAAAGAAGACATTAGCCCGCCTCTATTCTTGTACAAAACATAATTTTCTGCGAAGTATTAGTAAAGTTATAAGCGAAGATCGATTCACAAGGATCTGACAGCTGTCTCCGCCATTTGTTTTTTCTACATTGTCATTTGAGGTAACCAAAGCCTTTTAGTAAGAGAGTTGCCATGGCAACTCATAACCCATGGCCATGGGTTATTGGAGTGGGTTACGGGATTTATACGATGGCTGTGAACCAATCAGATTGCTTGATTTGAGAGAGCCGTTTTATAAACTGTATTATACCATGGTCTGGGTGAATACTCGATTCTGATTGGCTGCAAGGTGTCCATTAATTTGTGATAATGTACAGTCATAATGTACACCTAGCTAAATGGTCTGTTCACCGTTCATAACGATGCGTCAGGATCACGACAGAGCCGTTTGAGCTCTATACCACCGTTAACGCTTAACTCATTGAGTGCCATGGACGAGTATGTTCGTCAATTGGTTTAGTAACGTAGAGTGCCAAGGACGAGTATGTTCGTCAATTGCGTTTTTTGACGGTGGGACGTGCATCAAAGCCAGATCCATCTCCTGTGAAAGTATGGTGGCTGTTGAATGTGTAAAAGCTATTTTAGGGACCCATTAAGTGGCGACAGTGCTCTCCAGATTACAGAAAGGCGAGGAAAATACAGAGAAGAAGTCGTTGGGGAAACGGAAATCGCATCGCATCCGTATGCATCGATATGCATGAAGCATAACGTTGGCTGTGCCTGCAGGAGCCAATCTGTTGCCACAATTGAGCACCTCCGTGTCCGCTTGATTTTGTTATTAGTTGTTATTATTCTCAACTGGAAGCATGGGAGCCGGTGACAAATACACGCGGAACGCTGTAAAAAAGCTGGATGTAGCGGACTTTTCAGTGCAGAGCAAACGCAGCAGAAAGCCCCAGAGACACTCTCATACGGAGGAGGAGTGTGCAGTTGAAGGGGGGGGGGGGGTGGGGCACGCAGAGCAGCACACAACACTGACCCAGACAGACCCAGACAGCAGGACAGGATTGGCAAACGCAAGCCAGAATATCTGATGCCCACCAGCAGCAAATCAAGACCAGCAAGAAGCTGCAACCAGCAGCGCACGCAGGGGCCAGCGCTGCTGGTTGCAGCTAAAAAATATTGTTTTGCCAAACAAAATTCCTTGGTTTTCGCTGTTCTATTGAAGGAAATTATTTTTGAGGTGTGACTACATTAGAAAATATTAGCTTCAGTCAGTGATGTGCATGAAATGTTTAATTTCACAAAAGGCTCTTTATCTCAGCTTCTAGAAAAAAACGGCTGTTTTTGGTTAAATCAAGCTATCTTCTCCGGCTGATAACTAAAGAACGGAAAATGATATCAATAAACCTGTTTTTGCTGATGATAGAATAGAGTCTCATCGTTCTTTTTGCGTGTTCGGTGTTTACATAGTAATATCACACAATTTTCTGTGGGCCTCGAGAAATCACTGAAAACGCTCTGAAACTCTGGCACTGGGAGCGTCCGTTCTCCAAAAGTGGCTGGCACTCAATGAGTTAATATGGCACTTTTAGAAGTTTAGAAAAAATATAAGTCGCTCAAAGTAACTATTTGGATTACCCCTGTGTGCTCAGTTTATTAAAATAATGGCTATTTAGAAATCTGATTTTCGTTCTGGTCAGCTGACAGAAGCCGGGCTCTCGGCTGTCAACTGTCAAACCCTCTCTTTACAACTTGCAGCAAGCAGCAGCCAGGCGCTCTGGGAGAGCACGCGCTGCCTCTATCACTGATACAAATCAAGTCAAAGAGGAAAAAGACAAGATCAACAAAAAGAAAACAACTAAATGGGCAGTTAACAGCAACACACTGAGAGACGTCCTTGTAGGCTACAAAACATACCTGGACTCCAACATAGAAAGCTGATGGTTTTCAGTCTCCTCCAGCCTCGCGCCATTTACGTCTTAAAAGACCCGCAGACATTAATGTAATTCCCTTGAATGCGAGACTTAACGAGCCAGTTACATGGCGTTGCATTCTTAGACATTGCCGTTTGCTTTTATTTCGTATGTTACATACAATTGGCTAAATTATTAGTTAGCTTGACTCTAGAATTGTGCCAGGTGCAGGCACTAAGGTAAAGGTAAAGTTCCACTGATTGTCACACAATGTGTGAAATTTGTTCTCCGCATTTGACCCATCCCCTGGGGGAGCGGTGAGCGGCAGCGTGCGCCGCGCTCGGGAATCATATGGTGATCTAACCCCCCAATTCCAACCCTTTTGATGCTGAGTGCCAAGCAGGGAGGCAAATGGGTGCCATTTTTATAGTCTTTGGTATGACTCGGCCGGGGATCGAACTCACGACCTCCCAGTCTCAAGGCGGACACTCAGACCACAAGGCCACTGAGCTGGTAAAAGCGGCCATTTTATCCAATGATAGCCTAATCTTGAGCAGCGGAGGGGACGATTTCTCTTGCCGGTTCTCAACTCATATTCAAGTTATGAAAACTACATTTTGATTGCAAAATGCATGAAACTATAAATGAATGGTCTTGTTTTGTTTCTTTGGCAAGTGACCATGGTATAAGCAGGTTAATGCGCTTCGAGGTGTCCATTATCAGAAATTATTAGACTTCGCGGGGGCAACCTTCTCAACCTTCTTTCTGATAATGGACACCTCGTCGTGCATTAACCCTTACTTATCTGTCTGTCATACATCAGACCATTATTATGTCTGACGTCATCACCAACATCTTATTTTTTCAACTTTGAGCACAACATGTTATTTGTAAAGTGTATATATATATACTATATATATATATATACCGGTATATATATACTATACTATACAAATTATAAATACATCTCAGTGCTGTAAGAGTAACAGTAGGCCTAATGAACCCTGATCCGTGTCTCAAACTTTGCCGCGTTGGGTCCATGAATTTGAGGGAATTGGGCCTGGAAAGTCCTTGAAAAGTCTTTGCATTTGATATTTAAGAAGGTGTGAGAACCTTGGTTACACTTCACTTCAAACATAGACTAGTTTCAATGAAATCTCACAAAGTTGGAGTCTGTAACATCTAGCACAGGAGTCTATTTATTGTACAGAACATTTGCCCTATATCATATTTATTTTTACATGTATTTATATATTACCTTATGACCTTTCCTGTAGTTCCTTGGCACCAGCTGCTGCTGTAACACCTGATTCCCCCCCAGGAGATCGATGAAGTGCAAACGTATCTTATTTCAAAGTCTTGTGTAAAACAACCGTTGGAATGGTGCAACGATTTGATACTGTCGATGGAGAAACTTCCTGGAGGAAGAAATACAGTTCAGTTTATGTTGGAAGCAGGACATTAGACACTGAACTGGCGTTGATGTTGTGTCCTGCAGCCTCCTCCTGGATAACGAGCGCTGGAAGCAGGCTGAGGTTCCCGCTGAGTTCCAGGATCTGGTCAACTCCATCGCTGACGGCAGACTAACACTACCGGAGCGCAAAACCCCAGGTAGCCCTGAACACAACACCACCTCAACATCACCAAGACACCCCCAAACCAAATCCCCAGGTAGCCCTGAACACAACACCACCTCAACATCACCAAAACCCCAGGGAGCCCTGAACACAACACCACCTCAACATCACCAAAACCTCAGGTAGCCCTGAACACAACACCACCTCAACATCACCAGGTAGCCCTGAACACAACACCACCTCAACATCACCAAAACCCCAGGTAGCCCTGAACACAACACCACCTCAACATCACCAAAACCCCAGGTAGCCCTGAACACAACACCACCTCAACATCACCAAAACCCCAGGTAGCCCTGAACACAACACCACCTCAACATCACCAAAGCCCCAGGTAGCCCTGAACACAACACCTCCTCAACATCACCAAACCCCAGGTAGCCCTGAACACAACACCTTCTCAACATCACACCCCCAAACCAAAAAAGTCCCTAAGCAAGCCCAGGCACAACCGCCTTGTATGTTTAGTAAGATGTGGTCCTGAAAACCTGCTAATAATTAGCTGAACAGTGAGATGGTCTCTGTTCTTTTATGAAATCCAGATGTCACAAATCCGACAAATCCATATGCAACCAGTAGACCAAGCAGCTTGGAGCTGTTTTGACATTGCAAAAGGATTGTTATGTATTTTTTAAAGTCCTTTGTCACAGCTGAGCCCTAGAGCTGACTGTAAACGTTTGTCAGTTTCAAAGTGTACTTGAGCAGTAGTGTAACTTTGCAGAGTCATAAAACACAGAAGCAGTGAGATAAAATTAATTAATTAATTCTGGAGGGTTGACTTTTAGAACTGAAGTATCTCAGTTTTCAAAATGTCCCTACATGACTCGGTACAAACCAGTTTTGCCAGATTAAAAAAATCACACAAGGAAATAAGTTATAGTTCCATTTACCCCCGTCAGTTGACGGCTTGACCTTCTCTTAGACACCCAATATCCATTGACTGTCCTGATTCTCCTAGTTTTCAACAGTGATTAAAACATTTCAGAGACTTTGGCTTTTATAAATATTTCTCAACTGGTTTTGATGTCTTTCCTCCAGCGCCAGAGGACAGGAAGCCCAGTGAGTTTCTGCTGGTGGATGGACAGAAATACGCCGTCGTGGGGTAAGTGTCCAAAAACCTCTGTGTGGTGTCAACAGGCAGGACACAAACACCGGCTGGCATCATGGATCCAGCTGCACTGTTCTGACACTGTCTGTAGGAAACCTGAATCAAGTCTCGAAACCAGCCGTCAGCAACCCAGGGCACAGGTGCCACCTCCACCTGGGACACGAAGGGTTAACCAGTGGTGTGGCAGCACACGATAGCAATAAGTGCGCAATTGAGATTAGGGTTAGGGTTTTGGTAGAAATGTTGAAATGCCAAATTACCAATTTCACAGCCTTTTGCAGTTGCATATTAAATATTTAATAATGTATTTTATTTATACCACACTTTTCATTCACAGAGAATCTCAGGGTGCTACAGAGTTAAAAACATAACCAGTGTTGGGCAAGTTACTCTGGAAAAGTAATTAGTTACTGATTACTCCTTAAAAAGTAATGCAAGTTACTTTACTGATTACTTTTTTCAAAAAGTAATTAGTTACGTTACTAGTTACTTCTTCTTTTTTACCCCAAACACCTCACACTTAAGTTGTTAGATGTCTAGCATGTCGCTGTATTAATTATTTTCGCTTTGGTATTACATGGTTAAAAGAAACGCCAAAGGCATTTTACTTTGAAATTCGGTTAGGGAAGTGGTGTGTTAAGACTGGCTAGCTTGACGCGCGAAAATATGTGAAATGAGAGAGTCAGACAGATAACGTGAGTGTAAAGAAAGATGCTGTTACTGTCGGAGTGGTAATAAACAACACAGCCTCAATGCAAACGTTTCAAGCTTCGTTGCTTTAAGAAGAAAATTGATGATGATCTATCAACATTCCCTGGGCCGTCTGACTATGGTCAGAAGGCTTTGACCAGAACGTTAGAAAGTAACAAAGTCTACACTTACCCAAAGTGGATCTGTTGATCCAGTGAACTGTTAAACCCATATCCATCGCGGTTGAAAACGTTTTGCTGCTTGCAGTTACACTTACTTACACTTACAGCAATCCTGGCATTCTCCTATGTCATGTGTTGCACACAAAGATCATATATACGGAAGATGAACACTCCAACTTACAAGATGAACACTCCAACTTACTTCCTTGACAGCTAAATCCACATTTTTCTTCTCGCCAATTCTCAATGGCTTCCTTGTTTTGCTCGGGAGTACAAAAAAACGTTAATTGGTGATTGTTTACATTTGTTGTCTGCGCAGCCCCACCACACAACAGCTTTTAGCTATGTTTAATTCAAGGAAAATGACGCTGGTGTATGGGAGTGAATGGAGAGCTTTCCCCTGCGATGGGCGTGGCCTATTTCATGCAGTGTCTCTATCGTAGTGACCCACGCTACTCTGCCTCTGATGGGTTAGCCTCCTAGTGTTCCGTTCCATGCATTCCAAAGCAGCAGAGAGCAGATAGAAATGTTGGCGTGAAAGTGCTCCAGCTAAAAACCTCAGGCACACTGGTCGACATGCACATTTTAAAATGACACTTCATATGAAAAAGGTTGCTGCCCCCTGCTCTAAACTAAAAGCTCCTGTCGTCTTGTGGCCCTGACCGCCCCTCCTCTGTGTCTGTGTTCAGGACCGTCCTGTCTTCATGTGTGTGTGGCTCTGACCGCCTCTCCTCTGTGTCTGTGTTCAGGACCGTCCTGATGCTGATCCGGATCTTTCTGGAATACTGTCAGTGTGTGAACGACATCCCCTCCATCAGCACGGACATGCTGACCCGCCTGGCCGACCTGCTCAAGGTCCCAACACACTCTGCACAAAGCATCACAGCTAACAACACACTCTGCACAAAGCATCACAGCTAACAACACACTCTGCACAAAGCATCACAGCTAACACACTCTGCACAAAGCATCATAGCTAACACTCTGCACAAAGCATCATAGCTAACAACACACTCTGCACAAAGCATCACAGCTAACAACACACTCTGCACAAAGCATCATAGCTAACAACACACTCTGCACAAAGCATCACAGCTAACAACACACTCTGCACAAAGCATCACAGCTAACACACTCTGCACAAAGCATCACAGCTAACAACACACTCTGCACAAAGCATCACAGCTAACACACTCTGCACAAAGCATCATAGCTAACACTCTGCACAAAGCATCATAGCTAACACACTCTGCACAAAGCATCACAGCTAACAACACACTCTGCACAAAGCATCACAGCTAACACACTCTGCACAAAGCATCACAGCTAACACACTCTGCACAAAGCATCACAGCTAACAACACACTCTGCACAAAGCATCACAGCTAACACACTCTGCACAAAGCATCATAGCTAACACACTCTGCACAAAGCATCACAGCTAACACACTCTGCACAAAGCATCACAGCTAACAACACACTCTGCACAAAGCATCATAGCTAACAACACACTCTGCACAAAGCATCATAGCTAACAACACACTCTGCACAAAGCATCACAGCTAACACACTCTGCACAAAGCATCACGGCTAACAACACACTCTGCACAAAGCATCACAGCTAACACACTCTGCACAAAGCATCATAGCTAACACACTCTGCACAAAGCATCACAGCTAACACACTCTGCACAAAGCATCACAGCTAACACACTCTGCACAAAGTATCATAGCTAACACACTCTGCACAAAGCATCACAGCTAACAACACACTCTGCACAAAGCATCATAGCTAACAACACACTCTGCACAAAGCATCACAGCTAACGCTGTTTCTGTCGTTTTTTTTTTTTGGTACTACAGTTACTTTATTTTCTTATTTCGGGAAAATTGTACAAGGCACATATAACGTACACATTTCTTTTTTCCCCCTTTGTCTTTGCAAACTGAAAAATACTAAATTATACTAATGTAATTCAATAAGGGATTAAGTTAACCAAATTAGTATAGGACTAGTGCAGTGCCTGTTCCCCCCCATTCACCACCCCATGGGTGAATCTCTTCTCACTTACAGACAAATCCTCACAAAATTTCTGTTAATTTGTCAACTTTTTAACATTAGCCCATTGATGTTTATTTGTATTTATTTTTCTGTAACATCCTCCAGGGCAGTAGTCGGGTCTCCATCCACTTGTTTTTACGTGAAATTTCAATTTGCGCATAAGAAAACGAGTGGAAACGCTTTTAGCAGTACAGTGTTGTCTCTATGAGTCAGTGTTAGTTGTACAGTGTTGTCTCTATGAGTCAGTGTTGTACAGTTGTCTCTATGAGTCAGTGTTAGCAGTACAGTGTTGTCTCTGAGTCAGTGTTAGTTGTACAGTGTTGTCTCTGAGTCAGTATTAGTTGTACAGTGTTGTCTCTATGAGTCAGTGTTGTACAGTTGTCTCTATGAGTCAGTGTTAGCAGTACAGTGTTGTCTCTGAGTCAGTGTTAGTTGTACAGTGTTGTCTCTATGAGTCAGTGTTAGTTGTACAGTGTTGTCTCTGAGTCAGTGTTAGTTGTACAGTGTTGTCTCTGAGTCAGTGTTAGTTGTACAGTGTTGTCTCTATGAGTCAGTGTTAGTTGTACAGTGTTGTCTTTGAGTCAGTGTTAGTTGTACAGTGTTGTCTCTGAGTCAGTGTTAGTTGTACAGTGTTGTCTCTATGAGTCAGTGTTGTACAGTTGTCTCTATGAGTCAGTGTTAGCAGTACAGTGTTGTCTCTGAGTCAGTGTTAGTTGTACAGTGTTGTCTCTATGAGTCAGTATTAGTTGTACGCTGTTGTCTCTATGAGTCAGTATTAGTTGTACAGTGTTGTCTCTATGAGTCAGTGTTAGCAGTACAGTGTTGTCTCTATGAGTCAGTGTTAGTTGTACAGTGTTGTCTCTATGAGTCAGTGTTGTACAGTGTTGTCTCTATGAGTCAGTATTAGCTGTACAGTGTTGTCTCTACGAGTCAGTGTTAGTTGTACAGTGTTGTCTCTATGAGTCAGTGTTAGTTGTACAGTGTTGTCTCTATGAGTCAGTGTTAGTTGTACAGTGTTGTCTCTATGAGTCAGTATTAGCTGTACAGTGTTGTCTCTATGAGTCAGTGTTAGTTGTACAGTGTTGTCTCTATGAGTCAGTGTTAGCAGTACAGTGTTGTCTCTATGAGTCAGTGTTAGCAGTACAGTGTTGTCTCTATGAGTCAGTGTTAGTTGTACAGTGTTGTCTCTATGAGTCAGTGTTAGCAGTACAGTGTTGTCTCTATGAGTCAGTGTTAGTTGTACAGTGTTGTCTCTATGAGTCAGTGTTAGCAGTACAGTGTTGTCTCTATGAGTCAGTGTTAGCAGTACAGTGTTGTCTCTATGAGTCAGTGTTAGCAGTACAGTGTTGTCTCTATGAGTCAGTGTTAGCAGTACAGTGTTGTCTCTATGAGTCAGTGTTAGCAGTACAGTGTTGTCTCTATGAGTCAGTGTTAGCAGTACAGTGTTGTCTCTATGAGTCAGTGTTAGCAGTACAGTGTTGTCTCTATGAGTCAGTGTTAGCAGTACAGTGTTGTCTAGCCGGTGTTCCAGCCTGGTGTCTTCTGTCTCTGCAGCACTTCAACTCTCGGAGCTGCCAGCTGGTCCTGGGAGCCGGAGCTCTGCAGGTGGTCGGCCTCAAGACCATCACCACCAAAAACCTCGGTACGACCAGCAGCACGCCATACACATTCACTAAGTTAAAGGAACACTCCGCCAATTTTCAACCAGCTTTGTATCATTACAAAATCAGTAGTATATCAGACAACTCTAAACAGTTTTGCAGACATTCATTTAGTTTGACAGTTATTGAGGGTTGATTTTGAGTTAAGTTGTGGACCAGTGATGTCATTTGTGCATGAATGACAATGGCGGACCTCCTTTTAAGGGTTTATTAAGCTGCACTCCTGGGGCCGGTTGCACCAACTGGTCTTAAGCTAAATTGGTCGTAACTTTACGACCTAACAGCTACGCCGGTTGCACCAAGATGGCTTAAGCCTTCTTTTCACTACGCCCAGGCGTAAGAGTTACGCCTGGTCAGGAGGAGGCGTAGAGCCTGCCTGTAACAGAGATCTCCGCGGAGACCTTTTTGACCGTCATCGTCGTAACACAGCCAGTTCTCCGTCTTTGAAGCACGATGTTAAGATTATAACTAACTAGTTGTGTGGCTTAGCCTTCCCAAATGTTGCCGTTAATTTTTTTAGAATTTAATACATAGAATTGGGAACGTTACATTCAATTTCATTCAGACTGCCTGACACTAATCGCCACCGCCATTTCCCCCCGGGGCTTCCACAGGAGGAGGGGGTGGGACGAGGGAGGGTGTAGTGACGCACATACAGTAGTGGGTGACGGCGCGAGGCACATTTGTGGGCCAATCAGAGGGCATTCCCCGACAATTCACATGGACGCGCATTGCTACGACCAGCGTAGTTAAGACCAGACGTAAGCCGTGTTGGTGCAACAGGCGTAAATCCACTCTAAAGACTGGTCTTAACTAAGACCGACGTAGGAGCTACGACCAGGCATAGTTAAGACCACTTGGTGCAACCGGCCCCTGGACGGCAGCGAGAGAAAACTGTTCAAAACACCGCAAAGGAAAGCAAAGAGCTGTCTGCTGTTTCACAGACACTTTGAGTTTTGCTCTTCGGTTTGGATGAACACTTCCTGTGGGTGGAGAAGCGTTCACACACCACCCAGATATTTAAATTGGGCAAACGGGGCGAATTGCCAGGTTTCAGATGGGGTGTATGGGACGTTTTTCTCTAATGGGACAAGTGGATCTTTACTAGGGCTGCCCCCTCCTGGTCGATTGGTCGGTCGACGTGCTCTCGGTCGACGAGATTCACGTCGGTCGAACACTCGCTGGTGTTAATAATTTCATAGGAGAGATTCAATTTCATAACAAGAAAAGCGATCCGGAACAAAGTAACGTGCCTCGGAAGCAAGTTGCAACACGGACCTTTTCTAGAAGCACACAGGAAGTGATCCGGGGCTAACCACAGTTAGCAGAAAGCTATCTGAAAGGAGAGCAACCAGCAGAGTGATGGAATTAACAATTAAACGGCTCAGTTATCAGTGCAAACAATGCACACGTTTCAGCACGCAGCCACCATCAGCTGTTAACGAGCGGCTAACTACGCAGTACGCACCTTATGAGATGAGACTACAGTCGTCAGTGAGACTTGATGTCCACAGACACAGACTTATAAGATGTTACTGGAATAAATCGCAAAAGCTGTCTAGCTGTCCTTTCTGCCAACTAATTAACCACGTGCCACGTGTGCTAACGCTACATAACCATCACCATCACACACGCAACTCAAAGCGGTTTCCCATTAGCTGAATATAGGTTGAGGCGGTGTCTCGTCATAGACGCTGGGTTAGCTGGCTGGGGGCGTGGTCAGGGTGGGGTAAATCCTCCCGTTCTATCCATTCAGCAGAGTAAGTATTTAGCTGCTAGCCCAGCCCAGGCAGACACGATCAGGGATTTAACCCCCGGCAGTAAACGCACATCTGAGCAGACGTCTATGTACCTGCTCTAGAATCCCCAATCCTGTAGTGTAGAGCCGCAGCACCGTCCTTTGGTGAGTCAGCCCATTGAGATATATGGGCGGTTTTACCCCACTCGTGCGCCAGCCGTATAACATTTTGTGGGCGTTGCCACACATGCCGACTGTCTCTATGGCCAGGTGTTGCACAGCACGCTGATCAGTCTGTCCATGCTGGTAACGTTACAATGCTGCAAATAGCTTTTATTTATAATTATCAGCTATCAGGTATAGTGCGCTCAGTAGTCAGTACACTGCACAAAATAAGAAAAAAGTACACTGCAAAAAATAAAAACAAAAAAGTACACTGCAAAAAAAAAGTTTTAGACCCCATTTCGACCAATCGATTGGTCAGAGCTGTGGTCGATTTCTGGTCGACCAGGATAATCTTTGGTCGAGGGCAGCCCTAATCTTTACATAAATATCTTGCCATGGGTAGGTTGAAAAATATTTCACTGAAAAACCTGAAGCTTAGTTGGTTGGATTTTCTTACTGGGAACTTGAATAGCTCGTTAGCATTCTTCATTGAAAGCACAGGGTACCTGAAGGATGAACTTAACTAATGACAATGCTACAAATAGAGCCAGGGCAATAATTCAATATTATAGTTTACATCTTCCAGTAAATTCGTATTGTGCTGAGATAATGATATGGAGTTAACATGATGATGCACTATTCTAAATTGCATATAAAAAGCAAATGCCATTTAAAATATCTCACAAAATGAGATCTAAAACAGATTAGAAATCAAATTGCGGTTTTATCCAGAGACTGTATGTTTTATGATACTTAGTTTGACCAGTTTTATCCTATTGTCCAGCTCTAGCTACAAACATTATTACTGATAGCCCCTGCCTTAGTTTCAGACTGTGTGTGTGTGTGTGTGTGTGTGTGTGTGTGTGTGTGTGTGTGTGTGTGTGTGCGTGTGTAGCATTAGCCTCCCGCTGTCTGCAGCTGGTGGTTCACTACATTCCCGTCATCAGAGCTCACTTTGAGAGCAAACTGCAGCCCAAACAGTACAGCATCCTGCGCCACTTCCAGCACATCACCAAGGTAAGCACTAAGCACCGCTGTGCCTGTAGAGCTACAAAAAAAAAACTCCCTGCTGAAGTGAGGGCAGAGAGTTCTTGAAGTGAGGGCGGAGAGGTCTTGGAAGTGAGGGCGGAGAGGTCTTGAAGTGAGGGCGGAGAGCTCTTGAAGTGAGGGCAGAGGTGTCTTGAAGTGAGGGCGGAGAGGTCTTGAAGTGAGGGTGGAGAGGTCCCGCTTTTAATGACACCACGTGCGCGTTAGGGATGTCGAAAATCATAATTTTTCTTGACCGACAACCGACCCTCATTAGCCGACAATTGTCGGTTAACCGAGAAGATTAAAATGCGCTATTTGACTGTCTGTGCCCCATTAAACCATTGCCACAACAAATGCTTGATTTTCCCCCCGTTAGAAAGCGTTTATTTTTTTACATCTACAAGCAGAAAAAAACACGTTAACAAAACGAGAAGACAAGTTGAATCCTCCAGCCATCTAAACAAAAAACATTCCTCCGATAGGCTATACTGCTTAGAGCTGCACGCATTGCATATTAAGGACACGTC
The DNA here is from genome assembly GCF_964638095.1 of Poromitra crassiceps. Taxonomy (NCBI): domain Eukaryota; kingdom Metazoa; phylum Chordata; class Actinopteri; order Beryciformes; family Melamphaidae; genus Poromitra; species Poromitra crassiceps. Next base: position 60,502,752 of record NC_139626.1, on the reverse strand, counting down.
AATTGACACGCAGCCGCCCCGTGAAGTAGTGTTTGAGCGGACGACAGCCCAGGCTGCAGGGCGCACTGGCAAAGCGCGCAGCATCACTACAGTATCTTCTCTTTTAGCAATAGTCTCACTAATTCCACAGTGGTTTACCTGCTTTTGAGATCTGCAAAAAATAGTTTGCTTCTGTCTCCCCCGCTCTCCCTCTCTCTTCACACACGCGGCGAGGGCTGTGCTCTCTGTGTCTTGCAGGGCTCCACAACATTATAAAGACGAGTCCGCACTCCGCACGCAGTCTCTTGTTGTGAAACAATTTCTCCGAACTGCCATGTGTTGGACAGTAAAGAGTAACGTTAATTGATACTTTTCAATCGTCAATTAGACTGCTTCATGTCTAGGGCTGGGTATCGTTCAAAATTTTTCGATATCGATACCGTTTCGATACTTGGATTTCGATACCGGTTCCTGAACGATACTTTTTTCGATACCAATTTTTAGAAAAATCCATTTTAACAAAAATAAAACTGCATTACACATTGAAATTATTTTACAAATCTTTAGTTTTCCCCCCATCTTAAGTTTTACAGCAGAAAAAAATAAAACCTACTGTATTTAACATAACTTTAAGTTCTCTAAACGTATTGCCGTCCCTACAAAAAATATTGGAGTACTACAAAGGAAAGAAATGTAGCTAAAACAAATAAATCAGTGGAATAGTTTTCAGTGCAAAACAGAGAGTTGCAAATCAGGGTTTAATGCTCACTGATGCAACAGAACTCTATTCTTGTCCAAACTGATGAGATGGATCCACTTCATGCATGGAAGACTAGTTGAGCATTGACTAGCCTATCAATATAGCCTTATATGCTACAAAGTGAATCGCATTTATATTCAACAAACTATCATGACATCAGCGTTTGTTAACGAGTTGCTAAAAATACATGGGCGATAACTGCCCGCTTGCACATAACGTTAACGCTAATTAATTAAACATTAACGCTAGCGTTGCAGATCAGTGTGCTGCTGCAACAGAACGTCATTCTTGTCAAATCTGACGAGACAGCTCAACTTCACTGACTAGCCAATCAATATAAATGAATCGCATTTACATTCAACAAACTATCATGACATCAGCGTTTGTTAACGAGTTGCTAAAAATACACAATGCCCGCTTGCGCATAAGTTAACGTTACGGCGGCAATTAATTAAACGATCTAATGCTACAACTCACAGCTATAGATGCATGGATTTGTCAGACTGAGGGATCTGATAACCGCTAACTTGCGGTAAGCTGAGCTGACCCACCTCTCAATTATTTCTCTTGTCTGTGGAAACCAGTCCGTGTTGTTTCTGTTTCTTTTCCTGCTTTTCATCATCTTCGCCATATGGTACTCCAGGATAGGAGTAGCTTGAGTGGCTAACTTCTTGTATACTATCCGCACTGCACGCCTGGCTCACAGTCACAACAAACACACCGGCTAAAGTGGGCGTAACGTTTCCTGCATGCCTCTACATGACAGCCAATCACCAGCCGTATTAGAGCGCGGCGTGCAAGCATGTCGCATGCTTATAGGCTCAATGACGCTGTTTTGTTTTGGTATCGAAAATTGGTATCGATTGACAAGGGAGGCTTCGATACCCCTTAGTATCGATGTTTCCATTTCGGTGCCAAGTAAGTATCGAAACTCGATACCCAGCCCTATTCATGTCTGCCTTTTTGTAACACGGTAAAAACTACTGTTTCATCATTGAGTGCGAGCGTATGCATGCGTCTGCATGATAAACATGCACTGCAGAGAGGGAGGGAGAGAGTTAGACCGAATGAGCCGGTGAAGAAAAAGTAATGACAGCACACACGGAGTTAACAAAACTATAGAACATGTATGAGCTGATTGTTTCGCTGGGTGTGTTAATCATTCTGAAATGGTCACAGAGCACATCTGAGCTGTGTGCTCAGACAGGAGCAGCAGAGGGGCGGGGCAGTCAGTGCGCTCACTTCACTGTGACACTGTGGCTGCAGCAGGTGTTCAGCTGTGTGTGTGCTTTGCTGCGGAATGCGTTTGATCAGACATCAGGTAGATAAAATCAACATGAACCATGTGTTTATTTCCAAATCTAGCTTGATTAATACTTGCCCCATCGTTTAATATACTTATGTTACATTGCTGACCACGAAGGAGGGGGGGGAATCGCCACATTGGCAACACTGTTATATGCAAATTAACATGGAAATTGACCGTTTCACCGACATGCTTAACCGACCAAAAACGTTCTCGGCGGTTTAACGGTTAACCGTCGACATCCCTAGTGCGCGTGATGGCTGCCCGCGTATCTTGAGCCCCGGGTTCAATTCCCGACAACGGTACTTCTGGCTTGGTCAGACGTTACAGACATAATTGCCTGTGTCTGCAGCAGTTGGGAAGCCTGTGGGGTATGAGTCGAGGTTGCTGCACTAGCGCCCCCTCTGTTTGCGGTGTGTGTGTGTGTGTGTGACTGTGACTGTGACTGTGACTGTGACTGTGACTGGGGGGGAATAGTGTGACCCTCCAACGCGCTACATCCTGCCTCACTGTGTCAGGTGAAAGGAAGCAGCTGGCGACTGCACATGTGTCGGAGGAAGCATGTGCTAGTCTACAACACTCCCCAGATCGGGAAAGGGGGTGGAGCAATGGCCAGGAGAGCAGGGGAAAATTGATTAAGAAAAAAGTGAACCTGCTGATGGGAAAACGAGGCGACTGGTCTGATGTTTCTGACTGGAGAAGAGGAGTGAACTTCAGGTCTGATGTTTCTGACTGGAGAAGAGGAGTGAACTTCAGGTAGCTGCTGTCTCTAGTTGCTCTCATTGTGAAGTCACCTGCCTGATCTGCTCTCAGTGTGAAGTCACCTGACTGATCATCAGTGTGAAGTCACCTGACTGATCTGCTGTCATGTTGTGGTTTGTGTTGCTCAGCCTGTCTCTCTCCTGCAGGACTACAACGATCACATAGCAGAGATCTCCGCTAAACTGGTGGCCATCATGGACAGCCTGTTTGAGAAGGTTTTATCAAAGGTAAGATCAAACCTCTGAAGGTTTTATCAAAGGTAAGATCAAACCTCTGAAGGTTTTATCAAAGGTAAGATCAAACCTCTGAAGGTTTTATCAAAGGTAAGATCAAACCTCTGAAGGTTTTCTCGACTGAACTAAAATTCTACTGAACAGCATTCTGATCTTCAGTTGAGCTGGTTTGTCCATGTGAGAGCGATGACCTTTGAACTCTGGTGGCACCAAATAATGACACACAGAGTGTCAGTCCTCTAATGAGAGAGCTCTCTCATCTGCTTTAAGGAGGATGCTGTTCGTTGTTCCATAATATGGAACAACGAACGCCATATTAACGAAGCCTATGGCTTTATGGGTAAAAAGAGATCAAACAGCAGAACAAGTCTGGACCGACGGTCATATTCAGCCGTTTGCACATGTGAGGACTGCGACTAACAGTTCTTTTCATTATCTATGTTTTTCATTCTTTTCATTGTCAGTCAATCTGTTTTTCAATTTTATCAATGAATAATTTAGTCGATAAAATATTACAAATAAGGACAATTGATTCTTAAAATTGTTGACCGATCAACCCCAAAAGTATTCCTAAAGTATTCACATTCAAAAGTATTCAAAACCTTCGCATTCGTGAAGCTACAATCAGCAAATGTTTGGTATTTTTACTTGACACATGATTAATTATCAAAATTATAATCCATTTCCTGTTGCTGGAGAATCGATTATTCAACTAATCTTTTCAGCACTGGCAACAACGCCAGAGAAGAGACAGACATGCTGAGAGAAAAGCTACGGAGACTGGAGACACATGTATCTACTGTAGTTAGTATATAGAAGACATTTGGATGATACCTCTGTATTGTCCCCACAGTATGAAGTGAAGGCTCCCATGCCCTCCCCCTGCTTCCGGAACGTCTGTAAGCAGATGGCCAAAATGCATGAAGCCATCTCCGACCTGCTGCCTGAGGGCCAGACACAGGTGAGACCGCAGGGTGTGCGCTGTGTTTATCTGGCCAAGACGGAGCTACTGTTCCTCCCTGGAAAAGACTGCCCCGTCACAGACCTTTCCATCACTATCGACAACACTACTGTACTCCCTTCTCCCAACAGTTAAGAACCTTCCAGATAACCAGTTATCCAACTCAGCCTTTATCGCAGCGACTGCCCGTTCCTGTAGGCTCTCCCTTTATAACATTCGAAAGAAATCCGTCCATTCCTCACCAAAGAGGCGACTCAACTCCTGGTCCAGGCACTTGTCATCTCGCGCCTAGACTACTGCAACGTTCTGCTGGCCGGGGCTACCTGCCTCGGCCAGCCTAGGTGTGGAACTCTGTACAAGCCTGAAAAGGCTTCGTTCCCACCTTGCACAGATTTGTACCTAAATTTGTGCTAAACAAATAAACTAAAACTAAAACATCCGACCCCTTCAGCTCATCCAAAACGCTGCAGCCCGTCTGGGGCCGGTTGCACCAACTGGTCTTAACTATGCCTGGTCGTAACTCCTACGTCGGTCTTAGTTAAGACCATGGACTTACGCCTGTTGCACCAACACGGCTTACTCTGGTCTTAACTACGCTGGTCATAGCAATGCGCGTTCATGTGAATTGTCGGGGAATGCCCTCTGATTGGCCCACATGTGCCTCGCGCCGTCACCCACTACTGTATGTGCGTCACTACACCCTCCCTCCTCCCACCCCCCTCCTCCTGTGGAAGCCCCGGGGGAAAATGGCGGCGGCGATTAGTGTCAGGGAGTCTGAATGAAATTGAATGTAACGTTCCCAATTCTATGTATTAAATTCTAAAAGAATTAACGCCAACATTTGGGAAGGCTAAGCCACACAAGTAGTTAGTTATAATCTAACGTCGTGCTTTCAAAGACGGCGAACTGGCGATGTTACGACGATGACGGTCAAAAAGGTCTCCGCGGAGATCTCTGTTACAGGCAGGCTCTACGCCTCCTCCTGACGAGGCGTAGGAGTTACGCCTGGTCTTAGTGAAAATAAGGCTTAAGTCGTCTTGGTGCAACCAGCGTAGCTGTAGGTCGTAAAGTTACGACCAACTTAGCTTAAGACCAGTGTAAGACCAGTTGGTGCAACCGGCCCCAGGTGTTCAACTTACCAACATTTTCTCATGTCACTCCCCTTTTTCGCAACCTTCACTGGCTTCCCATCCTGGCACGCATCAGGTTCAAGACACTGGTGCTGGCCTACCGGTCAGTTCACCGGTCAGCCCCGCCATATCATATATCTATAGTCCAGGATAGACCAGGATATCTGACTCTTATTGATTGTATTGCATGTTTCTGTTTTTTATGGTTTTTATATTTATTACTTTCTATTGTTCTGTGGATTTCTTATGTATTCTGATGAGATGTGATGTTGTAAGTCGCTTTGGACAAAGGCGTCTGCTAAATGCAATAAAGTAAAGTAAAGTATGGGTCCCACAGTGACTATACCCAAGGCCAAGGGGTATACTCACTGTGAAACTAAACTATTATTTCTTTCGGATGTTGACAACATGAGAGAAGCTTCACAAAATGTCTTTTGAGGTCTGAGAGGCTGGCCTCCTGCACCAGTTGAATATGTGTAGAATGATTTTGACTACCATATTTTCTCTAATACTGGCTTTTATTCACTTTATTAACCTATATTTACTTAAACTGTAAATTGGAAGCATTTCCCTCTGTTTGATTAGTAGATTTGGTCACACACTATTTTAGTATGAAGCCTCAGTGTTTTCCGATCCGCTTCTTTTGGGGTTTGTTAGGGGGCTGTTTTTTGTATGCCTCCGCCAGCGATAGCCAGGCCGGAGGCATTATGGTTTCGGGTTGTCAGTACGTACGTATGTACAGTACACATGTGTATATATATATAAACTTTATTCCAGACTCAGGTCCATATAAAATACGTACAAAAACACAGACACTACAATAAAAACAACACAACAAATAGGTTTGAAACACATACAGGCAGCTATTCCAGTGCTTCCAGAAGTGTGACATACTGTATATTTTGTGTCACTTTGTGCAGGCATGCATGTACATCCAATTCGCATTAATGCGATAGCTCAGGCACAATTGGACGGAATTGCTTCAAATTTGGCTCAAATGTCCACTTGAACTCAATGACGAACTGATTCGATTTTGGTGGCCACAGGTAAAAGTTCAAGGTCACTGTGACCTCACGGCTGCCATTTTCATGCTCGTTAAGGCGATATCTCAGGAATGCCTTGAGGGTATTTCGTCAAATTTGGCTCAAACATCCACTTGGACTCGAGGAAGAACTGATTAGATTGTGGTGGTCAAAGGGTCACTGTGACCCAGTGTTGGGCAAGTTACTTTCAAAATGTAATATACTACATATTACTAGTTACTTTCATTTGAAAGTAATAAGTTACTTTACAATATCACTGTCTGTGTAGAGTAACTTGTGACTTATTACTAGGCTTGCCGCGGCCTTAGGTGTTACCGGCGTTAAACGGTGTTGAGGCATACACCGATTACTTAACATGCCCACCGGTAACACCTTCCACTCCACCCGCTCCTGACAGTTTCAGCTGCGCTGGTGTATATTACAAGCGCTCCCTCATATCCTGGCTGTCTTGAGTTCATCAGATGTCTGGTTAGACATAACCTCGCGTCACCAGGCTCTTCTCGGCGAGAAAGAGCCTGGCTCCCGCCCACAATTGATTTTGTCACCCTACTGGTTCCCGCCTAAAGCCCGCCCTAGACCGGATGGCAGCGTTTCTAGCTCGTCAACTTTCACGTTAACTTGACAATTTGACCCAAGTATCAGAATCCTCTTTCACCGTTTTGACCGGTGTGTCAGGCGGTGGTGGCGGAGATGCCATATTGCATAAACGTTTTGTTTTATGTAACGCTAGCTTTGTTTTGATCAGACTCTAGTTTAGCTAACATCACCGCGTCAAGCTAACGGCAACAAAGACGTTGTTAGGCGCATTGCCATCCGGTGTTAATTCTGGGTCCGGGGTTTACGCCCCCATGACAAAAAGCGGGGTGGAAGGTGCCCAGACTAGGTTAGACAGACCAGCAAGTAACGTTAGTTGTACATGTTGTGAACACAATCCCCCCTCACACACATGTAGGCAAGACCCTTATCTAAGCCTGTGTGTATTCTCTTGCCACTGCCATCTCTGGAAATGTGGTTTTAACAGAGCAAAACCTCCGCTAGCATTGATGCTAATAGGTTAGCTAAACCTCCGCTAACATTGATGGTAATAGTTAGCATTGATGACTTAGCTGTGATAAAAGCACATGCTACTCAGCTATCGTCATTGCCTGGCTTACTGCTGCTTGCTGGTCGCGTTAATCCCATGGCCAGAAGAAATCCCCAGATTTGTGGCTAATGACGTTAGTTTCTTTCCTCCAGGAGGAGATCTGTCCCCAGTGTTTAACGTTACGTGATGCTGACAGACAGGAGATCTGTCCCCAGTGTTTAATGTTATGTGAGGCAGACAGACAGGAGATCTGTCCTCAGTGTTTAATGTTATGTGAGGCTGACAGACAGGAGATCTGTCCTCAGTGTTTAATGTTATGTGAGGCTGACAGACAGGAGATCTGTCCCCAGTGTTTAATGTTATGTGAGACTGACAGACAGGAGATCTGTCCCCAGTGTTTAATGTTATGTGATGCTGACAGACAGGAGATCTGTCCCCAGTGTTTAATGTTATGTGAGGCTGACAGACAGGAGATCTGTCCCCAGTGTTTAACGTTATGTGAGGCTGACAGACAGGAGATCTGTCCTCAGTGTTTAATGTTATGTGAGGCTGACAGACAGGAGATCTGTCCCCAGTGTTTAACGTTATGTGAGGCTGACAGACAGGAGATCTGTCCTCAGTGTTTAACGTTATGTGAGGCTGACAGACAGGAGATCTGTCCCCAGTGTTTAACGTTACGTGCGGCTGACAGACAGGAGATCTGTCCCCAGTGTTTAACGTTACGTGCGGCTGACAGACAGCGCTCACAACAGCGCGCAGCAGCAGGGATGGGAGGGGCTGACTGACTGGGGGAGAAACATGGGGTAGAAAGGATTGTGTGCAAAGTGGTCTAATTTATAGACCGACAAACGTAACCGCTCCAAACTATTCTCTGTGGTTAACCTGACATCCCTACCACTCTTGTATTGGTGGGTTAGGGTTAGGGGTTAGGGTGTGTCGGACTGAGAGCAGTTAAATGAAAAATCCGGACCGTGAGGACTGCTGAGCAGCTCTGGAGTGTTTTTTTTTCACGTGTTGATTACCCGGTGGGAAAGTGTCCACACCGTGGCATCCCTACTTATTACACTACCTTTGCATTACTTTCACCAAAATAACTGCAGTAGCAGAATGACATCACCACCCTGTAACCAACCCGAAAAATAATTTCAACCGTCCAAAATTCTAAATGTTATCCTTTTCCTTTGTTATTGTCATCTATAGTGGTTATTTGCATAAAAACACATAATTTAATTTCAATATGTGCTTTGATAAAAAAATAATAATAATCAATTTGTAACTTGTATTACTTGACAAAGTAACTGGTATAATTTTACTGAAATCCTATTGGTAATACGTTATATTACTGAGTTACTGCTAAAAGTAATATATTACATGCAATATGTTACTTTTGTAATGAGTTACCCCAACACCGCGTGTGACCTCACAACCTCCCGTTTCGTGCTCGTTAACGAGATATCTCAGGAACGCCATGACGGAATTTCTTCAAATTGAGCTCAAACATAAATTTAGACTGACTCAAGCATGAACTGATTACGTAGATGTGGGTGGTCAAAGTTCAAGGTCACTGTGACCTCACGACCGCCCGTTTCATGCTTGTTAATAGGGGTGGGGGGGGGAAATCGCTTCACTTAAGTATCGCGATTTTTTATGTCACGATTTTTTGAATCGATCTTTTATTCCAGAATCGATAATCGCATTTTTTTCTGTTTATGTATGAAATGTTACCACTTTCATCCAGCGTCCCTCTGCTCCGTGGCTCATACAGCCAATCATGTACCTTGTTAGTACAAGTGACACGGAAACAGCCAATCATTTAACAGGCAAACTCCGAGTGCACCCGCCCCATGACCCGCCCCCACTCACACACAGCTAATCATATCCCTTGATCCAGAGCCGAGAGTCCCGACATGCAGCACTGTCGAGTTGCAGCAAAATAGACAGTTTGTGTTGTGCTCTGAAAGGGTTTTCCCCCCCTTGAATCAAATTGTACATTATCAGCTTTATTTTAGCATGCAAAAGAAGCGCGAGACCCATTCCTGGCTAATGATCGAGTCTCGCATTTTGGTCCTCCGCTGATGCCACTTGTTTGATCTCACCCGGCGTTACAAAGAATTTGATGTGGGCGAGTTTCAATTCGTGTTAACGTAACGTGTTAACATGTGTTCTATTAATAAGCGCCCAGGAAATTAACGTTAATGTTAAGACACCAATTTCACAAATACGGACGTCTGCAACGTTACTTTATGGAATGCGGGGCACCCGCAGCTCAATTCACTTCTGTGAGCAGAGACAAAGTTGAACTGTTGGAAAGGTTTTACTTGTACTTTGGGACAGAAATAACTCAGTGTCATCTATTGTGCACACAGCTTATGACTTTATGTCTTCTGCTTGGGCGGAGTCTTGATGGGTATATCAAACTGATATGGAGAAATGTACCGCATTTTCAGCGAGGCAAGGCTTTTTCTCGCCCAACCAACGGTGCGCGGTCCCCAGCAGCCTATGGCATATTTTAGGGCTGTGCGATTAATCGATTTTGAATCGTAATCGAATTAATTAGTTAGGACGATGTTAAAAAAATGAAAATCGTAAAATCGTTTTTTTTTTTTTTTTTTTTTAATTTATTAAATTTTTTAATTTTAAATTTAATTTTCACTTTAACTAGGGTAAGTACGTTACGCGGGGCGGCTCTCTCTCATGTACGCATGCTGCTACTTGTCCATTCTCCCTGCTGTAAAGTCTCTCTAGAGGCTGTGATACTGGCTACTAAAGACAGCAGCGCAATGGACTTATTTCAACACCAAACACCAAAAAGCACAGAGTGAGCACTGAGCGCAGCTTGTTGCACTGTGGGCTGTAGCCTACAAGATAACGATTGCCACAACACACTCACGCGCGCACACGAACACAGACGTTATCACCGGACGATGAAACGTTGCCTTTACAGTTCACATAATAACAAAACAACACGTGAGGCCACCGAGTACTGATAGATTGGCTGTATTCATGGCTGTAAGTTAGCAGCCTCAGCTGACTCACCTGTCCCTGTGTGTCTGAATTTCCCCCTAACTGCTATCGCAGTTCCACGCATTCCTGTTGTGATTTTGTGTTATTCTAGTACAGATATAACTCCGAGCACGGGTGGTCGATTAGACACTAATATAATTATCTCACGGAGGAACACGCAAATCCACCAGTGTCAAGTTAGCAAGCAACAGTTAAGCATAGCAGCGGCAAGCTAAAACAGGAAGTTGAGTTGTTCTACCTTCAGAGTAAAAGCGTAAATTGTCAATTATGGAAAAAAGGGGGGAAAAGAGCTCTGCAGGGCAACAAATGTTTAGAGAAGTATAATAGTATAATAAATCGAAATCGAAATCGAAAATCGAGTTTTGAGAGAAAAAATCGTCAATTTTAGTTTTAGGCAAAATCGCACAGCCCTAGCATATTTGTAGTTAAGCAAGTCAAAGCAAAACCCAGGCTTTTCCACACCTCTGATTCACCTAACGTTAACCCTACAACCCTGAAATACACGTTACCAAACGTTTTTTTAGAAGGCTGGCAACGCTAGGCTGTCATCAAAGTAAAACGTCACCATGTCTGTAAATTACTGCTTGCAGTTGCACTCAGAGCATGTATGTGTGTGTGTGACAAATTAGACCTACCTGTGTGCCTTGAAAATAAGGTGGTTCAAAATAAAGTGGCTAAATGCAACCTTTTTCTTCTCATGTTTTTTATTAATAAAAACAGGTAATTAAAATGATCAATAATTATCGATATAGACTGATATGAAAGATGTTATATCAATATACTTTTTAACTATATCGCCCAGCCCTACTCATGATATAATATACAGTCTCTAGTGTATGATTCAACTTTTCCCATGTTCTAATCTAGTGTAAAAAAGCAAACAAACTGAAAAAAGAAAAAGAAAAAAGAAACAAAAATCGCAATAAATCGTAATATCGAATCGCAATAATCGTAGAATCGGTTCAAGATACAATGCTTCAGCATGCGCTGGGACGCGTCATCAGTGATGTTAACTGGGGTCGTAAGGTGTTTCGGGTCTGTCCAACATCAGACACCCTCGCCCAGTAGACCCAGCCGAGGCCGATTAAGACCCTGACCCGCGTCCCGGAAGCAGCCGCTCACGGATCAGCCTTCCTACTCTGTCTGCAACGTTGCCCGCGGAAGGGTTGATCATGCCCAATCCGCTGCAATAGAGCTAGTGCTACACCGCAGTATTGAAAGACCCTTTGGTGCATGGAGGGCTATGGCTCTGTGGGTTAATCCAGGCTGCGCTCCTCCTTCGTCTCACCAGACCCTCCCAAAAGGCAATCCTACAATGCCGCAATACTTAAGAATCGTAATATATATCGAATCGGCACCCAAGTATCGTAATAGTATCGAATCGGGAGATAAGTGAATCGGCACAGCCCTACTTGTTAACATGATCTCTCTGAGGGGATTTCTTCCAATTTGGCTCAAAAGTCCACTTGGGTTGGTAGAGGGAGTGGATAGGGGGCACTGGGTGGTGGCAAGGACCGTGGTGAGGGGTGGGGCTAGGGTAAAGGTGCCGTAGCTAGGAATAGGAAGGTCCTAGAGAGTCGGGGTTCGAGGGGTGGGGTTATTTTATTTTCCATGTTGAAAATGATTAGCCGTGTTGTTCAGCTACTCCCAAACATTGGCGAAAGTGCCGTCACTGCACTGTGGGCTTCACGGTATTTGTGCTTGTATGGGATTGGACAGACATGGATGTAGACTGCTCACTTGTTGGCCGAGGCGATGCGGTATTTCTAGTTGTTACTGCAATGCATTATGATAATTGGATATGGGGGCGGCTTTAGCTCAGGAGGTAGAGCGGGTCGGCCAATGACGCAAGGGTTGGCGGTTCGATCCCCGCTCCCTCCCAGCTGCTGTCGCTGTGTCCTTGGGCCAGACACTTAACCCTCCTTGCCTCGTATGATTGGTATGATTGGCATGAATGGTATGATTGGTATGATTGGTATGAATGTAGACATGAATGATGGTGGTTCGGAGGGGCCGTTGAGCGCCAATGTGTGGCTGCCACGCTTCTGAACCACCGGTACGAATGGTGTGAACGAATAATGATTCTGTGTAAGCGCTTTGAGCCTTGGAAAGGCGCTATATAAATCCAATCATTATTATTATTATTATTATGATAATTGCGGTAATCGAAAATGGCGCCAGAGACTTCTGCCGACTGAGGCCCCGCCCCCCCGACCTGTATTTGGGGCTGGCCGTTATTTGCTTGTGTTGACCACGCCCCCGGCCATTATCAGCTTTTAATTGACTATGGAATGACATTAATGGGTTTTTATCATCTCACATAGTGTTTGTGTGTTTCGGTGTGAAGTGTAACCTTCATCTGGGGTCCCGGGACGATGTGTGTGATGAGACGATGTGTGTGATGGGACGATGTGTGTGATGGGACGATGTGTGTGACGGGACGATGTGTGTGATGGGACGATGTGTGTGACGGGACGATGTGTGTGATGGGACGATGTGTGTGATGGGACGATGTGTGTGATGGGAGAAAAAGTCTTGTGAAGTTTGCTGAGCCGTGTGTTTCCTGTCAGATGTTGTTCCTGAGGATCAACGCCAGTTTTAAGCTGCACCTCAAGAGACAGTTGGCTCGCCTCGGGGTGGTGAACGACGGAGGACCACAGCACGGGTAACTCAACCACACACACACACACACACACACACACACACACACACACACACACACACACACACACACACACACACACACACACACACACACACACACACACACACCCCACACACACACACACACAGAAATACCATGGAAAAACAGTTTTGCAATCATTCATTTACAGTTATTGAGAGTTAAAGGATGGGTTTTCCGTGGGGAATATGAATATATATTAAATCTCACGCCCCTAAGGTTTTCGAATCCGTTGAAATTTTTGAAATTGGATATTCACTGCCAGAGATATCAAGCATCTCTCACATATTTTTTGGGCCAGCCGACGCGTTTCGCGTCATCTGGCCTAAGTCCGCCTTGCGGAAGTCGTGCACCTATGAACTACAACTGTTGTTGGCCATGGTCCCGCCTCTAGAGGTCCTCCACGCCCCTTCAGAGGCCTTGACCAAAACAAAAACGCAGCCATCTTGTCAACCGCCTAGCCTGCTGTAGCTAATATTAGCTTCCCATAGTTCCTTGCAAAGAGACCATTATCTCGGGAACGGAAGCACTAATCGACACGGGACTGGCGGCATTGGAAAGCTCGTCAAATTTTACATCTAGTAGTAGGTGGGTTGAAGTAACGAAATCAACGCTGAGCAATGTACCCGTTTTTACACATTTTTACAGAAAATAGTTACAACATCAGATGCGCGTAACTCCTACGAAAATGCCTTAAAATGCATGAAAAAAATTTTATGAAGACATCTCCCGACATATATACTACCATTTACATTTGGTGCAATTTGGAGGCAATTTTATTTTCGATTTATTTCTTGTTCTTTGTATATTTCATTGTCGAAGCCTTCTTCTTCTTCTTCTTTGAGTTTTATGGCGGTTGGCAAACATATATGTGCATTACCGCCACCTACTGGAGTTTGATATCAGCCAAATGCCTGAGGGGTGGGCATAAAAACGAAGGCCACGCGAGCCCAGTGCATTGTGGGAAATGTAGTATTTCGAGTCCCCGCACCCGCACCTCCCCCCCACCACCCCCCCCCACACACAGAGTGGATTTCGGTTGATATCTCTGTGAGTAAACCTCCAATTTCAAAAATTTCAACGGATTCGAAAACCTTAGGGGCGTGAGATTTAATATATATTCATATTCCCCACGGAAAACCCATCCTTTAATTTTACTTACATTGTGGACCAGTGATTTTGTGCATGAATGAAATTCAAAACTCATGGATGGGGTGGTGCTTCCCTCCTTCATAATTTGGTGCTTTAGCACAACACAACTCAAATGTTTCATATTGACCATGTGATTAACAATACAAATGTTTCATATTGATCATGTGATTAACAATACAAATGTTTTATATTGACCATGTGATTAACAATACAAATGTTTTATATTGATCCATGTGATTAACAATAGAAATGCTTTATATTGACCATGTGAATAAAGGATGGCTTTACCGGTAATCAACCCACTTTGTATCATTAATAATCTTGGTATTATAAACACATGGGCAGTGTTTTACACACGGAGATCTCCCATTTCCTCCCCTGGCAAAGCGCTCCGTTCTGACACGTTTTATGTCACAACGCATCACAACGGAGCTGCAGAAGTTGTGCAGAATCTGCTACGAGGGCGGCTGACTGCTCTTATTGTTTATTTTTATTTTTGAAGTATGCACACATCCACGGAAAATCACATGGAGAGCCTTAACGAGCCTTAATGACTTGCAGCTGGTGGGGGCGGAGTTTCTGCAGGCAGCAGCAGCAGGAGCATTTTTCTCCGTGAGGTAAACAGAGAGAGAAGGCAAAACACTGCCCATGTGCTTATAATACAGAGATTATATATGATACAAAGTGGGTTGATTACCGCTAAAGCCATCCTTTAACAATACAAATGTTTTGTAATACAAATGAGGAACCATGGATAGATACTGAAAATCAGCAGCTACTGCCTAATAGTCTAATTCTAGCACTTTTCTCCATGCAAAAAACAGTCAATTCTAGAATTAATAGTATATTAAATGCTTGGGAAAAAATGCTAGGTCAAGAAATAGAAATCCCCAAATGATCTGACATTTTAGGAACTAAAGAATACATATATAAACTACAGTATAAGACAAGTATTTGCAATTGAAAAACTGGATAACGGAAACGTTGAAATAGAGGTTCAACTGAGATAGGGTCAACTCTAAATCAAAGGGCTAGTGTCTCCCTCCTGAGCTGTGTCCTCTCCGTGCGTCTCTCTCCTGAGCTGTGTCCTCTCCGTGCGTCTCCCTCCTGAGCTGTGTCCTCTCCGTGCGTCCCCGCAGGCTGGTGGCGACGGACGTGGCCTTCTACACGGGGAACGTCCAGGTGCTCAGGAGTCTGGAGCGTCTCGACCTCAACATGGCCGAGATCTGGGAGCAGAAGAGGTGATGGAGGAGGGGGGGCGGAGCCACATCCAGCAACCACCCACTGCGGGACGGGGGACCGCTCGACCCTGGCGACGGCCCGCCAACCCCCGGGACCTACGCCGCGGGTTCAGAGGGGCACCGACGGACCAAACCTCCCCCCGGAGAGACGCAGCGAGCCTGGGGGGGGAAAGACTTTAGTGTCACAGAGCCTCCGGGGGACACTGCTGCTGCTGCCGCCTCTCCTCACTGTGTGCAATTCAACAAGATGCCTCCGGGGGACACTGCTGCCACCTCTCCTCACTGTGTGCAATTCAACAAGATGATTTGTAGAGTCAAACAATAGTAAATTATTAGAGGGTTTTAGAGGGAGTGCAGGTTGTAGATAATGTTGAAGAAATGCGGGTAATTTATTTTTCTGTCTGGAACTCTGCGACAAAGGATCAGGAGGGATGCAGGATTTGTATAATCTGATGGGGACATTTATTCTGACCGATTTATCCTGCTGGGAAATACTACTGGTGCAAAACTGCACCAGTAGAGATCCAGGTGATAGACCATTATTTTCTCTCAACTGTTTCCACTTTGCCCAGACAGGGTCCACAGGGTTTCTGCACATGTCCCTTAAAAACAACAAAACACTAATCCTGGACTGGATGTGGTCTGTTCACTGTGATGATGTACAGTATGCTGAGAGTAGCTGGGCAATTTGGCAACAAATAAATAGTCATGTATACTGGGACAGAACAAGAATATTTGACAGACTTCTTATGCAATTCCAAAACTATTCAAGACCTGGAAATCAAATTAATTTCCATTTTTTCCTAGACTCTGCAGACTTGTGTAGGAACCCTTCCCATTCTGCTGCTGTGAAGCCGACCTGAGGTACATGTGGAACTGAAGAGTACATTTCCTAAACCTTTTAAAATCGTTGTTATTATTTTTTTTGGGGGGGGGGTACAATATTCCAGAAATTCCGTATTTGTAAAGTGTCCACGATCCATACTGTGAAAGCACTTTTCAGTTGCATTCTGTCCTTTAGAATAATGATTCTCAACCTTTTTCATATCAAGAACCCCTAATTTAGTACACATTACATGTAGGAGGCCCATTTGATGCGAATTTGTCTCTTGAACTCAAAGCTGATCATATTTTTATTGTTGGATGTTAGGGGTGCCACGGTAGACATGAGTAACAGTTTGGTACGTACCTCGGTTTCGGGGTCATGGTTCGGTACGAGTTCGGTACAACGGGGAAAAAAGCAACAACAAAAAATCCCAAATGGATAAGGTTAGGTTTGTTTTCTTTTCTTTTGAACCTGTGGCATTTATTTTCAAAAGACAGTATTGGTGCTTCACCTAGTGTCATAAACTGGTACAGCATGGCCCTGTAGTGTATTAAATCAGTAAACACACCAACAGTGAACATATAGAGACTCTTGCATTAGGTTATATTTGTATGTAGGGCTGGCTCTATGACTGCATATTGGGGATACAGGCAACTAGTCGGTTAAACGTTTAAACATCCGCTACCCTCGCTAGTCGGCACCACAATACTAGTCGGTTAAACGAATAATTAAATTATCATAATAAACAACGCAGGCGGGAACTGTTGCATCTTTACCAGCCACTACAGCCCTCCTCTAATGCCCGGATGTAAAGTAAACCGACCAGGCGTAGTTAAAGGAGAGGGAGATGGCATCATCTCATAAAACCAGCGCACTTTGGCAGTATGTTGATCCAGTCAATGAAAATATAGTTGTATGTAGGCTGTGTCAGATAAAACTGGCATATAACGTGTTCACCACTCAACCCACAATCAGCACAGGCATGTGGACACAAGGAAGCACAGCAGGACCTGATGCTATAGCATTGAACACGTTAGCCACACAAGGCTAACGCATTTAACATGGCAATGAGTGATCAAGATGCTTCCACTCAACTTTGTTGAGGGGCAAAGGCTTCTGAAAGTTAAATTGACTATTTAGCCTGAATACACGGTGCTAGGGTGAGTTGTCAATGTTTTCTGATGTGCAATGTTCATAAACGGCACAAGATGATTTGGATATTGACGATTATGACGAACTTAATTAACGGAGTGTGTATTGACGTATTCGTCGTGTAGCTACACGCGCCGAACCGTGACGCCCCGTACTGTGACGTCACGGGACGAATACGCCTACCGTGACGCCCCTATTGGATATGATTTGGTCCAGAATTCCATGGCTATCTGTATTGCAGGTAGGGAAATAACGGAGACACTATGATGTTCTCAAATTGTGTTAACTTTTTTGTAAATGAAATAATGCTGAAGTTGAACAATTCTCCTGGACTCCTTCAGGAGTGGTCCCCGGGCTCCATGTTGAGGACCACTGCTTTAGAAAGTCAATGAAACTCTTCAGTTGCACCTGATACTGACCTTGTCTGATCACAGCATGTTCCTCAGCTGTGTGAAATGTGAACCATCAGTGTTCATAATGAGAGGAGATTAGAGAGTGCAATGGAACTACTGTGGAGTGGACCATCTCCCTACTCTATTTTTAATATGCATGAATCAGGACTTTGTCTCTTTTTAAGCTTGGAATGACGGAATGAACAGAAGATCAGATTTTGTTTTTGTTTTTGCTTTTTTAACTCTTCTCTCGGTAGAGCAGACAATCTATTGCCAGTTTGGACCGTCAGGAGAAGATCGGTGCTTTATCATTAAGAATTAAAGCTGCACAAGGACAGAGTTTTACGTAAAACTCATCTCGAGATGAACGGTCCATCGTCATCTAGTCTCTCCCTGTTGGTCCGAATTAAACTATGCTGTCGGGAAGTCTTCTCCACGCGGGAAAGAGACCGATGCAAGAAGAGGGAAACCCAGAAGTTTATCGTAAATGCCAACCGGGAAAAACTGTTCGGGTCTGCCCCCTAGTGGTGATTACAAGTAGGACAGGTGGTATTTTTTTTGTAGCGTCTGATGTTTCCTGCTTGATGTCATGAACTGACAGAAGTGTGTCACCATCACCATGCAGAACACACTGCAGCAAATCCGCCGACGTTGGCAGTCCAATGTGATACAAATCAAAATGATCAGTTTTGAGTGACACTAATACAACTAACTATTCATGAAAAGCAATCGATATATTTTAATTGATCAAAAATGATTGTGTATGTGGGCGTTGGGAGTTAAAACACTACCAGGTTGTAGCAGCCAGACGTCGATGGGACATGAACACAGCGTTAGTTTGCAGACGCCGGGTTGTGTGATTTCTGGGTAACAGTCCTTCAAAACTTTCCAAATTCAACCCCTTTTCTTTCTGCCACTTGAGGCCGCCAAAGTGCAAAGTTGCCCAGAGTGCAGCTTTAAAAAGCGAGCATGTGAAAGGCAGCGGAACCGGCCGAACTCCGACCCGAAAGCCCCCACCATCGCCTCGCGATGCGTCCGAACTGGAGACTGTCGAACAAAAAGCACCCAAATCTTCCACAGTGCTGTCTGCTTCAAAAGTGCCTGCTTTTGATTTCTGTCAAAGACTACACCCGAGTTCTCCACAACAGTGTACTGTTTGTTTGAGTGCCTACTATACCACTCTGTGTGTGTGTGTGTGCGAGAGAGAGAGAGAGTGAATGAGTCTGATAGCATGCCTGAGAATTGAAAATGTCTTGAATCCTACAAACCTTTTCTGAATAAAACCAGTATGATGGAGCTGTTTTCACACCAGGCTCATTCTTATTTTATTTTAAGGCATCACACTGTTGGATTCTCTAAGATTTCTTCATTCTTTGCTTATTGAAGCCATGTATGCGGTCTGATTCTGTTTAGCATGAATATAATATGACTGTGTTCATTTGGTTTACCTGTTAAAGGGGTACACCAACTTTTGGGGAGTTTCGCCCGTTTGCCACATCGCTCCTATATAACCAAGATGCACAATGCGTTTACCGGCACTCTCCGTGCAGCGTCGCTAATGAATTGGAGGAAATGGTACCGGCCGTTCAGTCACCAAATGGGGGGGTGGGGCGGATGTTGTGGGGGCCTGACCGGGCCGGGCCCCCCCATTCCCCAAACTGGCCCCCCCATTCAAAAAAAAATGCTAAATGTTTTTCTGTTTTAAAGTTTAAAACGGAATCTGGCTGTCATTAGGCATTGATTAACTGAATGCTATTGCTAACTGTTACTTTGAACATCCATTTGCAATGATTCTGGCTGGATATTAACTATTGTAAATTTGTCACAATGAATGCAATTTGTGCACAATGTGTAAATACATTTGATATTAATTGTTTAGGCCTAATTATTTGTAAAGTCACAACACATTAGAGATGTGTGTAGTTCTTCATAGATTTAGCCTCTTCATTTTGCTCTCAAATGCACCAGGGTGACGAATTTTACTTTAAAATGTACAAAATCTTCTTCCGGGGGAGAAGCTTGGGTAGCTTGGCCCCCCCAAGCTAGGGGCAGGCCCCCTCTGTAATTTGGGTCTGGAGCCGGGCCTGCGTACATGTGACAGGTGACACGCAATGAAATCGTAATCCATAGTTACGTGAAACATCGTTTTCGTAGTAATCCACACCCCGAGAGAACTAAACCAGGATCAAGTGACTTCCTTGTTTGCCTGTACACACTATGCATGCGCTGTATGCAGCGCTAGCCTGGGTGAACGCAGCCTTCGATGCGACGTCACACTATGCGTGTAACAGAAGTCTCTTCGTGACTGATGGTACATAGAGGTCACGCGGAGGCTGGGTTTACCCAGGCTAATGCAGCATGGACAATCGCCATGTTTAGAAAGTAGTTCCGGCTATTTACCTTAAATTAATAGTGTTTCTCAGCATTTTGGATTAATATTTCATCTCGTGGTGAGTACCCGAGTCACAACGTCGTGTACATAGAGCTTTTTGGCGCCGTTAGAAATGTGTGTTTTTGGTGACTTTGAACGGTTGTACGGTTTCCTCCAATTCATTGGCGACACTATACTTAACGACTGTTAGCTCACTGTCTAGATACTGCACGGAGAGTGCTGGTATAAAGGTGTTACTAACTGATCCACTAGCTCACTGTCTAGATACTGCACGGAGAGTGCTGGTATAAAGGTTTTACTAACTGATCAACTAGCTCACTGTCTAGATACTGCACAGAGAGTGCTGGTATAAAGGTGTTACTAACTGATCCACTAGCTCACTGTCTAGATACTGCACGGAGAGTGCTGGTATAAAGGTGTTACTAACTGATCAACTAGCTCACTGTCTAGATACTGCACGGAGAGTGCTGGTATAAAGGTGTTACTAACTGATCCACTAGCTCACTGTCTAGATAGATACTGCACGGAGAGTGCTGGTATAAAGGTGTTACTAACTGATCAACTAGCTCACTGTCTAGATACTGCACGGAGAGTGCTGGTATAAAGGTGTTACTAACTGATCGACTAGCTCACTGTCTAGATAGATACTGCACAGAGAGTGCTGGTATAAAGGTGTTACTAACTGATCCACTAGCTCACTGTCTAGATACTGCACGGAGAGTGCTGGTATAAAGGTGTTACTAACTGATCCACTAGCTCACTGTCTAGATAGATACTGCACGGAGAGTGCTGGTATAAAGGTGTTACTAACTGATCAACTAGCTCACTGTCTAGATACTGCACGGAGAGTGCTGGTATAAAGGTGTTACTAACTGATCGACTAGCTCACTGTCTAGATAGATACTGCACAGAGAGTGCTGGTATAAAGGTGTTACTAACTGATCCACTAGCTCACTGTCTAGATAGATACTGCACGGAGAGTGCTGGTATAAAGGTGTTACTAACTGATCCACTAGCTCACTGTCTAGATAGATACTGCACGGAGAGTGCTGGTATAAAGGCGTTGTGTATCTTGGTTATACATGAGCGATATGGCAAATGGGCGAAACTCCCAAAAAGTCGGCGTATCCCTTTAAGTGCAAAGTCTTCATGTCACAAGAGTTTACACTTAATTACGTGAATATCACACTAGTTGTTAGGTAATGCTCGTTACTCAATTGAGTTAATGCCAGGTAATTCTCCTTACTCAATTTAGTTAATGACAGGATATGTTTCGGTAATATATAGTTTTAGGGTTTTCAATTTAGAAAATACATTGGGATTAACCATGTATATACGGTTTACTGTAACGTTAATTCATGCAGTTGTCCATGTGCATTTATCTAACTTTCTTTATTGAATCTGTATTTAAAAAATATCAGCTCATCACACTGCTGGAAGTTTTGAATTTGAGAAACGAAACGATTTTTCCTAGACTTTCTGTACAAACCAGTGTTTAGATTTTCAAATTCACTCAAGGAAGCAGTTTTAGCTCTTTGACCTGACTGTTTGTTAGTGTTAATGTAACGTGACTTAACATTAGACCCAAAAATCACACAAAATATGCAGATGAACCGATACTGCACTTTTATTATCGTCAAACAGAGGGCATCCCAAAGTCGGCTCAGACGTTGCCTGGACCATTTTAAGTAACAGGAAGAGCTTCCAATAAAAGCCTGTTTGTGTGATGTCCTGAACCACAGCAGAGCCAATCAGGAAGGGAGGCTTGACCTTTGAACCACAGCAGAGCCAATCAGGAAGGGAGGCCTGACCTTTGAGGCAGAGACTTCACAGCCTGGTCCGTCTGTGGTGAAGTTCTTAATCTGAGCAGGTGGATTAAAAGCAAGGAACTTCAGATTAACACTGTTTTTCCTCTCTGTAACAGTCCTGCCATTCCTCATGAAGAGAAAGGGCATTTTTCTTTCCACAGAAGGCCTCAGTGGTCGAGGATGCGCAGGTTTCCTGAGACTATCTTGTTCTCCAGCACAGCTCCGGCAGGAATATCGATCCTGTCGCCGTGGTTGGCGATGATGATGACCGTTCCCTGGTGGAGGAGAACGATAAACCGTATTAAATACAGCCTGCAGGTCAGTTTAGAGCTGCTGTTTCGCTGTAGGAAGAAATTGAGAGTAAAATATGAAAAAACGACTCAAAGATTGAGTGATGCACAGATAGTCTTCTGAGAGGAACTGTGAAGCTAGACAGCAGCATCTCACAACACATTAGCCAGCATCTTCTGCTTGGTGTTGGATATTTTGTTCAACGTGATGAGATTTGAACAGCATAAAGAGAAGTTCTTGTTTTTTTGTTTACTAATTTGCAGACTGGACACAATAAATGTTCAAGATATTTACTAATGACCTTCAGTGACCTTAGTTAGGGTCACCTGTAACACCTGTGTAACACCTGCATGTCTTACCATGACATGCTGAAGAAGGGCTGAAATAAGAAATATGTCACGATGAGTCCCTTAGACACATACAGTGTGGAAAATAGGGTCCAGGTTGAAAAAAAACGAAATTCTCCTTTAAGCCACTGCTGAACAAGACCTTCAGCAAGCAGGCAAACAATTAAGGCACACGATCTCAAAGGTTTTGTAGACTCAAAGCTTGGCTTAATAAATGTCATAAATCAATTCAATAAATGTAAATTGCATGGATGTAAGGGTGCAGATCTTCCTCACTGTGGACTCAACTGGTTTTCCTGCACCTGGAGACTATCAGCCAGGTGAGCAGCAGACACTTTACACATGTGCAAATCCAAACTGAACAGTGCAGCTCTCAGGGAAGCAGTGGCGTTCAAACCTGAGCCGACGGTGTTTTGGGTGGAGAGAGTCCCGTACCTTCAGAGAGACGTTCTTCCCGAAGGTGACGTCTCCAGACACAGTGAGGTGGTCCAGCTCCAGCATGTCTGGGATGTTCTCAAACCGCGCCAGGAACTCCTGGACCTGCAGTACAGGGATATATGAGCATAATTTTTTTTATTTATTCAGTGTATGAAAGATAACTGTAAAATCTATTCTGCTATATTCCTGTCAACGACCTGACCGAAAATTCCCTGACTTTTCAAAATTCCATGATATTCCACAAATTCCATGAGCAGAGGGAAGCCTGGTCAGCATTGATGTGGGTTTTGATGGGTTTGTGATGTTGCTCATGTAGGAAGTGAAGCTCAATCTACTATTAAAAGTGTAATATGTCCGTCCATCTGGGCCAATCGGTAAACATGTCATGTTGAGCAAGGTGCCCACATCAGATCAATGGGGTCTGGGTGCCTGACACGTGGAGGAGAGAACAATGAATGTGTGAACTCAGTGATGAGATGCATCATTACTCCATGTTTCAGTATGATGTGTGAACTCAGTGATGAGATGCATCATTCCCCCATGTTTCAGTATGATGTGTGAACTAAGTGATGAGATGCATCATTACTCCATGTTTCAGTATGATGTGTGAACTAAGTGATGAGATGCATCATTACTCCATGTTTCAGTATGATGTGTGAACTCAGTGATGAGATGCATCATTACCCCATGTTTCAGTATGATGTGTGAACTAAGTGATGAGATGCATCATTACCCCATGTTTCAGTATGATGTGTGAACTCAGTGATGAGATGCATCATTACCCCCATGTTTCAGTATGATGTGTGAACTAAGTGATGAGATGCATCATTACCCCATGTTTCAGTATGATGTGTGAACTAAGTGATGAGATGCATCATTACCCCATGTTTCAGTATGATGTGTGAACTCAGTGATGAGATGCATCATTACCCCATGTTTCAGTATGATGTGTGAACTCAGTGATGAGATGCATCATTACCCCATGTTTCAGTATGATGTGTGAACTAAGTGATGAGATGCATCATTACCCCATGTTTCAGTATGATGTGTGAACTCAGTGATGAGATGCATCATTACCCCATGTTTCAGTATGATGTGTGAACTCAGTGATGAGATGCATCATTACCCCATGTTTCAGTATGATGTGTGAACTCAGTGATGAGATGCATCATTACCCCATGTTTCAGTATGATGTGTGAACTCAGTGATGAGATGCATCATTACCCCATGTTTCAGTATGATGTGTGAACTCAGTGATGAGATGCATCATTACCCCATGTTTCAGTATGATGTGTGAACTAAGTGATGAGATGCATCATTACTCCATGTTTCAGTATGATGTGTGAACTAAGTGATGAGATGCATCATTACTCCATGTTTCAGTATGATGTGTGAACTAAGTGATGAGATGCATCATTACCCCATGTTTCAGTATGATGTGTGAACTCAGTGATGAGATGCATCATTACTCCATGTTTCAGTATGATGTGTGAACTCAGTGATGAGATGCATCATTACTCCATGTTTCAGTATGATGTGTGAACTAAGTGATGAGATGCATCATTACTCCATGTTTCAGTATGATGTGTGAACTAAGTGATGAGATGCATCATTACTCCATGTTTCAGTATGATGTGTGAACTCAGTGATGAGATGCATCATTACTCCATGTTTCAGTATGATGTGTGAACTCAGTGATGAGATGCATCATTACCCCATGTTTCAGTATGATGTGTGAACTCAGTGATGAGATGCATCATTACTCCATGTTTCAGTATGATGTGTGAACTAAGTGATGAGATGCATCATTACTCCATGTTTCAGTATGATGTGTGAACTAAGTGATGAGATGCATCATTACTCCATGTTTCAGTATGATGTGTGAACTCAGTGATGAGATGCATCATTACTCCATGTTTCAGTATGATGTGTGAACTAAGTGATGAGATGCATCATTACTCCATGTTTCAGTATGATGTGTGAACTAAGTGATGAGATGCATCATTACTCCATGTTTCAGTATGATGTGTGAACTCAGTGATGAGATGCATCATTACCCCATGTTTCAGTATGATGTGTGAACTCAGTGATGAGATGCATCATTACCCCATGTTTCAGTATGATGTGTGAACTAAGTGATGAGATGCATCATTACTCCATGTTTCAGTATGATGTGTGAACTCAGTGATGAGATGCATCATTACTCCATGTTTCAGTATGATGTGTGAACTAGTGATGAGATGCATCATTACTCCATGTTTCAGTATGATGTGTGAACTAAGTGATGAGATGCATCATTACTCCATGTTTCAGTATGATGTGTGAACTCAGTGATGAGATGCATCATTACTCCATGTTTCAGTATGATGTGTGAACTCAGTGATGAGATGCATCATTACCCCATGTTTCAGTATGATGTGTGAACTAAGTGATGAGATGCATCATTACTCCATGTTTCAGTATGATGTGTGAACTCAGTGATGAGATGCATCATTACCCCATGTTTCAGTATGATGTGTGAACTCAGTGATGAGATGCATCATTACCCCATGTTTCAGTATGATGTGTGAACTCAGTGATGAGATGCATCATTACCCCATGTTTCAGCATGATGTGTGAACTCAGTGATGAGATGCATCATTACTCCATGTTTCAGTATGATGTGTGAACTAAGTGATGAGATGCATCATTACCCCATGTTTCAGTATGATGTGTGAACTCAGTGATGAGATGCATCATTACCCCATGTTTCAGTATGATGTGTGAACTAAGTGATGAGATGCATCATTACCCCATGTTTCAGTATGATGTGTGAACTCAGTGATGAGATGCATCATTACCCCATGTTTCAGTATGATGTGTGAACTCAGTGATGAGATGCATCATTACCCCATGTTTCAGTATGATGTGTGAACTCAGTGATGAGATGCATCATTACCCCATGTTTCAGTATGATGTGTGAACTCAGTGATGAGATGCATCATTACCCCATGTTTCAGTATGATGTGTGAACTCAGTGATGAGATGCATCATTACCCCATGTTTCAGTATGATGTGTGAACTCAGTGATGAGATGCATCATTACCCCATGTTTCAGTATGATGTGTGAACTCAGTGATGAGATGCATCATTACCCCCATGTTTCAGTATGATGTGTGAACTCAGTGATGAGATGCATCATTACCCCCCAAGTTTCAGCAAAATCCAACAAGTAAACAACATGTTGTACATGTAGCTCCCCTTAAGCCAATCAGTGTCATTCTGATATGCTGGAACAGGGAAATGACATTCCAAATCTGATCAGTGGTGTGGAGGAAATCTACTGTATTATTGTACTAATGTCTATTATTATTGTCCATTGTACTCTCTTGTTTTATGATGTGAGCTCATCTCAGTGTGGACAGAGCACTTTGACCTGACCTGAGATCGAGAAACAATGGCTACTTTAATTGGTCCTCGTTAGCACCAGAAATGACTTCTCTCCAGAGCCTGGAAGCAGCCTATTCATCATGTATCATCATCACATATCAGTTCTCAGTTTAATGGAGTCTGTCGTCAGTGATTGGGAAAACGGCCTTGAGAATCTTGCTGAAACTCGTCTTTGTGAAATGCCAAAACTCTTATCTTAGCCCTTCTGATGTACGTATGTGGTCCAGCGCCTTGCAGCTGGACTGCATCTTCAACACTGGAGGCAGACTGCTGTTTTGTTATACAGTTGTTGTACAGTTGGTTGAACATCGTGCCTTGTTTTGCAAAACAATCAACCAACATTTCTCAAATCTCCAGTTTCTTACTGTAGAATTAATTGACGGACATTTCCACCACAAGTGGTGTCAGCGATAAACCTGGCGAGGCAGCTGTATTCACACGACTTCACGATCACACGGCACATCCGTCTTGTTACGCTCCAATCTATTGGTTTGAATCTGAACCACCCGTGGTTCGCACCAATCGGCATCCAGAGGCAGCTTACAGGCCGGCTTTAGGTTCGACGATGGCGAGAAGTGAGCCTGTGATGGACGTGATGGACCATCCAATCACCTGCCAGATATTTTTTTTCAAAGTGCCTGCCATTTCAAACGGTTTTCCAGATGGTTATGTGAAAACAAACCATCTGGCAGCGCCAGGTTAGTCCGTTTGTATTGTTTGTGACAGAGTGGGTCTGAGCCCTGGTTCCCTCACGGAGGCCAGATCCCTGGACAGAACCAGTGGGCCTCCTGCAGAGCGGCCTCACCTTGGTGAAGGAGCTGCCCAGCTTGACGTGCGGTGTGGTGGGGAACTCTCTCCTCTGGCTCATGGTGAGGGAGCCGGCCTCCAGGCTGTACAGGTTGGACATGACGAGCAGCAGGTCGGAGGAGGTCTTGACGGGCAGGAAGCGGCTGCGCGGCACACAGACGCCCAGCGCGTTGTCGAAGCGCTTGATGGCAGCTCCCACCGCTGTCTCCAACTGGATCACATTCAGCCCTCCATCCAGCGTCTGGAGAGACCCACACGCACGCACGCACGCACGCGCGCACGCACGCGCGCGCGCACGCACACACGCACGCACGCACGCACGCACGCACGCACGCACGCACACACACACACACACTTTTAGATGGGGTGAGGTAGGCAACATCTGAAGGTTATTTTTTCTAAGAGCAGTCTTTTTTCCAAAATAAATAAATACAAAATCTTGCTGACTGGTAAAATAGTGAAATAGCTATGACGTGTTATATCTACAGGAAAGCAACACGTATGCTTTAGAATGAGCTGTGTGTATCATTTTAAACAGCTAGAGAGAGAGAGAGAGGCAGAGAGAGAGGGAGAGAGAGCAAATGCAAAAATGATAGACTATAACAGGGGTTTTCAAAGTCTGCCTCCCCTCAGAGAAAGCTTGGAAAAAGGCACCCCCTTGCTAAATTCCTGGATGCCTACGGGATGATGATTATGTTATCTGATCCCATAGACACTCAACAATTGAACCATGATAGCCTGACATTGCTGTTTGATAGACTCCAGACAACACCAAATGCATGAAAAAGGTCTGTCTGAGGAATGTATTCATTTCCGACTGGGAAAGTGGGGGAAAACGGTAAAATTCCCCAAAACTGCTGTACTCTTTAACCAAATCACCAACAGTTAAGCTTAAAGTCCCTGGAAACCAGAAATATTTTTTTATTATTTAGCATTTTGAGTTCATCACATCACAGGAACCTATGTTAATAAGCCACCAGCCAAATTTGAACGATGATGAACGTCGCAAAGTATATCAATTTAGGTGTGACAGTCATGGCAAAAGTCATGAGAATCAATTAGATTTTAGAGTGTATTTTCTCCCGCGGACTGTGTGGGCGTGTCCCGTCTGCAGCAGGTCTCCTCTCTCTCTCTCTCGGAGACGGAGGAGACCTGCTCGGAGGAGAAGTCTCTCTCCGTTAACGGAGAGAGAGAGAGAGAGAAGGAGAGAGAGAGAGAAGGAAAGAGAGATGGAGTGTGTGTGTGTGTTCGCGCGTTGCTCGGCGCATAGCACAGACAGAGAGGGTTTACAGAGAGGAAGAGATCTCTGCCGCTGCGCTACTGTGTGTGTGTCAGTGTGTGTGTGCGCGCGTGCGTGCATGCATGTGTGTGATTCGATTAAATCTTATGACGTGATAAGATCATGCATTTTAGCACCGCGCGCACCGCTCTCTTCAATGAGGAAATGGAAATCCAGACCTTGTAGAAAAGTGTCGATTTTTGGGGTTAGGGTTGAAAGTAATGTCAATTAATTTCTGAGGCACACAATTACTCACATAAGACCCTAAATTTAATAGTTAGAAGGTTTTTGTGGATTTTGGTTTCCAGGGACTTTAATTTATACTTATTATAAAGTGTCGCTCAGCACATGGTCGCAGACGAAAAAGAAAATGTCGCTCATGGTGTTGCATTTATACTTCAGAGGACGTTCGCCTCGGTTCAGCGGTCACGTGACACTCGAACGCTATAAGCAGACAGCCAAGAGAAGAGGGGGAATGGAATGCACCGTGAAACCACCTCGGAGGCAAGATGTAACGTACTTGGCTGCAGCCGCATATAAACAGTACACAACCACACAACTCACCTCCACCTCTCTCTGGGAAGTTGGTCACGACGTTCTTTGTGATTTTCACGAAGTCATACATCAAGGACAGGCGGATAAAAATAGCGGGGACACGTTCATTCATTTCAATCGAGCGAAAACTAGCGGGTGGACCCCAACCAAAACAAGGAAGTCAAGCGCGTGCCGTCTATATAGCCAATCAGACTTGCGCGATACTATGTACGTAGTCAGCGACACTAGACATTTCAGCAGGTAGCAGACACTGCTCGCCGACACTTGAAAGTGTCGACTCAAGTCCTCATTTCTGTCGCCGACCGTTTCAAAAGTGTCGGCAGACAAAGCATAAATTGAGCTTTAGGCTATTCTATGTGATCTCATTTTGATATCGTAATATTTTTTTTCACTTGATTAATTTTATTTCCCTTTCCCAGGATATTTGACTAATTATTAGAAGAAGTCTAGAGGCTTCATTATTTAATCAGAAAAAGTAATTAAACACCAATGTAAAAACACAAGCTCAGAAATGGAAACTATGTGACCTTGGGGTTGACGATGATCTCCAGGTCCATGTGGTTCTTGTCCTGGAGCCTCTTGATGGCGGGCAGAGAGATCCACAGGTTGTTGGTGTTGAAGATCTTGAACTTGGTGACGGACTTGAACTCGTCGACGTGCGCCTTCGGCACCTGAGCGATCTCCAGAAGCCGCAGGTGGTTCTCGTACTGGATGAGGGTGCCACCCTGTGGAGGGAGGGGGAACAGGGTTATTATTACAGGCGTAAAGGTTTCATTTGTTTTGGTTTTTAGATACTTTTATGGTGTTTTGTAGTCATTGTTATTTCAGTTTTAGATAGTCGGTTTAATTGACTTTTAGCATTTTAGGGGTGGTATATTTTAAAGGTGTAATAAAGATAGAAGAACAGGTAAATGCAACAGGTATTGTGTAATACAAACAAATCAAACAGAGGTATCATTTCTAGGGGTTATTAACCAGCTGGCCCCGGTCAAATCGGTCAGGTTTAAAACTAGAACTGAACCCTGGATCAATGCAGCAATCATTGAAGCCATTACGGTTAGAAATGATAGCCTGCAGAAATACAAGAAGATAAAAGATGAAGCTTCTTTCGGCTTGTTTAAAAAGCACCGAAATGAAGTAAATAGGTAGATCAAAAAGGCCAAATTAGAGTTCTATAATGAGGTAATTGCAGAGAATAAGGATGATCCTCAAAAGCTCTGAAAATCTTTAAAACAATTGGGCTACAATAACAAACTTAAAACAAGATCACTCAACTTGAACTTAAACTCTGAAGGCACCCTAACATCTGATAAATCCCTTGTCGCTGGCATCTTTAATAGATTTTTTACAACCATTGCTAGCACCTTGGTTAGTAAACTACCCTCCCACTCTGGACGGTATGGTAAAGACCACATTGAGAGCTTTTACTCGAATTTAGGAGTACGGTCGGACGACTTCCAGTTTCAGGAGGTGTCAGAGGAGGTGGTGCTGTTGAAGCTCAGGGCCCTTAAGCCGTCCAAAGCTACAGGTATTGACAACATCCCAAGCAGGTTCATCCGAGATACAGCTGATTTGATTTCACCGTATATTACTCATATAATCAATCTGTCTATTAGAGAAGGTCATGTCCCCCATGATTTCAAACAAGCCAGGGTAATCCCCCTTCATAAAAAAGGAAGTAAACTAGAACCAGGAAATTATCGCCCAGTCTCAATTCTCTCTTCCATAGCTAAGTTAATGGAAAGAGTCATTTTTGAACAAATTGACAGTTACCTTGCATCTCGGGAGCTCCTGTTTAAATTTCAGTCTGGATTCAGAAAATCACATTCAACTGACACCTGTTTGCTTTTTCTAACCGATCACATCAGAAAGGAAGTAGACTCTGGTAAATACTGTGGTATGGTCATGCTGGACCTTCAAAAAGCATTTGACACCGTTAACCATGATGTTCTTCTGTGTAAGCTCGGGGCTCTGGGCTTCAACAGCACTTCCCTCAACTGGGTTAGGTCCCACCTGGAGGGTAGGGAGCAGGTGGTGGACATAAACGGAACGCTGTCCTGTCCCCTCCCCCTGACGTGTGGGGTCCCCCAGAAGTATTTTAGGGCCTTTATTCTTTTTAATTTAATAATTTAATTTGATTGCAACCTGTTCCTTTTCATAGACGACTCCGCCCTCTTGTTCTCTCACAAGGACAGGGGGGAGATCGAAAGGAAATTGAGCAGTGAGCTTCACCGTGTTAGTGTGTGGCTCTCGGACAACAAATTATCACTTCATCTGGGGAAAACGGAGTCTATTTTATTTGGGTCAAATTTTAATTTAAAAAAGTCCCCCGGGTTTAACATCATGGTGGGTGACGTAGCTGTTAACACCAAGGAGGAGATTACGTACCTTGGCTGCATTTTAGATAACAAACTCTCTGGAGAGAGCATGGCCTCAAAAGTAATTTCCAAAGTAAATCAAAAAACCAAATTCTTAGCCAGAATTTCATCCTTCATAGACAAGAGCGCCCTCGAAACCTTGGCAAATGCTCTGATTCAATGTCATTTTGACTATGCTTGCTCCTCCTGGTTCACAGCAATCACCATAAAACTTAAAAACAGGCTTCAGACATCTCAGAATAAATGAATACGGGTTATCCTGAAACTGCATCCCAGAGTCCATCTCCTCCCCTCTCACTTCCTTAGCCTTAGGTAGCTCAGAGTGGAGGAGAGGGTTTCCCAGATCAAACTGTGCATGGTTTTCAGGATTTTTAAACGGGAGGCTCGTCGCTACCTCTCTGACTACTTCTGTAAAGTCAGTGATGTACATGGCTACTCCACAAGAGGAAGCACCTCCAACATTGTTCCCCCCAAATTTAAATCTTTAAAGGGTAAATGTACCTTCTCCTACTCAGCAGCTATTTTATGGAACAAACTCCCTGAGAGTATAAAGACCCTTAATTCCAGGTTTTCTTTTAAGCTCGCCTTGAAAAAATGGCTGGTTGGTTCCCAAATGGGTTCCTAACCTTTTATTTTTTCTTTTGTCTCTTGTATGCTCGCAGTTTTTAAACCCTAGGTAGGTCTTTGATTTATTATATGAGCTGGTCTCTCTTTTTATTTATTGATTGGTGCATTTTTTGTTGTTATTTAAATAACCATTCAGTCAATGACTAATCAGTCATTGAGTGTATGGTTGTGTTGTTAAATGTTTTCATTGTTTGTGTTGTTGTTGCCCGCGCACACACGCGCTCTTACCTGTATACATATTCACTCCACTTGTCCCATACAAAGGACCACAATGGAAACAAGCCCTTGGGCTTTATTGTGTTTTATTCCTTTTGATCAATATTTTTGTTGTATTGTCTTGCACAATTCTGCTCTTATTGAATCAATAAAGTTATCAATCAATCAAAAACTAATTCTAAAAATGTATTTAACGTAGTAGTTTGGAATGGAATTCACGCCAGGCCCTGGGTGATTTAACTTGTTGCCTTACATGATCCTAAATGCCCAGGGTAGGAAAATAAAAAAAGTGCCTCATCAGGTTCGCTATGTATATATTAGGGATGTCACAATATATCGTCCCACAATATATTGCGATATCAAAACGTGACAATACGTATCGTTGAGATGAAATCTCATATCGTGAGAAAAAGAAGCTGAAAATGGTGACACTGATCTGCATCTGATTGCATGCTCGCTCTCCTTTTCATTGCTTTGTTTGAGCAGACGAGGGACGTTACAGACACGGAGGATGAAAATGGTGAAATTACTCACATTAGCGTGGAGGATGCCCCCTCAACTTACAAATCGATCGCAAAAAAATATTGTTAAAATATCGTATCGTATCGTTATCGTGAACCCAATATCGTGTGTATCGTGACACCCCTAATATACATATACATATATATATATATATATATATATATATATATATATATATATATATATATATATATATATATAAAATAAAGAAACAAACAATGAAAGCATGTGAAGCGCAGTGACCTTGACGTCGGCTCTGGT
Organism: Poromitra crassiceps; assembly: GCF_964638095.1. NCBI lineage: Eukaryota > Metazoa > Chordata > Actinopteri > Beryciformes > Melamphaidae > Poromitra > Poromitra crassiceps. The sequence goes on along the minus strand of NC_139626.1, from coordinate 60,469,674 downwards.
CTTGTCGGTGACTTCCATGATGAACTCGCAGCGGCGGTCGGCGGGCTGGCTCATCAGGTGGTTGAGGATGAACAGGTCCACGGTGGCGCCCAGGTTGTCGATGTTGGACAGGAAGAGGTACTCCTTGCCCTCGGCGATGAGCGCCTCCAGCAGGCCGGAGTTGGCGAAGCTAGCGTAGATGTCCCCGTGTCCCGGAGGGTACCAGGCCTCACCGTTCTTCCCGCTCACGCCCATGTCTCTGGCTATGGGCAGCAGAGACTCCTTGTTGATCCTCGGATACCTGCAGGAGGACAGTCCCCAATCCATCACAACATGTCCCCAATCCATCACAACATGTCCCCAGTCCATCACAACATGTCCCCAATCCATCACAACATGTCCCCAATCCATCACATGTCCCCAGTTTATCACAACATGTCCCCAATCCATCACAACATGTCCCCAATCCATCACATGTCCCCAGTTTATCACAACATGTCCCCAATCCATCACAACATGTCCCCAATCCATCACAACATGTCCCCAGTCCATCACAACATGTCCCCAATCCATCACAACATGTCCCCAATCCATCACAACATGTCCCCAGTCCATCACATGTCCCCAATCCATCACAACATGTCCCCAATCCATCACATGTCCCCAATCCATCACAACATGTCCCCAGTCCATCACATGTCCCCAATCCATCACAACATGTCCCCAATCCATCACATGTCCCCAGTCCATCACATGTCCCCAATCCATCACAACATGTCCCCAATCCATCACAACATGTCCCCAGTCCATCACATGTCCCCAGTCCATCACAACATGTCCCCAGTCCATCACAACATGTCCCCAGTCCATCACATGTCCCTAGTCCATCACAACATGTCCCCAGTCCATCACAACATGTCCCCAGTCCATCACATGTCCCCAATCCATCACATGTCCCCAGTCCATCACAACATGTCCCCAATCCATCACAACATGTCCCCAGTCCATCACAACATGTCCCCAATCCATCACAACATGTCCCCAATCCATCACAACATGTCCCCAATCCATCACAACATGTCACAACATGTCCCCAGTCCACCACAACATGTCCCCAGTCCATCACATGTCCCCAGTCCATCACATGTCCCCAATCCATCACATGTCCCCAGTCCATCACAACATGTCCCCAATCCATCACATGTCCCCAGTCCATCACAGCATGTCCCCAGTCCATCACAGCATGTCCCCAGTCCATCACAACATGTCCCCAGTCCATCACGTGACAAAACATGATTCTGAGTAGGATTTGTGCATGTCTGTGGGTTTTGTTTTTTTGGCTCTGGTTGAAGGTGTGTATGTGGACTCGGTGGTGTCTGTGTGTGTGTGTGTGTGTGTGTGTGTGTGTGTGTGTGTGCGTGTGCGTGTTTGTGCGCATGTGTGCACCTGCCCTGGTTGAAGGTGTGTATGTGCACTCGGTGGTGTCTGTGTGTGTGTGTGTGTGTGTGTGTACCTGCTCTGGTTGAAGGTGTGTATGTGCACTCGGTGGTGTCTGTGTGTGTGTGTGTGTGTGTGTGTGTACCTGCTCTGGTTGAAGGTGTGTATGTGCACTCGGTGGTGTCTGTGTGTGTGTGTGTGTGTGTGTGTGTGTGTGTGTGTGTGTCTGTGTGTGTGTGTACCTGCTCTGCTTGAAGGTGTGTATGTGCACTCGGTGGTGTCTGTGTGTGTGTCTGTCTGTGTGTGTGTGTGTGTGTGTACCTGCTCTGGTTGAAGGTGTGTATGTGCACTCGGTGGTGTGTGTATTTCTGCAGGATCTTCTCGGTGTCCTCGTCGGTGTTGAAGGAGTTCATGAGGACCAGCGGCACGTCCACGTTATAAGTCTTGTTCAGATGCTGAGGAGGAGGAGATTTTTTTATTTTTTTATTTTAGGGACATGATTCATTTCAAAAGGTTATTGATAGATTAATTGATAATGAAAACAATGTATTGCAGCCCTATTAAGACAACAATAAACATATTCTACATGATCAGTGTGTGTTCAGGCCCTGGTTTTCCCCACAGGGATAAATAAAAATAGTAAATCAACACTGAATCACATGGGATAGAAAACACTATCGTTTTTTTTTTTTTTTGATTTCCCCTCATTTTCTCCCCAATTGTACTTGGCCAATTTCCCCCTGCTCTCCCGGTCGCTGCTCCACCCTCTGCTGATCTTGGGAGAGCTAGACTAGCACCATGCTTCCTCCGACACATGCACAGTTGCCAGACGTGCAACATGCTTGACCGTTTCCTCCCACAGAGAGCGGAGCAGCATGTGACTCAGTAGTTAAGCTGCTCTGTGCGTCTGTACCTCGATCATGTGACTCAGTAGTTAAGCGGCTCTGTGGTCTGTACCTCGATCATGTGACTCAGTAGTTAAGCTGCTCTGTGTGTCTGTACCTCGGTCATGTGACTCAGTAGTTAAGCTGCTCTGTGGTCTGTACCTCGATCATGTGACTCAGTAGTTAAACTGCTCCGTGTGTCTGTACCTCGATCATGTGACTCAGTAGTTAAACTGCTCTGTGCGTCTGTACCTCGATCATGTGACTCAGTAGTTCAACTGCTCTGTATGTCTGTACCTCGATCATGTGACTCAGTAGTTAAGCTGCTCTGTGTGTCTGTACCTCGATCATGTGACTCAGTAGTTAAGCTGCTCTGTGCGTCTGTACCTTGGTCATGTGACTCAGTAGTTAAGCTGCTCTGTGCGTCTGTACCTCGATCATGTGACTCAGTAGTTAAGCTGCTCTGTGCGTCTGTACCTCGATCATGTGACTCAGTAGTTAAGCTGCTCTGTGCGTCTGTACCTCGATCATGTGACTCAGTAGCTAAGCGGCTCCGTGCGTCTGTACCTCAATCATGTGACTCAGTAGTTAAGCTGCTCTGTGTGTCTGTACCTCGATCATGTGACTCAGTAGTTAAGCGGCTCTGTGCGTCTGTACCTCGATCATGTGACTCAGTAGTTAAGCTGCTCTGTGCGTCTGTACCTCGATCATGTGACTCAGTAGTTAAGCTGCTCCGTGCGTCTGTACCTCGATCATGTGACTCAGTAGTTAAGCTGCTCCGTGCGTCTGTACCTCGATCATGTGACTCAGTAGTTAAGCTGCTCCGTGCGTCTGTACCTCGATCATGTGACTCAGTAGCTAAGCGGCTCTGTGCGTCTGTACCTCGATCATGTGACTCAGTAGTTAAGCTGCTCTGTGCGTCTGTACCTCGATCATGTGACTCAGTAGTTAAACTGCTCTGTGCGTCTGTACCTCGATCATGTGACTCAGTAGTTAAGCTGCTCTGTGTGTCTGTACCTCGATCATGTGACTCAGTAGTTAAGCTGCTCTGTGTGTCTGTACCTCGATCATGTGACTCAGTAGTTAAACTGCTCTGTGCGTCTGTACCTCGATCATGTGACTCAGTAGTTAAACTGCTCTGTGCGTCTGTACCTCGATCATGTGACTCAGTAGCTAAGCTGCTCTGTGCGTCTGTACCTCGATCATGTGACTCAGTAGTTAAGCTGCTCTGTGCGTCTGTACCTCGATCATGTGACTCAGTAGTTAAACTGCTCCGTGCGTCTGTACCTCGATCATGCGACTCGGTAGCTAAGCGGCTCTGTGCGTCTGTACCTCGATCTGCTGCACCGTCAGGTCCAGGAAGGTGTTCTCGTTGCGGACGCTGATCAGACTCTTGGGGCCCTTGCAGCCCATGCTGGTTCCCAGGCCGCCGTTCAGCTTCACCACCACCAGCTTGTTCAGGCTGTCAGTGATGCTGTCAGGAAGACCCTTCGCCTTGATCCTCTCATAGGGCTGGATCTGACCCAGGCACGGGACGGGACACAGGGGCGGGACAGGGAGGAGACGACAGGGGGGACACAGGGATGGGGATAGGGGGGACAGAGAGGAGACAGGGGTTACAGAGACAGCTAATCTGGCCTTGACGATAACACATGGTCATTTTCAACAGCTCTGAAGTAGGCCTGGGCAATATATGGTGATACTACAGTATATTGAGATTGCGATATGAGACTCCATATCGTCTCAGATTCTGGGTATCGTGATTTCGTGATACGGCACAAGTGTTGTCTTTTCCTGGTTTTAAAGGCTGCATCACAGTCAAGTGATGTCATTTTCTGATCTAACCAGACTGTTCTAGCTGTTCTATCATTTCCCTTTACCCACTTATTCATTACAGTACCTCCACATTACTGAGGATTATACATGTGTGTGTGTGGGGGGGGGGGGGGGGGATCATTGTGTCAATATGTTGTGAACACACCAAATACTCAGGGAAGAAAACCCTGTCATAGAAAATACCAAGATATGTATGTATGTATGTATCAAGATATACTGTGTATCAAGATACTGTGTATGTATCAAGATACTGTGTATCAAGATACTGTGTATCAAGATACTGTGTATGTATCAAGATACTGTGTATGTATCAAGATACTGCGTATGTATCAAGACACTGTGTATGTATCAAGACGCTGTGTATGTATCAAGATACTGTGTATGTATCAAGATACTGCGTATGTATCAAGACACTGTGTATGTATCAAGACACTGTGTATGTATCAAGATACTGTGTATGTATCAAGACACTGTGTATGTATCAAGACACTGTGTATGTATCAAGATACTGTGTATGTATCAAGACACTGTGTATGTATCAAGATACTGCGTATGTATCAAGATACTGTGTATGTATCAAGACACTGTGTATGTATCAAGATACTGTGTATGTATCAAGATACTGCATATGTATCAAGACACTGTGTATGTATCAAGATACTGCGTATGTATCAAGATACTGCATATGTATCAAGATACTGCGTATGTATCAAGATACTGTGTATGTATCAAGATACTGCGTATGTATCAAGATACTGAATATGTATCAAGATACTGTGTATGTATCAAGATACTGCGTATGTATCAAGATACTGTGTATGTATCTGTACTGTGTATGTATCAAGATACTGTGTTTGTATCAAGATACTGCGTATGTATCAAGATACTGTGTATGTATCTGTACTGTGTATGTATCTGTACTGTGTATGTATCAAGACACTGTGTATGTATCTGTACTGTGTATGTATCAATATACTGTGTATGTATCTGTACTGTGTATGTATCAAGATACTGTGTATGTATCAAGACACTGTGTATGTATCTGTACTGTGTATGTATATGTACTGTGTATGTATCAAGACACTGTGTATGTATCTGTACTGTGTATGTATCTGTACTGTGTATGTATCAAGATACTGTGTATGTATCAAGATACTGTGTATGTATCAAGATACTGTGTATGTATCAAGATACTGTTTATGTATCTGTACTGTGTATGTTTCAAGATACTGCATATGTATCAAGATACTGTTTATGTATCAAGATACTGCGCATGTATCAAGATACTGTGTATGTATCAAGATACTGTTTATGTATCAAGATACTGCGTATGTATCAAGATACTGTGTATGTATCTGTACTGTGTATGTATCAAGATACTGTGTATGTATCAAGATACTGTGTATGTATCTGTACTGTGTATGTATCAAGATACTGTGTATGTATCAAGATACTGTGTATGTATCAAGATACTGTGTATGTATCAAGATACTGTGTATGTATCAAGATACTGTGTATGTATCTGTACAGTGTATGTATCAAGATACTGTGTATGTATCTGTACTGTGTATGTATCAAGATACTGTGTATGTATCTGTACTGTGTATGTATCAAGATACTGTGTATGTATCTGTACTGTGTATGTATCGCCATTCGCCATCCATTCTGCCTGAAAATACAGAGATGTTATTTTTGGTCCATATCGCTCAGCCCTCGTTGTGCTCTTGAATCACTTGGAAAATAGTCTTTAACCAACAGGAAAAAGAATGGTGATAAGATCATTGTTGAACTGAAAACCCTCGACTCTGTGCTAGTGTTTCTTGAAAGATCCGATCGGGATCCTGCCTGAAAAGAATTGTGATATCTATGATATCTTTGCCGTATCGCCCACCCCTACTCTGAAGTCTAAAAAGTCTCATTTTCAAGGCCAAAAAGAAAGAGAGAAAAATACCGTTTTATTATTCCAGTATTCTGTGCGGAGAGATCTTAACTCTTCACTCGATGTTTCTGTTGGATCTCTCTGATGGGTAAAGATGGTGACTTTATTGCTTTCTGTGTCATATGACATTATCTTTATCATTATGTGACAGTTACAGGTCACCAATATTTAACCTGAAAAGAGACCAAAAAACAACACAGCTGAAAATAAAAGAAAAGCAAAATGAACAGAAGATGTTTTGAGGAGACTGGACTGTGACAGAGTGAGAAGTAGGGCTGTGCAATAAAATACGATACGGGAATATATCGCGATATTTTGCCTGACGATATTGTATCGATATTTGGACGCCAAGTATCGATTTTTTTTTTTTTTTGCAGGCCATGCCATGCCAGGCCACCGGGCATCTGCATCTGGTGATTCCCACCCCTAATCGATACTGTATCGATATTTCCCATATCGATGTTTTTGCACAGCCGTGTGTTCAGTAACACACTCAACACACTCAGTAGTTTTGACAAAATGTGTCCACTCAGTTATCAGTATAAAGTGATGTACATATTATTACACTACCTGGGTGGTACACAGTGTGTTGTATCTTTAGCTCTATTATTTAATTTTGAGTAAATTGTGTAGAGTATTGCAATATATCGCGATATGTAATGCATCGCAATGTATCGTGATACAATCGTATCGCGACCCATGTATCGTGATACGTATCGTATTGTGAGGTCCTTGCCAGCCCTACTGAGGAGACTGGACTAGACTGTGACAGACTGAGGAGACTGGACTGGACTGGACTGTGACAGACTGGACTGCGACAGACTGAGGTCAAGGCCGAGGTCAGGCAGGCTTGCATGTAAACAGCGGGCAGTTTGCTCTAGAGAGGGTCAGACAACTGTTACCCAACACAGCCTTCACTCTGTCCTGTCCCAGCATGCAACTGGCCTGCTCAAGGTCAGCTTAGGAGACTTCAAACACTTTTAACAGCAAAGAAGAAAACAAGATCATTTAAACTTTTATAATTTATACATTCATTTAGCGGGGGGTGGGGGTGGGGGGGCGGATTTGTTGGGAGAAAAAAAAGTATTTTCAATATTTCAGGTAGAAAAGTAAAAAACCTTTAACACATTCACTGCCAGCCATTTTTTCAATACTGTAGGTAGCTTCTGCCAAGTGGTTTTTTTGAGGATTCTGGCTCATCTTTCAAAAGCCGAGGATTATTTTCTGCTAGGATTTTGTGAATACAAAATATCTCAAAAGAACTAATAGAATGTGTGCTTTCTCTGTCTAAAAGAGTTAGTTTGTAGAGTTAGTAGTTATGTAGACATTAGCAGTTGAATGCAGCATGGTTTCAGCGTCTGAAAATTTAAGCTGAGATAAATGGCTTTTTGTGAAATTCGATAGAACAGTCACTTTAACCATTTATTTTTCGCATCAGTAAGACGTCAGACATCTAAACAATAGTTTTGAACAGTAATTTCCTCCATAACAGCAGGAAACCCCCCTCTCCTTCAAACTCCTCCCTCCGTGGGCGTTCTCCTCCGCCCTCCTTGGCTCTGCAGCGGGTCTGTCACAAGCGAGTTTCTGCTGCCTGTCTGCTGCCTGGCTGCCCCTCGTCGGGCGAGTCTGGATGGGCTCGCTCGTTTCTTGGGGTTTCGGTTGAGAGCTTTGATGAAGCTTTTGCGATTCTGGGCTTATTTATGCTGCGTGTTTCAAAGTGTGCACCCAGTCTATTTTTGGAACCCCCCACCGTTGTGCGCCACCGTTGTGCGCCAGCGCGAAAGCGTTTTCGCCAAACCATTCTACAGTATGAGAATGGTTTCCTCGCGCTTTCCCCTGCAGTTTTGGCTCGGCTTTTTCTACTCTGGAGAGCACTGTCGCCACTTAGTGGGTCGGTGGAATGGGTTGTACACGTTCGGTGGCTCCCATATTTATATAGGAGATGTAAAAGGGTTAGATCCACGTCCCACCGTCAAAAAAAAAAAAAATCACGGCAGTGAACGTGTTAATAGATGGCTAGTTCATTATAGAACAATTATTCGTCCAGCAAACAAAGGCAAACAAACATTCAATCTTACATCTCCAGTCTTTATAAGAGTTTCTTGTATGATGTGTATAAGTTACCTAAAGTTCCATCATCTCACACATGACATCACATAGTGAAGTGTTAGCATGGAGCACCATGGGGTCTATTCTCTAATCAATCAAGTGTCCAGTTGACCAATGGACAAATCTAACAAAACTCACTGAATTCATTTAACTTAACTTAACTTAACTTAACAGGACAATAAAATCTCCACAGAGTGAGACGGAAAGCATGACAGATGTCCCACACAGGACAAGTACAGCTATATTTATGGACTGACCGTGTGTGTGTGTGTGTGTGTGTGTGTGTGTGTGTGTGTGTGTGTGTGTGTGTGTGTGTGTGTGTGTGTGTGTGTGTGTTTGTGTGTGTGTGTGTGTGTCTGTGTCTGTGTGTGTGTGTTGCATTCATGACCTTAACATGTGGCACCACAGCAATACTTTGACTCAGCGAGCATGCAGCCATCCAACAACAACAACAACAACAACAACAACAACAACAACAACAACAGTGTTGCTGTAGTATTTACATTAAGAACAGTAAGAAGCTGCTAACTGCACTGCATCCTGTAGCCTGCTTGACCATTTCAACATTAAACATTTGAAGCATTTGGTTTCAAAGTGAGACATCCACCACTGGAGAAAGTGACTCCTTCTCTTACACGCACGGCCAGTTGACAGCCGCTGTTGATTGTTTTTTTCCTAGACGGTCTTTCTGTACAAACCAACATTGATGGACTTTCAAATTCACGCAAGGAAACGGAAGTTATTGTTTTAGTTTTTGCCTTCAACTGACAGCTTTTTGCTTTTCTATCAGGCCCAAAATCCACCGGTCATTTTAGGGTTTAAACATGACGGTGGTTTGTAAAATGATGCAAATTCAGCCCGTGGATGACAAAGTGAAAACAGTTTTACAGACCTGCTCGTCCAGATCAGATAGTAGAGATATTAAATCATGAACTCGGGGGTTGATTTCCCCCCAAAATTGATCGATTTCATTTCAGAATGAAACTCATTGAAACCATACTAGGCTAAATGCTGCGAAAGGAACTGAATCTAGTTTCATGCTCTAGGAGAGAAATTCAACATTGGACAAATAAAACCCGCGAGTCTCTGCTGCTGACATTGAACTTCACGTCGCTGTGAGACTGAGGTGAACACTAGGATTGGGAAAGCAGCAGAACCACCTGATAGGGACCAACCTGTGGACTTCACATCACTGTGAGACTGAAGTGAACACTAGGATTGGGAAAGCAGCAGAACCGCCTGATAGGGACCAGCCTGTGGACTTCACGTCACTGTGAGACTGAAGTGAACAGTGGGACTGTGAAAGCAGCAGAACCACCTGATAGGGACCAGCCTGTGGACTTCACGTCACTGTGAGACTGAAGTGAACAGTGGGACTGTGAAAGCAGCAGAACCGCCTGATAGGGACCAGCCGGTGGACTTCACGTCGCTGTGAGACTGAAGTGAACAGTGGGACTGTGAAAGCAGCAGAACCGCCTGATAGGGACCAGCCGGTGGACTTTGTGTGGCCTGTTTTCACTGACATGAAGGTCATGGACCAGCAGGTCAACATTACACAAGGCGCCACACAGAGGGGATCTGCTGCTGTTTTATAAGGCATTACAATTTTCCAAACAGTAATGATATTACAGTTACTAATGAAGTAACTTCAAGTTACTGCATTACTTTCTCCAGCGCTGGCACAGCGTTAAAACAAACTGTGGCGATGGGTAGGTCTGGCTATGCGAGACTACTGCGTTGCCAGAACGGGATTATTTTTTTGTCCTATATAGGCAACTGGGGGAATAGCGTGATCCTACCGGTCCTGCCGGTGAAACCCCTCGCTGTCAGGTGAAAAGAAGCGGCTGGCAACTGCACATGTATCGGAGGAAGCGTGGTGCTAGTCTACAACTCTCCCCAGATCGGCAGAGGGATGTGGAGCAACGACATCGGGGAGAATTGGACAAGCACAATTAGGGAGACAAAAGATTCTTGAAAAAGAAAAAAAGTTGATAACACGAAAGCAGTTTTTCCGACCTCTTGGTACAGTACAGACCGAGGAGCTGGAGGGGGAGGAGCTAGGGCTGGAGGGGGAGGAGCTAGGGCTGCAACTCTGGATTGTTTTCATTGTGGATGATCTTAGAAACAGCTGGATGGACGTGTCACTTTCATTTACTGATGACTGACGCCGCTCGTATCTTGTTTAACCCATTGATACCTGATGCAGCATTTGTGTGTGTATCCCTTTAAGACGCGGTTCGCGGTCTTAAAGGGATACACACACAAATGAGGGATACACACACAAATGAGGGATACACACACAAATGCTGCATCAGGTATCAATGGGTTAAGACCTACAGTATGCCTCCAATGAACCCAACCGAGATGTGTGTGTGTGTGTGTGTGTGTGTGTGTGTGTGTGTGTGTGTGTGTGCGTGTGCGTGTGTGTGTATGCGCGTGCGTGCGTTGTGTGTGTGTGTGTGTGTGTGAGCATCATCGGTGGGCATGCTTGCGTGTGTGTGTGTGCATGTCACGGGTTCATTCTGGATATAGTGTTTCACATTCTCTGTCCAACCTTTATGACTGTAACCACGACCTTTCAATTATGAGTCATCACGACCTGCGGGATCAAACGCGCGTCGCGGCCCGCGGCCTGTAAAGCACACAATCAACAGCAGAGTGTGTGTGTGTGTGTGTGTGTGTGTGTGTGTGTGCGTGTGCGTGTGTGTGTGCTTGTGGAGGGAGATCCTCATAACCGCCCTGGGTCCATTGGGAGACACATGTCACCCTCCTCACCACACATCAGATGTTTGAATGCTGCGGCGGTCAGACTATTCTTAGGCCTAACCTTCTGTCAGCCTGGGTATTTTGGGAACGTCGGTGGGGGACAGACGCATGACGTGCGTGTCCCAACACACACACACACACACACACACACACACACACACACACACACACAGACACGTGTCTCTGTGTGTGTGTGTGTGTGTTGGCCGGACTCGGAGATAGTCAAATGTCAGCATGCTGATAAAGCCTGTATGTTCTCTGTTCCCCCAGATCTGGTTTCCCTCTCCTGGTTCCGACGGTGTAAGGTCGGAAATGAACGGCGGCTCGGGATAAAATGGCTGTAAAATGAAAAAGAAAACCGTGCTTGGAATTGGGGATGACGGAGGCATTTAAATGCCCGCGTAAAAAATTCAAGAGTTAACTATTTGAACGTTACTCTGTGCTTGCAAAGCGCAACTCGAAAAATGGCCAGCTGCTAGGGCATCCATAGCAGCACAAGCAGCGCCCTCTCCTCCTACTAGCATTGTTTAGTGACAGGAAGCTCACGCTAGCTGGCCAGCTAGTTCACTAGATAACGTTAAGAACACAGAGGTTTTTTTTTTTAAATATGCAAACGACCCGCTGAGTCACGACTAGAAACACATCAATGAAACTGAAACAGTGGCTGCCCAGGGCCTACAAAGTTGTCAGTCTACTATTTGATACTGTACATGTATATGTGTACGTATATCTATTAGGGGTGTCAAAAATAATCAATTATAAGATGCATCGCGATGCGGACGTGCACGATTCTGCATCGATTCACAAATGCCAAAAATCGATTATAAAAAAAATATATATATATATATATATATATATATATATATATATATATAATATATATGTTTAATAATCGAATAAAATATAATGGAAGTACATGCAGTTGTTTATTTGGATCATAATACAATGCAATTCCAAATGCACTTTTATTTTAAAAGTAGCCACAGTGAGAAAAAAGAAAGTGAGAAAAAATAAATCATGTATTGGGGAAAAAAGTGATGCATCGATTTAAGATGCATCGAGATGCATCGATAATCGTAATCGAATCGAATCGTAGCCCTCTGAATCGTAATCGAATCGTGAGGCCAGTGAAGATTCACAGCCCTAATATCTATATATGTACATGTATATGTGTACGCTATATATGTGCACGGTGGCTCAGTGGTAGAGCTGTCGCCACGCAGTCAGAAGGTCCTGAGTTCGATTCTCGCCTGGGACACTGTGGGCGCTGTGGTTGTGTTCCCCCCCATATCTTCAGTGCCTACTGCCCAGGTGGGGTATCTCGTCGTAAGGGCCTTTCTGTCTATGTGGAGTTTGCATGTTCTCCCCGTGCTCCCCCAGGGGGGTTCCTCCGTATATAACCCCCCCCCACTAAAAACATGCAGAAGATCAGATCGTCATCATCATCCGACCAGTGACGACAACATCCGAAGTCGGTCCCCGGGCGCTGTACGAGAAAGCGACCACTGCTCCTGGCCTGCCCCAGGAGGAAGGACAAAGCCAGGATGGGTTAAATGCAGAGGACAAATTTCACCGGCCACCGTCAGCATGTGTGTGTTGTGGCCCTCCGTGCATGTGTTGTAGTGTGTTGTGTGACAATAAAGACGGGCTGCCGTCTGAAAAAAATCGTTTCGTTTATATTATTATGTCTATTTGATATGTTGACATTATGCTTTTTTGTCTTTTGCCATAGGGCATGCTGTTTGAAATGATTTTCTGCCAAGTACATTACATACCATGACAGGCAATCAACAATGTTGTTGAGATTAGAAATTAGGATTTTTTTTTTTTTTACTGTGATTGTTTATGAACCTTTAGAAATAAAATATGCCTATAAGAGTAATTGAATATCGGTCTGTCACGCAACATAAGGTATTTCCCAACATTTGATGAAATTGCCGTGGAAATTATATTACATAATATATACAAGAGACACTCCACTCATTGTAAAGTTGCAATATGCAACCTTCTACCATTTAAAAATAAATAAATAAATAAATAAATAAATAAATAAATAAATAAATAAATAAATACATACATACATACATACATACATACATACATACATACATACATACATACATAAATAAAATAAATAAGTAAATAAATAAATAAATAAATAGGATATGTTATACATTATTACATCACAGTGTGTTCAGGACCACATCCTCCTGCCATTTGTCTGAATGAGCTTTTCAGTGATGTCGGGACGTACATGTATACTGTCAGGTGACTGGATGAGCTTGGATTTGGTTAGTCTGAGTTTAAGATTTGATGAATAAATTGATGCGATAGCGGCCGCCATGCTGGTCTGAAGTTAACATCACATTGAGACTTAAAGTCGAACTGAACCTGTTCGTCACGTGCATAATGAGTCCGTTTCAGACTGAAAACATAGTTTGTCTAAGATGACAGGTTGAGAGGCGGGTCATAGTATCATGTCGATGATTTTATTTGACAATTCTGGGGACTGGATTGGGTTTTGGCCAATCCTGGCGTGTTCCGCCTCCAAATCGAGTGGGATTCACAGGGGTTAAAGCAAAATAAAATATTTTGACTGAAATTTTTTCGAGGCCTATTTTAGCTATTTCGGGCTTTCTAGAGTGTCCGCTTTTTCCCCACCGTGCCGTCGCTTCACATGGGTTTTCATGTAAAAAAGGGCAGACAGTGTGTACATCACACTCATTTCACTCTCAAGTTACCAAACATCCAGTAGGCCTAATGATGCATGAATTGTGTTCTGGGCTGATGTTATAAGATTCCACGTAGGTATGCCAACAGAGACATATGAAAATGACTGGCTATAATAAATCACAATTAATATATACCGTAAATTCCGGACTATAAGCCGCGGCTTTTTTCCCGTTTTTTGGCCCCTGCGGCTTATATAACGGTGCGTCTTATCTATGGATTTTTTCAGAAAAAAAAAAAAAAAAAAAAAAAAATCTCTCTTTTTTAGCACTCTTTCTAACTATAAATCCACTTCTGTTTTAATTTCCTCTCTTGCCCTCTTTTCACCACACCGCGGACACTGTGTGCACTGTAAAAATAAACAACGGTGGTGTTGTGTTATGTTGTTTTGTTGAAATGTTGTAATACGGTAAATGGGAGCTTCCTCAAACAGCCATCTCTTCCCGACAATCCCCTCTGTGCGTGACCACTTACATATGGTAATTACGGTAAGCAAACGGCCACTCGGGCAACAACTCCCTCCCCCGACTACCAGGAGAAAATCACAAACTTCGGCGAATTCACACAAAGGAAGATCAAGGAATATTCACAACAAGACGAGCAGTAGAAGCAACACTCTCACTTACCATGGGGAAGGTACGCAGAAATTCACACAAGGCAGCTTTCAAGTTGAAAGCAGTCAATCTCGCATTAAAAGAGAGCAGCCGCCGATCAAACAGAGCAGCCGCGCGTAACCTGGGCAAAAGGGACTGTCCGTCCGGGGGAGAACTACTGAACAACTCCCTCCCGACTATCAGGAGAAAATCACAAACTTCGGCGAATTCACACAAAGGAAGATCACGGAATATTATAGGAGTGTGAAAACATCCACAATTACCAACGGGTTCCAAAACGCTGGACTGCTGCGGGATGAAGAGGATGACGCCACGGGGACTGCCCCCTAGTCCGATACCTCACGAGTCCGATACCTCACGAGTCCGACACCTCATGGTTTTGGGTTAGGGTCTGGGGGAGGTTAGGTTTAGGCGTGGGGGTGGGAGAGGTTAGGTTTTGGGTTAGGGTCTGGGGGATGTTAGGTTTAGGCGTGGGGGTGGGAGAGGTTAGGTTTTGGGTTAGGGTCTGGGGGAAGTTAGCCTCTTTTTTCGGACTCGTGAGGTGTCGGACTCGTGAGGTATCGGACTCGTGCCATGGCACCTGAAGGAGAGAGGAGAGTGGTTGACGAAGCCACCCTGAACCTGTTCGTTTCCGACACTGAAGATGAGGACTTTGGTGGTTTCAGTACGCAGGAAGAAGAGGAAGACGAGGATTAGTGACTTGACTTCTCTGGTTACAGGTTTGCTGCACATATACGGTAGCCTATTGTTGTGTGATTTTGTCTGGGGATTAGTGACCTGACTTTTGTTTTGTTTTGTTGAAATGTTAATAAATGGGAGCTTCCCCAAACAGCGATCTCTTTCCCGACATTCCTCTCTGTGCACGAACCCTTTCATATGGTAATTAAACATCAAAACACCCGCGGCTTATAGTCCGGTGCGGCTTATAGAAGAAAAAAATAGTCAATTTTGGTCCCGCGGCTTATACACCGGTGCGTCTTATAGTCCGGAATTTACGGTAGATGTTTTTTATCGAGTCAAACAAGTAGGTTAAGGGATCAGTATAACAATTATAATTAACAGTAGCCACAGGAACTACAACAACATTGTCAAACATATGTCCCAAATAAAAAAACTCTCGTAACGGACAAGCCCGTCTTTTATTGTCACACGAACACCACAATACATGCATGCGGCCACAACACACTCATGCTGACTAGGGGTGGGACAAAATATCGATACTCACGGTATCGCGATATTTCCACTTGCGATACGTTATCGATACACTGGCACCAAGTATCGATATGTTTATTACATTTTTTTTTTTTTTTTTTTTTTTTTTTTTTTTGTATTTTTCACATTTCATATCTGGCTCCAATAGACGGAAATCCGTCGTAGCGACGGAGAACTTTAATCCCTGGATTCAGTGTGTTGTGGCGCTCCCCTCGGGAAGAGCCTGCTGACGGGAGGAGTGGAGCTCAGCGAGCCACAGGCAGCCAGCTGCCTTCGTGTTGCCGAGCGGAGAGTGCAGCACGTCGGCCTGGAATCTCCGAGGTGCGACCCCTGACAAGCACATGCACGCGCCATTATCGCTGCTGTAACGATACGATATCCCTGGAATGCGCATTTTAACGAGCCAGTTACATTTCTTTGCATTCTTAGAGATTATAGTTTTTGTTTTTTGTTCATGTTTCTAACAATTGGCCAAGTTAGTAGTTAGTTTATGGGATAGGAATTCTGCCAGATGACAGGCACTAGGCGCCATTTTCGACTTCATTTGGAAGAGAAAATTATCCAGAAATGAAGATTTGATTGACAGCTGCATGTCGTGATATGATTGGTTGAAATGGGGTAGAAATTTGATAGTACTGGGTGACGTCAGCAAACTGTAAATTACTGTTATCAATGAAATCTTGAAAAACGAACTTTTGATGTGAAAAAGTGTGAAAAACTAAAGAAATTAGATTGTTGTGATTTGTTTTGCATACATTATTAAATAGGTGCACTGCATACCCAGGTATTTGAACCAAAAGAAAAGAAAAGTCATTCTTGGGTTCAGCTCGACTTTAACAGATCAGAGGAGTGGAGTGACAGCGTACAGACAGTCTGGTCATCTTACTCCACTCTGCTCCAGTCTAAATACATGTGCCCCCTCACTGACTCTCATTCGTAAATTCACTAGTCACTACCAGGCCTGTCATCTTTAAACTCAGTTCACTCTGTGTGTCTGTTCTCTCTGTCATCTTTAAACTCAGTTCACTCTGTGTGTCTGTTCTCTCTGTCATCTTTAAACTCAGTTCACTCTGTGTGTCTGTTCTCTCTGTCATCTTTAAACTCAGTTCACTCTGTGTGTCTGTTCTCTCTGTCATCTTTAAACTCAGTTCACTCTGTGTGTCTGTTCTCTGTCATCTTTAAACTCAGTTCACTCTGTGTGTCTGTTCTCTGTCATCTTTAAACTCAGTTCACTCTGTGTGTCTGTTCTCTCTGACATCTTTAAACTCAGTTCACTCTGTGTGTCTGTTCTCTGTCATCTTTAAACTCAGTTCACTCTCTGTGTGTCTGTTCTCTCTGACATCTTTAAACTCAGTTCACTCTGTGTGTCTGTTCTCTCTGTCATCTTTAAACTCAGTTCACTCTGTGTGTCTGTTCTCTCTGTCATCTTTAAACTCAGTTCACTCTGTGTGTCTGTTCTCTCTGTCATCTTTAAACTCAGTTCACTCTGTGTGTCTGTTCTCTCTGTCATCTTTAAACTCAGTTCACTCTGTGTGTCTGTTCTCTCTGACATCTTTAAACTCAGTTCACTCTGTGTGTCTGTTCTCTCTGTCATCTTTAAACTCAGTTCACTCTGTGTGTCTGTTCTCTCTGTCATCTTTAAACTCAGTTCACTCTGTGTGTCTGTTCTCTCTGACATCTTTAAACTCAGTTCACTCTGTGTGTCTGTTCTCTCTGTCATCTTTAAACTCAGTTCACTCTGTGTGTCTGTTCTCTCTGACATCTTTAAACTCAGTTCACTCTGTGTGTCTGTTCTCTCTGTCATCTTTAAACTCAGTTCACTCTGTGTGTCTGTTCTCTCTGTCATCTTTAAACTCAGTTCACTCTGTGTGTCTGTTCTCTCTGACATCTTTAAACTCAGTTCACTCTCTGTGTCTGTTCTCTCTGTCATCTTTAAACTCAGTTCACTCTGTGTGTCTGTTCTCTGTCATCTTTAAACTCAGTTCACTCTGTGTGTCTGTTCTCTGTCATCTTTAAACTCAGTTCACTCTGTGTGTCTGTTCTCTGTCATCTTTAAACTCAGTTCACTCTGTGTGTCTGTTCTCTCTGACATCTTTAAACTCAGTTCACTCTGTGTGTCTGTTCTCTCTGTCATCTTTAAACTCAGTTCACTCTGTGTGTCTGTTCTCTGTCATCTTAAACTCAGTTCACTCTGTGTGTCTGTTCTCTCTGACATCTTTAAACTCAGTTCACTCTGTGTGTCTGTTCTCTCTGTCATCTTTAAACTCAGTTCACTCTGTGTGTCTGTTCTCTCTGACATCTTTAAACTCAGTTCACTCTGTGTGTCTGTTCTCTCTGACATCTTTAAACTCAGTTCACTCTGTGTGTCTGTTCTCTCTGTCATCTTTAAACTCAGTTCACTCTGTGCGTCTGTTCTCTCTGACATCTATAAACTCAGTTCACTCTGTGTGTCTGTTCTCTCTGACATCTTTAAACTCAGTTCACTCTGTGTGTCTGTTCTCTCTGTCATCTTTAAACTCAGTTCACTCTGTGTGTCTGTTCTCTGTCATCTTTAAACTCAGTTCACTCTGTGGGCTCTATCGTTGCATCGGCGCAGTTTCTAGGCCGAGCGGCAGGCGCAGATCAAAGCAGTGGGCGTGGAAAGGCGCACTTGATATCGTCGTGCTGGCGCTAGATGCAGCCCAAAGCATTACAACCACGCCTTTTAGGCGTAAAATTATGCACCGTCATGCTCATTGGATAAGTGCAATAAACGAATCGCACGCTTGCCTTTTTAGCTCCAATTCCAGTGATCCCGCAAAACCAGACGAAAGCCAAACGCTCTGCCCCCCCCCCCCTCCCTTCATCCAGCCTGTCTGTCTGCATTATAGGCTATTATTCCATATTATTATGCTTCTCAAACCAATCTAACTGCAGTTTCAATACTGCAAGCATGTAAATACGCTACACTATAGCAAGATCAAAGTGAAAATAATGTACTAAACGCATCAGCTAGAAAAATATAGCCTATTAGATTGGTGAAAGTTTGTCCAGAAAGATATCGTTTTCTCTCCCCTGCTGCAGGTAGAATGATGCACATAAATATACCCTACATTATGTAAAGTCATTGCATAAATGTGTTTTTATTGTAAAACTAAATGTGGAGTAGGGCGAAGTTATTGGAGCGCACATCACAGTATAGCAGATGACAGTAGAAGCTTCCGAAGCGCGTTCCGCTGTCACTTACCTAAATCACGTTAAATCCACACAGGGTATATATAGGCTCAAGAGGACATATATGTTTCACATAGGGTGGTGTTTCATTTCATGTTTTATTTGGTCCAATATTGAAATGTTCGACAATTGCAGGTTGTCTTACCATTACACATTATTTTAGATCTACCTTTTATATCTATTTCGGCTCATTTAGTTGCTATTTAGTAGCGAAATGGAGGACCCAATTGCATGCTGGGAGTGGACATTCACAGGCAGTAAACTTACAACTGCTATTTCCTATGGGAAGCTGGGTGCTGCTATGTGTTGTGTCTGTTTGAGCGAGGGAGTCAGAGAGAGAGAGAGAAGGGTGACTCAGAGGCAGAAGAGCACTGGCACTGAATAGGCCTGGTTTCAGAGAGAGACAGAGAAGGGTGACAGGGGAGAGGCACAAGTGCACTGGCGCAGTGAATAGGCCTGGTTTTCAAAGGCGCAAAGCGCTAAATTGAAGGCAGGTGCCAAGATATCAGTACGCCGAGATTTAAGGCCGACACGCCCACTTTGGCGCATTCAGGGACTCCGCCACGCCCATTCGGCCTAAAGCGCATTTGGCAGCCTAAAGCCTATTGATATTTTCCCGAAACAGGCGCAAGGCACGTTTTTTTGCGTTTAAGGCCCGTTTTAGCGCCGAAGGCCTGTGGGAGAATAGGGACCTGTGTGTCTGTTCTCTCTGACATCTTTAAACTCAGTTCACTCTGTGTGTCTGTTCTCTCTGACATCTTTAAACTCAGTTCACTCTCTGTGTGTCTGTTCTCTCTGACATCTTTAAACTCAGTTCACTCTGTGTGTCTGTTCTCTCTGACATCTTTAAACTCAGTTCACTCTGTGTGTCTGTTCTCTGTCATCTTTAAACTCAGTTCACTCTGTGTGTCTGTTCTCTCTGACATCTTTAAACTCAGTTCACTCTGTGTGTCTGTTCTCTGTCATCTTTAAACTCAGTTCACTCTGTGTGGAGCAGCAGCAGACTTCAGAGCTGAAGACAGTGACATCTCAAACATGGTAACGTCTGCTGAGCACAGAGAAGTCCCACCAGACGAAACCCAACACTGGGCTGGTCTCCCAGACTGGACTGGACCCCGTGTTCCCATTAACACACAGACTAACACATGACACATTCAAGGAGACTTCAAGGACTAAAGCCCCTTTTAGACTGGCCAAAAATCCCACTAATATCCACAAACTAGTGGGATTTTCTTCAGTGTAAAAGTTTCCAAGCCGGGCCGTTTAGCCGATAGAGCGACCCTGCAAGTGAGGTGGGTTTTTACACGGCGGCTCTGCTCTGGCTGGCGATATAAATCTTGGCGGTGGTCCAACACGTGAATTTCCGTCTCCTCCTCTTGAGTTACCGTCCCTTTTCCATTGTGAGACAGTGAGATTCAGTGATTCCCACAGGCTGAAATATTACTTTCATTAGTTAATTACTTTACATTGATGGAATATGCTGAGAGAGAAAAGTGTCTCTCGTCATGCACGGGTGCACCCCACACAGCCCAGCTCCAGGCGCATCGACTGCGTCAAGTCACCCAGAATGTAAGTAGGTCGTCCGCTTTAAAAGTAAAACCCTCGTTGTAACGTTAAACATTTTAACGTTTACAGCCATTTATGTAATCTTAATCTTCTGCTTCGTTTGTTGAAACACCTTTTTCTCCTCCAGCGTGCATCAGTCAGGCGGTTTACTTGTTTAAATGACATTAGTTTGACATTTTTACCCGGAAGTTTCCATTTTGTTTTGGGTGGCCTGACACAGCGCTGTGAGAGAAGAAGGGAAAAGGGAGGGGGAAGAGACAGTGGAGAAACGCAGGTTGAGAGTGCGATCTAAAAGTTTAAAAGGCGATGCTGCCGCTGCTGCCCCCTGCTGCTTTCCTGGGTAACAAAAACATGCGTCGTGTACTAGTGGGACTGTTGATGTAAAAAAAGGTATAAAGGAGCTTTTATTTTGTCATTTCTTTGTATATTGATGTATTGTTTGCCTTAAAACACTGTAACTGTAACACTGTAACTCTGCTGTAGAAAAAATGAGTCTTGTTCTGCCTATTCCGTTTAGTTTTGAGTTCCAGTTCTGTAAAACACTTTATAATAAGCCTGCCTGATGTGCGAAAAATGCATTTAGATATTTGCCTCAACATGACTAAGACCAATAACACCACTTCTACATTACCACAGCATGTGGATGTATTGCTCTCATACTTTGAACTGCACTGCATCTGTTTGTGGAGCATCGAACCAACGACGACAACTGGAAAGTGACCCTTTAAAACTTTGAAATACTTAAACACTGCGTCAGAAACTATTCACAATATGAAGTAAAAAATGTTTCTGAAACAGTTTGCATAGTCTCATTTGAACCTGAGCTGGTTTTCCCGTGTGTTGACTGTATAAACAACACATTGCATCATGTATTTGCTCAGATAGCTGGTTGGAGGTTTGGAAAAGAAGCTTCTGCTAAAGTAAATACTAAACTTGGACCCATATACTGTATCAGGCCCGTGTCGGCCTTCGATGAAATATACAAATATAGGCCAGTCAGCGTTGTCCACCGCTGAGATGCTGCTGCTTGATTTATTGATTGATCAGTCTATATTTGATCAATACTACACTGCTGGTCTATGTGAAGCATCACATCTTGATCAGACTCTATACATGAGCGTGTTACATTATATTTACCATCCTGGGTTTTAGTTTCAGTGGAGAGTCCGTGGAGAGTTAGTGCCCCACCAGCTAAATGCTCTTCCAGACTGAGGCTTTTCCAGTCAGTAGGTGGGGTGAGGTGTTGTGGTTGGGTCAGTAGGTGGGGTGAGGTGGTTGGGTCAGTAGGTGGGGTGAAGTGTTGTGGTAGGGTCAGTAGGTGGGGTGAGGTGTTGTGGTTGGGTCAGTAGGTGGGGTGAGGTGGTTGGGTCAGTAGGTGGGGTGAGGTGTTGTGGTTGGCTCAATAGGTGGGGTGAGGTGGTTGGGTCAGTAGGTGTGGTGAGGTGTTGTGGTTGGGTCAGTAGTTGGGGTGAGGTGTTGTGGTTGGGTCAGTAGGTGAGGTGAGGTGTTGTGGTTGGGTCAGTAGGTGTGGTGAGGTGTTGTGGTTGGGTCAGTAGGTGAGGTGAGGTGTTGTGGTTGGGTCAGTAGGTGAGGTGAGGTGTTGTGGTTGGGTCAGTAGGTGTGGTGAGGTGTTGTGGTTGGGTCAGTAGGTGTGGTGAGGTGTTGTGGTTGGGTCAGTAGGTGGGGTGAGGTGTTGTGGTTGGGTCAGTAGGTGGGGTGAGGTGTTGTGGTTGGCTCAATAGGTGGGGTGAGGTGGTTGGGTCAGTAGGTGTGGTGAGGTGTTGTGGTTGGGTCAGTAGGTGGGGTGAGGTGTTGTGGTTGGGTCAGTAGGTGGGGTGAGGTGGTTGGGTCAGTAGGTGGGGTGAGGTGTTGTGGTTGGGTCAGTAGGTGTGGTGAGGTGTTGTGGTTGGGTCAGTAGGTGAGGTGGTTGGGTCAGTAGGTGGGGTGAGGTGGTTGGGTCAGTAGGTGGGGTGAGGTGTTGTGGTTGGGTCAGTAGGTGAGGTGGTTGGGTCAGTAGGTGGGGTGAAGTGTTGTGGTTGGGTCAGTAGGTGAGGTGGTTGGGTCAGTAGGTGGGGTGAAGTGTTGTGGTTGGGTCAGTAGGTGAGGTGGTTGGGTCAGTAGGTGGGGTGAGGTGTTGTGGTTGGGTCAGTAGGTGGGGTGAGGTGTTGTGGTTGGGTCAGTAGGTGGGGTGAGGTGGTGTGGTTGGGTCAGTAGGTGGGGTGAGGTGTTGTGGTTGGGTCAGTAGGTGGGGTGAGGTGTTGTGGTTGGGTCAGTAGGTGTGGTGAGGTGTTGTGGTTGGGTCAGTAGGTGAGGTGGTTGGGTCAGTAGGTGGGGTGAGGTGTTGTGGTGGCATCAGTAGGTGGGGTGAAGTGCTATGGTTGGGCCAGTAGGTGAGGTGGTTGGGTCGACCAGCCCTCCAGAGACTGGCTCCAGCAGGAGGTACCACAGACCAGCCCTCCAGAGACTGGCTCCAGCAGGAGATACCACAGACCAGCCCTCCCCAAGACAACACTCCCCATATAGCCTTAAACCCAGTTTACGGGTGATATGGGAGTGGTTTTGCAGTGTGGGGTGCAGGGTGACATGGGAGTGGTTTTGCAGTGTGGGGTGCAGTGTGGTGAGGTGTTGTGGTTGGGTCAGTAGATGGGGTGAGGTGTTGTGGTTGGGTCGGTGCACGCAGCAGTAGGTGGTGCAGTACTCACTGAGTCCTCTGGCGGCCGGTTGATCTTGGCCCAGTCGACCGAAGGACCTTTGACCTGCAGGAATCTGTGGAAGAGCTTCTTAAATCCATCAAAGTCCTTTCTGGCGATCTGCAACAGCAAAGACAACAGTCACTTCCACAACAACCAAACTATACACAAGAAAATACACAATTATGTACATTTCTGTGTTTACTAGGGAGATCCAAGCAACTACATACAAATAACTTAAATTAAAGGTATACTATGCAACTTTTTTTTACGGCCGTTCAAATGTAAACAAACTTTTCTTCTTCTTCTTTTTTTTTACATTTTAAAAGTATCTTTTAGCTCTGCCGGAGCTCTTGATACAAGGAATATCAATTTGGAAGAGCTAAAAATTATTTTTAGATACTTGAAAGCCATACATGGTTTGTTTACATTTGTATTGTTTGTAAACATTGGAGCAAAACAGGCTTGTCTTTTGAGTTATAATGCAATAATAACAATTAAAAGAGCACATTGTCCATCTACAGTACAAGTCCTACTCTTCAAGACTAAAAAAGAAAAAAGTTTGTTTACGCTTGAAGGGTCTGAAAAAGTTACATAGTTACATAGTATACCTACCTGATGGTTAGTGAGAAACTGTTACATAGTATACCTATCTGATGGTTAGTGACAAACTGTTACATAGTATACCTATCTGATGGTTAGTGACAAACTGTTACATAGTATACCTACCTGATGGTTAGTGACCAACTGTTACATATTATACCTACCTGATGGTTAGTGACAAACTGTTACATAGTATACCTATCTGATGGTTGGTGACAAACTGTTACATAGTATACCTACAGTACCTGATGGTTAGTGACAAACTGCAGTTGATTGCAGAAACTGTGTGTGTGTGTGTGTGTGTATGTGAGTACGTGTGTGTGTGTGTGCGTACGTGTGTGTGTGTGCGTGTGTGTGTGTGTGTGTGTGTGTGTGTGTGTGTGTGCGTGCGTACGTACGTGTGTGCGTACGGGTATGTGTGTGTGTGTGTGTGTGTGTGTGTGTGCAGGGCCCACCTGGGCCTCGGCCTGGCTGGCTGTGGTTAGCAGCTTTTCCAGCTCGTGGTGCATCGAATACTCGTGCTGCTCACGGAGCTTCTCCTGGAATTCAGTCATCACTCCTCTGGTCAGGTCTGACGCACACACACACACACACACACACACACACGTGCACACACACGTACGCACGTACACACACATGGAGACATGGAGGTGAGTAGGACTGGGTATCGCCACTGATTTCCCGATTCAATACGATTCCGATAAACAAGGTCCCGATTCGATTTGATTAACGATTCAATATTGATATTTCAGTTACAATACCAATTTTGGTTGCATAATGAAAGATATTCTCAAAGAACTAATGTTGTGAATTATACAAGGAACCCTCTAACCTGGTGCAGTATTCCAAATATTAACGTTAACAGATGTTTACGAGATCTCGTAAGAACAAAACCACACCAGTCTAACAGGGTTAAAGCTTCAAGCATTCACGGGAAAAGGCATTATATTAAAAGATCGATATTGGGATTTATAAATCGATATCAGTTCCTTCAAATTAATATCGATTCGATATATTGATTTTTTCTTTTTTCTTTTTTTGCCAGCCCAGAGGTGAAGCCGGTTCACACCAGGCGCTATTCAGAAGCAGAGCTGAAGCTGTGCTGATCAGAAGCTGAGTGTCACACAAACCAAACCGCTCACACAAGAAGCACTCTCTTTTCCTCAGCGCCTCGCTCTGCGCTGCCCTCCCCCCGCCCACAACTTGCATTGACTTCATGCCTGTGGCTTCAGCGTTGCTTCAGCGTGGCTTCAGCGTGGCGTGGCGTGCGGCTGGTGTGAACGGTCTCGCCTGTAAACAAGGACGCCGAGAAGAAAATGTGTGGCTTCAGCATGGCTTCAGCGTGGCTTCAGCGTGGCTTCAGCGTGGCCTCAGCGTGGCTTCAGCGTGGCTTCAGCGTGGCTTCAGCGTGGCTTCAGCGTGGCTTCAGCGTAGCTTCAGCGTGGCTTCAGCGTGGCTTCAGCGTGGCTTCAGCGTAGGTTCAGCATAGCTTCAGCGTGGCTTCAGCGTAGGTTCAGCGTGGCTTCAGCGTGGCTTCAGCGTGGCTTCAGCGTAGCTTCAGCGTGGCTGCAGCATGGCTTTGGCGTATCGTGTGAACGAGGGCTAAAGGACAACACTGCTCAGATTTAAGTTGTTTTGCGATCTCCATTAACACGTGGTAGGTCGAAAATACTGCTGCCAGGACTAAGACAACACATGATGGTGAACAGCAGGGCCGTTTCTCAATAAGCGTTCTTGTGTGTTCTTGCGTTCTTGTGTCCTTGTGAAACGTCATCAGTCGCAGCCCAAGTACTGTTCCAATACAAAGTTCACATCTCGCCAAGGACGCTTAAAATTCCCGGATGTGTTCTCGACACGCCCACTTTACCGAGGATGCTCTGGTTGGTGACTTGTGTCAACTTGGCAAGGCACGTATCCCAGCATGCATTTCGGCAAAGGCATAAGCATAAGCAGCAGAGAAGACGCCATAAGCTCCGGGAAGTTTTTTACAATTTAAAGTTTTATTTCATCACTAAATTAATTCCTGATGACTTTTGATGCCTACAAGCAGGGTCGTAGGTTTCAATAAGTGCCACTTTACCAACATGTATGGCGAAAAATGGGCAAAAAAGCTCCAGAGCACAATTGGCTGCATCTACATCAGCTGAGCTTTTGATTTGTGTAGTACTACAGGCGGCCTCTGCGCTGGTATTGCGCAATACCCTCAAGAACGCATCGTCTCAAACTGCCAACAGCGTCATGTGACCTAGCGAGTTCATTCTTCCAAGAACGACTAGCAAGAACGTTCTCCCCAAGAACACAAGAACAAGAAGGCATTCTTGTTCTTGAGAAACGGCCCATGCTTTTAGGGGAAGGGGAAAGGGGGGGGGGGGGACTTAGAATAAAAAAAGAAAATCAAATAATTTATCAGGTTTGGCCATCCATGACATTAGAAGATACTGACAGCCATCTGATATTTCGAAATTTGGAAAAAAAAAAAAAAAAACGGCAGAATTTCGCTGTCTAAAGTCTACAGAAATCACCTTTGGTCTTAAACAACCCGTATCAGGCAAACCTTAGTGTCAGTCAGTTTTTCTTTTAAAACTCGTGTTACTTTTCAACACAACACACATTCATAATAACAACATGGGACAGTAATGACGCAAACGTATGTTACTTAGTATGTTGTGTTGAAAAGTAAGAAAACTTTGGATTTTGTCCTAAGCTAAAGACGCAGATGTGCTGAAACGGCCACATCGACGCGACAACACGACGACAGAAGAGAGAGGCACAGAGCAGAGAGGGTTTAAAGAACACTCGGGAGAGGGTAAATAACTCCAACATGCTGTAAAAACATTCACAGCTTCAAATCACAAACAAGTCCCATTGTAGAGGAATCTGCCAGCTCCAACAAGTTCAACACGGGAGCAAACTCACCAGCTACAGTCAGAGACATGTTTAAAGAACGTTGTAAAAACACAAAAACACTTGGGAATGATGGTTTCTCTCGTAGGTGGTCCAGTGGGCGATCAGCCGCGGGTCCGAGTCGGTCCAGGAAGGAAAAATGAAGTTTTGGTCCCAAAAGTGGAGTCAGAGAGAGTCAGAGAGGAGAAGACATCTCCAGCCAGAGGACACACGGCTGACTGATACAGGCCAATGACCCACAGCGGGGAGAGGGGGTGTTACTGTGACTGCCCACCCCCCATTCAGGGTCACTCGCACACACACACACACACACACACACACACACACACACACACACACACACACACACACACACACACACACACACACACACACACACACACACACACACACACACGACAGGGACACTTCAAAGTTTTTACTAGGAATGCGCCGATATGAACATTTTGGCCAATGGCCAATTTCCGATAACCGATATTAACATTGCGGTTATGGCTGATAACCGATATTTAGCGACGTCGACATGATCTATGTAAAGACAAGTTTATATGAGAATCAAATGTACACACTGAAAAACACATGTAAACACTGAATTTGAAAAAAGTAATGTATTTCTTTATTTCCAAAACATTTGGAAAAGCCCATAAATCATAGATTTACCGCATTGTTTCCTCTCAATGTGAACATTTTGGCTGATGCCGATAACCGAGAACCTGACGCTGCCAGATGGGTGGAGTTTGGCACATTCACCTCCTCATGCAAGACAGGGCCGTATCGGTGTTCAATACAGCGGTGTGTTCAATAAGACAGAAGAGCAAAACAAACGTCCAAGCATCTTCAAATCTCCCAAAACATTTATTGAAACGTGGTGATCAGGACAACCACCTCTCTCTGAACGTCTCCAAGACAAAGGAGATCATTGTGGACTACAGAAGGGGGGGGGGGGGCACACCCCCCAATCACCATCAACGGCACAGTGGTGGAAAGGGTGGACAGCTTCAAGTACCTGGGAGTCAATATCCACCAGGACCTGACATGGGCCAACCACGCCGCCACTGTTGTCAAAAAGGCCCAACAGCGACTACACGGACTCAGGCGCCTGAAGAAATTTGGGCTAAGGCCAAAAATCCTCAGGGACTTCTACAGAGGCACCATTGAAAGCCTGCTGACTGGCTGCTTCACCACCTGGTACGGGAACTGCACCACCATGGACCGCAGGCCAGCACATAACAGGATGTGAGCTGCCAGAACTGCAAGATCTGTACAACCAGCGGTGCCTCAGGAGGTCCCTGAAGATCATCAAAGACACAAACCACCCCCACAACAGTCTGTTCTCCCTGCTACCCTCAGGGAGGAGATACAGGGTCCCAAGAGCACGCACAAATCGCTTGAGGGACAGTTTCTTCTCGCAGGCCACGAGACTCCTTAACATATACAAATCGTGTAGTAGCCGTACTGTACCGCACTGCAGCTTCTACCATCACGTATGACTAATGTTCAATAGTATGTTAATTAGGCATATGCTATTTGCACCTAACAGAATGTTATGTTTAATTATGTTTAATTATGTTTAAAGTATGTTCATGCCATTTGCACATATGTGCCACTGTCTGTGGCGTGTCTTACTGCTTTATTGCTTGTTGCCCCTTGTTTTTAATTATTTTTTCATTTTATTTTTGCACTATGTTGTAACGGAGTCTACAGCACAAGAATTTCACACGTGATACTTGTACTACGGAGTGACAATAAAAATCTTGAATCTTGTAACGTCACGTTATATAATGGAGCCAAAGAGAGGCAGTGCTCTATGTTGTCCAGCCGAGGTGGCTTGGCATGCTAGCTGAGTGGTCAGCTAGCCCCCCGGTCCCGGCTGCTCCTCTAAAATCGAAAACCCAAATTAGCGTTGACTCGTTATTTAGATAAACTGACCTAAACGGCAATCTACATTGTTACGTTTGTCTACTTACAAATGTTGTACTGGTACTGCATGGTATCCACCAAGATA
Organism: Poromitra crassiceps; assembly: GCF_964638095.1. Lineage (NCBI taxonomy): Eukaryota > Metazoa > Chordata > Actinopteri > Beryciformes > Melamphaidae > Poromitra > Poromitra crassiceps. The sequence goes on along the minus strand of NC_139626.1, from coordinate 60,441,187 downwards.
CCATCACCTCGGAATGAGATGTTTGGAGCGGGGGAGTCTGGTGCAGCGCACAGGTCCTAGACCTGGTGAGACGAGGGAGGAGCCCGGCCGGGTGGCAACCCACAGAGCCCGGTCCCTCTACGTACCAGAGCCCTCCCCCTCCCCCGGTCCCGGCAGAGTAGTTCCGGAGCAGCGGATTGAGTGGCCCTGACCACGTGACCACCTTCGACCCTTCCTAGAGGGCTGACCGTGGGTAGCTACTGGGACGTAAGTTGGGGCTTGGCCAGCCCCGGCTGGGTCACCTGGGCGAGGGTGTATGATGTTGCGAGACCCGAAACATCCTATGACCCCAGGGTACATCACTGAGGATACGTCCCAGTTATGCATCCATGTGATGTTTTTTCTTTATTGTTAAAAGTTCATAAAGTGCCATGTTAACATTGTAGAGCTCAAACTATCAGCATTTCCGCCGCCATTACGGCTGAATGGAATGAACAGGCGGGCGTTTGTTTGTCGATGGCGTCACACACCTAAAGGCCAAAGCCCGCCCGTAGCTGCCGCTGATTGGTTCGACCGGACCAGTTTCGGGGGGTTTTCGGCCACTCGGCTGGCCTGATGACAAGATGGATTCCTCGCGTGATCTGAACAAGATCTCGCGAGATTCCAGCTGGCTTGCCAGGTTAGATAACCGATATTAACATTGCAACATCGGAGACCGAGGCCGATATATCAAAAATATATCAAAAATGTCTAACATTGGCCGATACACCGATATGATTGCTGATGCATTGTGCATCCCTAGTTTTTACCCCCTGAGCCATATACAAGAAAGAAAATCTATTTCAAATGGACTACACACACACACACACACACACACACACACACACACACACACACACACACACACACACACACACACACACACTTCTGTATCTGTTTAGAAATATGTTTTAAAATAAACAAAAACCATCCGAAAAATGTGTTTGATCATGTAGGTCAGTGGTTCTCAACGTGGGGTCCGTGGACCACCCCGTCGTTGAGGGGGTCGTTGCAGGGGGGGGGGTCTCACTCATGAGGGGCTCGTTCCAGAGGGGGTCTCACTCATGAGGGGCTCGTTCCAGAGGGGGTCTCACTCATGAACTGTTCAACGTGCAAAGAAGTTCACAAAGTTGGAGAAGGTAGAAGAATTGTGATCATAGTTTGTTTTTTCTGTGAGAGAAAAAAAATCTGTGTTGTAGGCCGAGAGACAAAATCATCAAATCGGGGGGTCCGTGACCCTAACGTGGACTGAATTAGGAGTCTTGATATGAAGCAGTTTGAGAAACACTGATGTAGGTAACATTACGTATTATATCGATCTTATTATATAGATATTATATAGATCATTTGGCACTGGTTTCAAGTATTTAGGCATAAAGATTACCCGCACTCTAACTTCTCTTGTCAAAGCTAACTTTTCCCCTCTGATCACTAACATGAAAGCAGACTTTCAGCGTTGGAGCAGCTTGCCCCTCTCGCTCTCAGGAAAAGTACAATGTGTCAAGATGAACATTCTGCCCAATTTTTTTTTTATGTTTTTCAATGTCTCCCTCTTTTTTTTTACCTAAGTCATTTTTTCGCACAGTCGACCAGGCAATTTCCACTCTCATATGGGGAGGAAAAAGTCCTAGAATTAGCTAAATCATCTTACAAAGACCTAGGACGACTGGTGGTGTTGCACTCCCGAATTTTATGCATTATTATTGGTCTGCAAATATCCAAAAACTTGTTTTTTGGCTCAAAACCCCTGAAACTAACTGGTGTGATTTAGAAGCACAATCATGTCGCTCTTCTTCTTTGGCAGCTTTGGTATACTCTTCTCTCCCCCTCTCTCTCTCCCTCTCGGTACTCTTCAAATCCTGTTGTTCTGTCTACTTTAAAGATCTGGATACAGTTTCGCCGGCATTTCAAACTCTGCTCAGCATCTGTCTTAGGGCCTATTAGTAACAACCATTTATTCATTCCTTCCACTTTGGACTCAACTTTTAGACGTTGGAACGGACTGGGCGTAAATTGTTTCAAAGATCTATATGATGACACTTTTTCCAGTTTTTAACTCTTTATGCCTTAAATTTGATCTACCACGCTCAAATCAGTTTCATTATTATCAGATCCACCCTTTTGTACGCTCACAGTTTGACTCATTTCCTCGACCCCCCAAAGAATTATCATGGGAGAAGCTCTTTGATCTGTCCCCAAACCAAAAGGGGTCGATCTCTGACATCTATCAAATGACAATGGGCCTGCCGCCTGACTAAAGACAATGTCGCTAAGACGAGATCCAAATGGGAGAGAGAATTGGGGCTGGAGCTGTCAGAGGTTTGGTGGGATGGAGCACTAAGCAGAGTCAATTCCTCTTCCTCCTGCGCGTCTAATACAACTAAAGGTGGTTCATAGAGTGCACTTCAGCAAAGCAAGACTTGCTGAAATGTACCCTGACTCTGACTCTAGTTGTGACCGCTGTGGCAATCCACAAGCCCATCTTTCTCACGTGTTTTGGTCCTGCTGCCCAAGGCCTTTGGTGTTTAATATTTGACACATTGTCAACAGTCTTGAATACTACTGTGCGGCCCTGCCCTTTGTTGGCTATTTTTGGAGTGTCAGCTGAGCTTCTCCCTCTTAATTCGAACGAGACTGACATGGTCACTTTCGCCACACTTTTAGCCAGACGGAGAATACTATTAGCTTGGAAACTACCTGGAGCACCCCCTTTCTCCACCTGGCTAAAAGACATGATCTCCTTCCTTAGACTAGAAAAGATGAAGTTTGCACTCAGACGGGTCAATGAGACATTAAAAAGAAAGTGGCAGCCCTTCATTTCTTACTTTAACAGTCTCTCTGTTCTTCCTGCTGACTGACTAACCATTTATATTGTTGTTGTTGTTGCTGAACCCGAACCAGAATATTGTTTTTTGAGTGTGTGTGACTGTGTGTGTTTTCTGTTTTGTATTATTAGTTATGTATCTAATAGATGTATTTCTTTCTTTTTACTTTTTCATTTGTCAGTTTCTGTTATGCTTATTCTGCTTGTTGTTAAAAAATGTTTAAAAGAAAAAGAGAACAAAAAGGGTGACCTGTACAGATTTCGAACCTCTGTGCATATGCATGTACCTCACCAATAAAAATTGTAAAAAAAAAAGAAGAAAAAAAAAAAAAAAAAAAAGATAATTTGGCACTGGAAATAAAATGTCTTGTTCTCTCTGTAGTGTTGTTGAGATGGTTTTTGCGTGTGTTTGGCAGCAGCTCTCGGGGGTGGGGTAAATTACTATACTGAAAAAAATTAAGAAATAAATCAAATGAAATTCTGTCACATACTTCCGAATCAGTTCGGAGAGATCTGTTTTAAAATATACAAAAACTGGCCCCAAACTGTATTTGTCCATACAGATGACATTTTCTTCCTGGACACACTGTTGATCTGAAAGGATATATACCCAGTGTGTATTTTGGGCCACTGAAGGTCATCTACATCAGTGTTGCTCAAACTGTGGTCCAGGAACCTCAGGGGTCACCAGCAAGGAAGACTTTCGTGTCAGTATAATATTCAATAGAAATGATCCCAATAGGAGAATATATATCAATCATACAGTCATACTTGGGACTAAATCTGATTATAAAAATTTAAATAAAAATAGGGGCCCGTATTGTGTGTGGCACGAGAGTTTTGGTATGATTTTATGGTCAGACCCCGTTTGTATTTTTATAAAAACTTTGTTTTAAATGATCTCATTTTGCTGGGTAAACACAATTGACCCACCTCTTTGAAATGAGGCAGAGTTTACTCACCTATTTTCACATCAACTGTAAATCAGTGGAAACGAGGTGGGTAAACTACTCAGCTTGGATAGTTTACCCACCTCTGTATTTACCACTACACCCCTGGCAAACGAGATATTGTATCTGAATGGGACCTTCTTGGTTAAATAAAGGATAAATAACATTAAATCTGCATGTGCAAATGTCTAAATTGCCATATATATATACATATAGTGTAATGATGTAACTCCTTAACTAATCCAAGTTATTTACATAATATACTTCTGATAGATTGGCCTAATCTACCAGCTTAAAGTTGTTGGATCTCCTTACAACTATAGCATGCTATCATTGCTAAGCTTAGACACTAAACAGGACTCATGACACATGAAACATTGCACTACAATCATACACTTCACTTTTCAACATAATATACAATGTACATAACATTACAACCTTAATTTCATTAGCAGTTCATATATATATATATATATATATATATATATATATATATATATATATAGCCTATATATATTTACGGTGTATATATATAGAGAGAGAGAGCGAGAGAGAGTATACAATAGTAGGCTACATAATTATAATAGATTATAAATTATTTCTTATTTTAATAGATTATAAATTATTTATTATTTTAATAGATTATAAATTATTTATTATTTTATAGTCAAAAAATGATGGACCCACCCACCTCACCACACGTGCGCCCCTCCCAGCCTGTGCACACAGACAGGCAGCTCATGCTCGCAGCTCGGACAGCGTTTCATAATTTCATTCACATTATAATCCAAGCGACACATTGTAACACTTTGCTGTTGTTTGTTGTTGTTGTTGTTGCCTACACACAGACAGACAGACAGGCTCTGCTCAGCACAGCACAGCACAGCACAGCACAGCACAGCACAGCACCCACCTTAAGCTTAACACACCGACAGACAGAAGTTCATCCGCGGACAACACCCCGCCCGCTGGGCTCGGTTCGGCTCGGCTCGGCTCTGGAGAACACAGCGCTATGAAAGAGTGTCAACACGAGCTCAGCCGGGTCAGAGTCTGGCCCAAACACCGGCTCCTCATGCATGTAATGTCCCGGCGGGTCAGACTGCTGCGCTGGCAGGTCGCTCTGCACAGCCCGGAGACTCCCAGGGGGCTCGACTAGGGAGCGGACGTGACGTCATCCAGGCTCTGACAGGTGTGGGAAGAGCGGTGATTGGTCGGTGATATCAGTCAATCAGAGGAGGGGGGCGCTGTCCCGCCCACTCAGGATCATTTTTCAGTTTTTACTCCAGTTTCATTCATTTATTTATTCATTTTTCCCTCTTTCCTCTCACACTTTCCTAAAAGTTTTAATTGGAGCTTGGCAAATAAGGGCCATACTTTTTTTTTTTTTTTTATAAGCAGCCACTGAATAATCTAATGAATTCACCTCTTTGAAATTAAAATGTGTGTGTGTGTGTGTGTGTGTGTGTGTGTGTGTGTGTGTGTGTGTGTGTGTGTGTGTGTGTGTGTGTGTGTGTGTGTTCACAAATTCAGATCCCCAAATTCAAATATCAGAATAAAATAAAATAAAATAAATAAAACATTCAGGTTGGTCACATTCGATTGTTTTTTGTTTGTTTGTTTTTGGTCTAAAAATTTTGATTTCTCCATGTTAAACATGAATGACTCTTCCCAGTGACACTCTTGTTCGAGTTACTGCTGACATGAAAGAAAAAATCATTTTTGAATACAACTGTATTCAAGTTATTCCCTGTAATAATGAAGAATATTTTGGAGGATGTAATGTCCCTTTTATCTCCCAAAAGTGTGCAATTACTTAGCCTCAAGTACCAATTGGAAAATGTATATAGCAGCTCTTCTGCAGGTCAGAATCATTTGGTATCAGACACAAACCAGCTCAGAAAACAACCTAAGGCTTGCCTGCAGCCTGACGGCCACCGCTGCCCTCAAGTGGTGAAAATTAAACACTGCAACCTGGAAGTCAGCTGCAGGTAGAGCAAAACGACATGGTTCACCAGAAAGGCGCAGCTTCTCTCCGACTCCCCCCACCCCCAACACACTTTTAATTATCTTCTTTAAAATCACATATGAAGAAACCTTTTTTGTATTATCCCATTGAAACTTTGTGTCCACCCTGTGCCTGTTGTGCGGCAGAGCTTTGCTCAAACCCACAGAATTTGTATATCTGCTCCAGATCCCAAGGTTTCCAAAAACACATAGAAAACATGTCAGGAGTATTTAAGCTGCTATAGCTTCAGTGGATATGTCAGAGTATTTAAGCAGCTGTATCTTCAGTGACGCATTGGGAAGGAGCACATACAGAATATGTATCTGTATCATATGGTATGAAAATGTACGTTCTAACTTCAAAGCTACTTAAAGCAGACTAAACCCCAAAACACGTTTTTTCAGCTTTTAACCAATATGACTTTGGGGGTGTTGTGTGAAGAATTCTGCTCAAAATGTCCACATTTGAGACCAAACTGTTACCTACCATTGTACCATTTGTATCATTTTCAGCAGCATAAGTTACCTCTATGGATTCAAACCTGCTTTTTTTGTGCCCTCAAATGAATGGGAGATTTGGTACATCGTGACGTCACGGTGGGTTTAGCACGCGCCCCACTAATGTGAAAAATGGGACGTGGATCAAAGCCTCCTGCATCTCCTGTACAAATATTGTAGCTATTGAAGGTCAGGGGTGTAGTCTACGTGCAACGCAGGTAGACGCAATCTACACACTGCGAAATTACTCAGATTTGCGTTGGCGCACTGCGAAATGCGCTATGATACGTATCGTTTTCACTTACCATTCATAAAATTCACCCTGTGCGCTCTGTGTTACAAAGCGCAGACTTTTGGACCCTAGGGGCTTCCGTCGAGCCGACTCGAGCGTGACGTAGCCGTGACGTAGCTTACTACAGTCTATGTACCAAACAAAACAGTTGCTCAGGTGAGGAGATGCCGTATTCGATAGGTGCACAATGAAGCGAAAGCAAACGACTCAAACAACACTCTTTCAGTGTTTTCGTAGGCCTGCTTGCCCTGCTACTGCAGCTGTAGCTGTAGATGGCAATAACGTTACAGAAAGGAATCCTGAGGACGGTGATGAGGCAGCTGCTATCGCAACGTTACCTGATGATATCGTCATACCTGGTAAGTCGCATGTACGTTATAATATGAACGTTACTGTAACAGCAGCAGGGGATTGTTTGGTACATTGAATTATATCTAGAACAAGCACAATAACTAGCTAGGTTGATACATGGGGGGGGGGGGTGTACTGCTGCTGTGTGTGTGTGTGTGTGTGTGAGTGAGTGAGTGAATTTAAACAACAGAATGCAATGTTTTGATGCAGTGTATATCTCCTTGTTTCTTTTAGATAAGAACTCGACCTGGCCAGTCGTGTGGAATGAGAGTCAAGCGACGGAATTTAAAAACAGGCATCCTTGGTTGGAGTGGAGAAGCGGAAAGCTAGGTAAATATCTGCCAACATGCTCAGCTGGTTTAAACAATAGAGTGGAGGACGTAGCTTCCGCATGCGTACCAAGGGATTCCATCCGCCATTTTATTTTCCATAGACATTCCTAAAATGTTTATAAAAATAGTTTTACTTGGTCGAACCGAGCAATTCAGCTATATTACAATCAGGAGAGGCCATATAACATTTCACTGGGACCAAAAAAACAACAGCAACAATGTAAAAAAAATGTTTTCTTTAAATCCGCGATTTTTTCAACGTTTTGGTCTGAGTAAAATTGGCTATTGTCTCTCCTGATTCTAAATATAGCTGAATCGCTCGTTTTGACCAGGTACGACTATTTTTATAAGCATTTTACGAAATGTCTATGGAAAATAAAATGGCCGGTGGAATCCCTTTGTCCGCATGCTGAAGCAGGGAGTGACGTTCACTTTGGCTCTCTATTGAAATGCATCAAGTTTCCTCCATGTTGTTTTGTAGCAGTGGTGGCAGGGGGTACTTTACAAACAAAGAAACAAAAAAAGAATTAGAGCTATTGAAAGAATTGAATTGACTTTATTTGCCACAATATGCAAGATTACATATGAGGAATTTGTCTTAGTGTTCAGTATTTGAACATTTTGTCTCATTTCATCTGCTTTTCATGCATTTTGTTAGCCATGGTGTGAAGATTGTAAACAGTTCATTAATAGATTTTGGCCTTGTTGAGCAGGTCTTATTACTAATAAAGGTCCAAATGTTAATTTATTTGTGTCTTTGTTTACTTCCAGGTTGTGCTATCTGCAGTGCTACAAAATCAACTGGTGTCCTCACAGAAGAAAGAGTGTCCATGTCTGAGGAGTGGATGTCCTTTAAGATCCAGTCCTCAGGTGCAAACAGATCAGCAGCTCTGGCATCCTTGAGGAACAAGATTCACCGCCATGAGGCATCCAGGGCACACGAAATAGCTAAGGAGCTCACTGAAAAGGGTGCACAGGATTCACTTGGACATATAGTGAGAGCTGTGTCAGATACTGTGTTAGCTGAGACTGATTATGTATTCAGAACAGCATACTATCTTGCTAAGATGAACCGACCTTTCACTGACCATGACGATCTCATAAAGCTTCAGACAACAAATGGTCTCGACATGGGCACTAGTCTGCAGTCAAGGTACAGTTCCACAAAAATTGTGGAACACATAGCAAAAGAGATGCAGGGAACAATTGCTCACAACATTGTCTCTTCATCATGCAAATTGTCTGTCCTCATTGACGAGGCTACATCTCTCAGCCACAAATCTGCCATGATCGTCAATGTGAAAGCCTCTATAGATGGAGCTACTCCTGAATTTTTATTTCTGGAGCTAGTTGAGCTGGAAAGCCAAAGGGCAGAGGGTATAGAGGAAGCTCTGTTGAACTGTTTGGACACTGCAGGCTTCAGTGAAGAGTATCTTCAAAAGAACTGGGTCTCATTTGTTTCTGATGGTGCCAGTGTCATGCTAGGCAAGCATTCTGGTGTGGCAACCAGGCTGACTGCAAGGTACCCTAACCTGTTCACCTGGCACTGCATGAACCACCGTTTGGAATTGGCTGTATCTGATGCTGTGGATGAGGTTCAGGCAGTCAACCACTTCAAGGCGTTCATGGAGAAGATCCACAATCTCTACAGTCAATCCACTAAGAACTCCCGAGAACTTAAGGAGGCAGCACGAGAAGTGGGCTCACAAGTCCTGAAAATTGGCAGAGTTTTGAGTACGCGATGGGTGGCCAGCAGCTTCCGTTCTGTCCAGGCTGTGTGGAGGTCATATGAAGCACTCAACAGACACTTTGAAAATGCTGCGGGAGACCAAACAAGAAACAGCAAAGAGAGGCAAACTTACAGAGGCCTGGCACGTCGCATGCAAAGCAAGGAATTTCTTTGTGACCTCGGACTGATGTACGATGCACTGTCTGAACTCTCAAACCTATCTGAGCAACTCCAGGCCCATTCGATCACACTTTTGAAAGCAGACCAGTTGCTGAAGCGCACCATCAGAGTCCTGGCATCATTTAAAGACTCTCCAGGAGAGAAATCAGTGGAGGCTTTGCAAGCACAGGCTTTGGGATGTTTTGGATCAGTTCACCTGGAGTCAAATGCAAAACTCACACCAATCAATAGTAGGCAGTTCCTTCAGAGTCTGATCAACAACATGGAGAAGCGCCTCTCATTTGAAGGTGACATGCTTCTTGATCTCAGCGTTCTGGACACCACCAACTGGCCATCATCACCTGGCATACGGCATGGTGAGGCACAAGTGAAACGACTGTGCAGGCGGTTCCAGCTTTGTGAACAGCAAGCAGTTAATGAGAGAATTCCTTGAGGACCCGGACAGTGAGCCTGAAAGCCTAAAACCACTCATACGATGCATGCAGACCATCCCTTGTAGCACTGCTGAGTGTGAAAGGGGTTTTAGTCTGATGAACATTATATGCACAGACATGAGATCTACACTGTTGTTGTCCAATGTAAGCAATTTGATGATGATCAGCATAAATGGGCCCCCTATAGATGTTTTTCAGGCAAGGAAGTATGTCACAACATGGTTGAGAAGCCATCGCTCTGCCACACAAGCAAGGAGAAAAATCACACATCGGGAGCCTGAGAAAATCCCAGGCGTGTGGAAATGGCTTTAACCGTTCTTTCTGGAATGCGAGTTTAACAATTGCTATGCTATGCTATAGTCAGCATACAATAATGATTGTTATGAATGGGATCCTGAAAAATAGACTTTTGATGTCAAAAATTGTGAACAACTAACAGGGTTCCCATTGGTCCTTGAAATCCTTGAAAGTTTGTTAATTTGAAAAAAAATCAAGGCCTTAAAATTTTGTGAAAATACACATGGGTCATTGAAAGTAGGCTACTTGAGTTTAGGGCAGCATATCTCCACAGCATATTTTTTGCTGTTCTGTGTTAAAGAAGGCGAGACCATGATCACATAGTCTAGACTTTTGTGATTTTTTTTTTGCATACATTATTATATGGGTACACTGAATACCCAGGGATGTGATCTAAAATAAGAAAGTAATTTTTGATGTCAGCTCGACTTTAAACGGGAGCTACAGTGTTTTTTTTCTATTGCGGTCTTCATTGGGTCCGGCACCTGCCTTTGATTTCTTTTTGGGATGTGCGTTTCTCCACTGTTTTTAATAGTTGTGTTAACAGTAAAATTACTACCTCTGTGCTTTGATAAGCTTGTTCAAAATAAAGTGTTTAAATTCAACCTTTTTTCTCATGGTCTTTATTAAAAATAGGGTAATGTTCTGAAGCTGTTCTGCACACACACACACACCAGATAATTAACATTGTGGTTTGTTTTGACTGTGTGTGGGGGGGGAGTTGGGCAGAGTTGATGCATTTTGCTTCAAAAAATACTGCATGTGATGTGTTCATTGATTGACTGAATTTAATTAATTAATTTCTGCTCTGCAAATAGTTTACTCTTGTGATCAAAAACACTGATCCAAAGCTCAGTTCTGAAGCTATTCTGTAAATTTGGGGAGAGACAGCAACAACACAAAACGGGTCGAATATCCGCCCACGTCCGGCCGAAACCACGCCCACTTCCGGTTAAGCGCCCGGGGGGGGGGGGCGTTGGAGTCAGAGGGAGTACACCCTCTGAAAAAAGGTAGACTACACCACTGTTGAAGGTGTATAACCTATTTTACGGACTCATTAGGTGGCGACAGTGCTCTCCAGATTAGAGAAAGGTCAGGAAAACAGCAGGAAAAAGCCGTGATGAAAGAGAAACCGCTCATGCTGCAGCCAGAGCCATATAGATTGCTCTGGCTGCAGCTGACGTTGGCTGCGAACAGCAGTCAATCCGCTCCCACAACTGAGCCCCTCTGCCTCTGTCTGTCTGTCTGCATAGTTTCTCCACACGATTAGCCGCCAGAAAAGCAGCACCCGACACTGAAAAGCCAAACCACTCTCAGCAGTCCGGTGTGGCTTTTCCGTGCGTGAGGCTGTGTTTTAGTGTGGGGAGGAGTTTGTAGCTGAGGGGGGGGAGAGGGGGGTGGGGCACGCAGGGCACCACACAACTACACCACGTCACTACATCAGAAAATATTAGCTAGAGTCAGTGAATGTGCTTGAAATGCTTCATTTCACAAAAGGCTGAATATCTCAGCTTATAATTTGAAACGCCTGAAAACACTGAAAACAACCTATCTTCTCCGGCTCATAACTAAAGAACGGAAAATGGTATCAATAAACTTTTTTTTGCTGATGATACAATAGAGTCTCCTTGTTCTTTGTGCGTGTTCGGTGTTTACATAGTAATATCACACAATATTCTGTGGGCCTCGAGAAATCACTGAAAACGCTCTGAAACTCTGGCACTGGGAGCGTCCGTTCTCCAAAAGTGGCTGGCACTCAATGAGTTAAGAGCAATCCATCCATGGGAAATCGCCTACTGTGGCTAATATTAGCCGCTAGTTAGTTATGTTACATGGCAGTAAAACGCCACTGAATGACCAAATTGATAGAACTTTTAACCATTTCGAGTAACACTGTTTCCATAGCCTACGGATCACCAGCGTTAGTTTGTTGTTTATAACGTGGCTATATTCATAACGTTTTCTATGATATCTATCTCGGATGCGTTATTTCGAATCCCACATAGTTTATGACAAAACCACCCCCGAATTGTGTTCTGGTGCAAAGCGAGTGGGTTTCAGGACGAAACAGTGTCGAGCCACTAACGTTATCTTTAGAGCAATATTCCTGGAATGCAAGTTTAACTAAACAGCTGCATGTCCTCTGCATTCTACATCAAATGAAGACATTACGGGTTGTTTTATTTTGTCTGTTACATACTTATTGGCCAAGATATGTTAGTTTATGGGGGAGGAATTCTGCCAGCTAAAGAAGGGAGTATAGGGGGCCATCTTGCCCGCAGAGTTTTCAAATCAAGTAGAATACCGTTCTGTTTAGTCCTGCTTTAAGGGGGAAGTTAAAGGGACACTCTGGATGTAAGGGCTTACAGAGCCAATAAGCAGCCAGTATCAGTCGGGTAGGTTAGTCAGTTTCTTGTGGTTTTATTGGTGGATAACTTGTTTTCCATTACAGTTTCTGACAGCTAGTGTGCGTTATCATCATCTACCAACACAGACATCCGCTCCAGCCAGGTTGTGGTCATTAAACAGGTTTTCTGAAAACCTGAGGAAGTGGCCGAGTGACTCACACACTCTCACACACTCACACACACACACACACACACACAGAAAGAGAGAGAGAGGTAACACACACAGAGACGCCGGTGGGACGATTATAAGAATGGAGAGTTTCGTCGTCACAGCCGCGAGCCGGGAGCGTCGGGGTGGTCCAAGTGCTGCTGCTGCTGCCGCCGCGGGCCTGCAGGGGGCGACAGTCACTGGGACAGGAATTCCATCGCCGTGTCCCGCTCCTCCGCCAGCTCGGCTGCCGTGGCGTCCATCTTGGCCCGGGAGAAGTCGTTGATGGAGAGTCCGTCGACCACTTTCCAGCTCTTGTTCTGAAGGGGAGAGGACAGAGGAGGAGGTCAGAGTGAGCTCAAAGTGGAACCACCCGTAACATGTTTTAGATAGACGTCGTCCACCAAACAGCAAATACTGTGTGTGACATTGCAATGATTATTTGTAGTGTTCGTTTCAAGCAACGGTTCAGCTGCTCGAGTACTCGCTTTTTTATTCATTTTGTTTGCTTTGTATATAATATATATATCTATATATATCTATATCTATATATATATCTATATATATATTTAAGCAATATCACACAAGAGGGAGTGCTGTTGTTGGCTAATATCGTCACTGCTGTGATTCGGTCGTAGATAATCACAGCCGTGACGATATTAGACGACAACAGCACGACCTCGAGTGTGATATGGCTTTTATACAACAGTTCTATTAAACAAAGCTGATTAATAAAATGACAAAAAGCTGAGAAAATATATGATTTCTCTATTTATTCCTCCGCCAACAAAAATAGTCCCCTCAGCTTTTCCGGAAATGTAGCCTAATCAGCCTAATTAACTGCAGGCTGTCTACTCTTTGTCATACACATTGATTTGCACCTTTCCGTTGTTTGCCTCACAGTGTTTGCTCCGTTTTTGTTTTTCTCCCAAATCGTCAACTTCTGCAGGTGAAATATGAGCAAACCTGGAGGTTTGCGCAGAAGAATGTTGCTCCCCCTCGTCCTCTTCTGACGAGCATTCATAGTTTAAGTCGAAAGTTATGTTAGGAAACAAATCCATCTTTACGCTCTCGTATCCTATACATTACGTATGCTAACTCTGTTACGCTTTGTGAATGACGTTCAATGTAACGTGGCTGGTGTTTGTTTTGTTGATTAGAGCAGCTGTGAAGCGGAGTGATCTACACACAGTGAAGCGCCAGTGCGTTATCGTGAAATATCAGCACTGGTAGGATCCCTCTTGTCCAATCAAATTGCTCGGCCGGAACTAACTGTTGTATAAATATATTTATAAAACGGCTCTCTCAAATCAAGCAATCTGATTGGTTCACAGCCATTGTATAAATCCAGTAACCCACTCCAATAACCCATGGCCATGGGTTATTGAGTTGCCATGGCAACTCTCTTACTAAAAGGCTTTGGTTACCTCAAATGACAGTGTAGAAAAAACAAATGGCGGAGACAGCTGTCAGATCCTTGTGAATCGATCTTCGCTTATAACTTTACTAATACTTCGCAGAAAATGATGTTTTGTACAAGAATAGATGCGGGCTAATGTCTTCTTTGCAAAAGAAAGGCTGTTAACCCCGCATTTAACCCCGCATTTAACCCCGTAACGTTAGTTGGTGTCGGGGTTTGCAGAAAGCATTCAGCTTCTCAGCAAGCGCTGAGAATGCAGCGCTGCGCTCGAGCTGCGTGTCGGGCTTTCCAGAAAGCTCTCAGCTTCTCAGCAAGCGCCAGGATTGGCCAATGTCAACTTCAGTCTCCAGAACGATCCAATCAAATCACCCGCATGTTCTTGCGGTCCCGCCTTACAGTAGTGTTTCAACTGACTCTATCAGAATGACATGCCAGTCGGAGTCGGACTTATAGTATTATTATTATTATTATATTATCATACTTGGAAACCGTTTTATAAAAGCAATATAGCACTCGAGCTGCGTGTGTTGTGGAATATATCCCCCTGCTCAGCAGTTATCCCACTCGGCCGATAACAGCTGATCAGGGGGATATATTCTTCACAACACACTGGCTCTCATGCTATATTGCTTAAATATAATATGGACTCCGGAGTACGAGCCACTCTCGTAGCCTAGTGTGAGCGGGTGACACGGCGTGCAGACGGCGGATCACAGACGCACCTTGATCTGGACGGGGAAGGAGTAGATGAGGTCCTCTGGGATGCCGTACGAGTTTCCTCCAGCGTACACTCCCATGGAGATGAACTCGCCCTGCAGGAGGGGACAAAAGAACAGTCGGTTAGCGTGGAGCCTGCCTGCACTCAAACTGAAGGAGCACATTTCAGATGTCAGTCGTTGTCTCCACCTCGGATAGGATGGTGGCTCCTTCTGACCACAGATACAGATATTGTTTTTGCGCAGGCTTTTTTTTTTTTCCACAGGTTTTTTCCACTCCCGACAAGAAGAAATTGATATTGGAAACACTGAATACTACTCGGAACTCCGAAAATGACTTCAACTCGGAATGACAGGTCGGGAATTCAGAGTTCTGAAATACCTGACCTGTAATTCCGAGTTGGACAACCGTTTAATCCATTTTTAACAAGTCAAGAGTTCGTTTTTCAGAGTTCTGAGTTGTCTTGAACGTGGCTTTGAAATCTTTGGCATGAAAATGGGTAAAAAAAAAAAAAAAAAAAAAACTACTGGAAATCTATATTGACCGACTCAAAATCTTAATTAGCGTGTTCCTGCATTTTCTCAGTAGTCCTTGTCAGCGTTACAGGTTCGGACAGAGTTCACAATCAACTTTTGACCAGCTGAAGAACTAACAAACCTTTCTGGATACATCACAGTTTTCAAATGCCATGACTTTTCTTTCTTTTTTTTAGCTAGCCCAGGATAGCGAGTCGGGGTGTGTGTGTGTGTGTGTGTGTGTGTGACTACTTTCCTTGGAAAAGAGTTAGCAACACTGCGGGGTCTGCTATATGCTAGGTTTTACAGTAGTCTTGTTTACGTGACGTGACGTGTGGGATGCATCATGATCATAGTGAAACATTGGTAGCCACGCGTGTTCTGACCTCTTTGGTGCCGAACCAGATGTCCCTCATGTGGTCACAGATGGCCTTGGCGGCAGACATGGCGCTGGAGAGCTTCCTGGCCTTGATGACGGCGGCTCCGCGTAGCTGCACCGTCTGCAGGGACGAGAGGCACGGGGACACTGAGGTCACACCCTAAACACTACTGAACAACTCACTCGATGATGTCATGGAGGACGTTTATATGAGGTCACACCCTAAACACTACTGAACAACTCACTCGATGATGTCATGGAGGACGTTTATATGAGGTCACACCCTAAACACTACTGAACGTCATGGAGGACGTTTATATGAGGTCACACCCTAAGCACTACTGAACTGAGCAATTCACTAGATGATGTCATGGAGGACGCTTATATGAGGTCACACCCTAAGCACTACTGAACTGAGCAACTCACTAGATGATGTCATGGAGGACGTTTATATGAGGTCACACCCTAAACACTACTGAACAACTCACTAGATGATGTCATGGAGGATGTTTATATGAGGTCACACCCTAAACACTACTGAACAACTCACTAGATGATGTCATGGAGGATGTTTATATGAGGTCACACCCTAAA
Organism: Poromitra crassiceps; assembly: GCF_964638095.1. Lineage (NCBI taxonomy): Eukaryota > Metazoa > Chordata > Actinopteri > Beryciformes > Melamphaidae > Poromitra > Poromitra crassiceps. The sequence goes on along the minus strand of NC_139626.1, from coordinate 60,425,097 downwards.
CACTACTGAACAACTCACTAGATGATGTCATGGAGGACGCTTATATGAGGTCACACCCTAAACACTACTGAACAACTCACTAGATGATGTCACGGAGGACGTTTATATGAGGTCACACCCTAAACACTACTGAACTGAGCAACTCACTAGATTATGTCATGGAGGACGCTTATATGAGGTCACACCCTAAGCACTACTGAACAACTCACTCGATGATGTCATGGAGGACGCTTATATGAGGTCACACCCTAAGCACTACTGAACAACTCACTCGATGATGTCATGGAGGACGCTTATATGAGGTCACCCCCTAAACACTACTGAACAACTCACTCGATGATGTCATGGAGGACGTTTATATGAGGTCACACCCTAAACACTACTGAACAACTCACTAGATGATGTCATGGAGGACGTTTATATGAGGTCACACCCTAAACACTACTGAACAACTCACTCGATGATGTCATGGAGGACGTTTATATGAGGTCACACCCTAAACACTACTGAACAACTCACTCGATGATGTCATGGAGGACGTTTATATGAGGTCACACCCTAAACACTACTGAACAACTCACTCGATGATGTCATGGAGGACGCTTATATGAGGTCACACCCTAAACACTACTGAACAACTCACTCGATGATGTCATGGAGGACGTTTATATGAGGTCACACCCTAAACACTACTGAACAACTCACTCGATGATGTCATGGAGGACGCTTATATGAGGTCACACCCTAAACACTACTGAACAACTCACTAGATGTAGATGATGTCATGGAGGACGTTTATATGAGGTCACACCCTATGATATGAAAGGTTGAGAATCACTGCCCTATACGGATTAGGGTTGGCACGATGGACGATGGCATCATCGACCATCGTGATTGGCCGACCCCCCATCAACCTCTGAGCCTTCTACATCGGATCATCGTGATTAATTATCTGTTCGAAATAAATGTGTGCCGTTTTAATAAGAAAAAATACCAAGTCCACTTACCGTGACGCGTGGGGGACGCGCCGGCGGCATTAAACGAGCGCACCCAGTTCAGACTCAGAGAAGCCTCCCCTCCCCCTCCTCCGCTCTAGAGCTTCTCTGCACTGGGTGCGCTTGTTTAATGTCGCCGGGGCGTCCCCCGCGCACGAGAAGTCAGATCTTTTGTTGTGATAACTTTTAAGACGAAGAAACTTCACGTTCTTTCCTGTTTACAACCCAAAGTGAGTACAAGTCTTCAACTGTGAATTTAACTCGCCTGTTTCCAAAGTGAAAGTTGAAGTTGATACAGCACTAGCAATATTGAACGGCGCAAAACAAATAGGCTACAGATCCTGACCAACAAACATGTGTGTTGAATTTAACTAGCTGGCAGAAAACTGACAGAATTACTGGCGGATATAACGTTAGATTCGCGTGGACTTTTGAACGTAATAAGAGAGAGTTGAGGAGACTGGAGAGAGTTGAGAGAGCACAGCAGCTACTGCTAGCTGTTACAGCAGTAGCTGCTACTGCTTGAGTGGCCTGGCTCTGTGCAGTAGCTAGTAGCCTGCCTGTCGGTGTCATGAAGAGCTCAGCTGTCCTGCTGTTAACGTGCATTGCAGCGGCGGATGGCATAAATGACGATGCCATCGTTCAAAACGATGTTTCACTGTAAAACATTCACGATGGATATTTTGGTGACATCGCACAACCCTAATACGGATTCACAACTTTTTTCATCATATCAACAATATTTTTCACGTCCACAGACTCCAATTTGATGTGATTTTGTCTCTCGGACCCAAATCGGACAATATACTGTATGATATGATTTTGTCCAGAACTCCATGACCCGCTGTATTGTAGGTAGAGCCCTGCATTCTGGGTCGGGCCGGGCTTCGGGGCGATTTTCACATCATTTGTTTTTAGCTTGGGACATAATAGCATCATATCATAGGCATACCAATCAAATAAACTACTAATTTAAGAAGGAACAATTTGATTTAAGAATAAGAATTGCCAACAGACCGGGCTCGGCCCTGAAACTCTGACAGGCTCGTGACCAGTTGAGGCCGGTGCAAGTGGAAGTGCAAGCGCGTGCTCACAGAGATGAAGTCTCCTTTGAGCCAGACGTCATGTGTAACAGAGTGGAATAGAAGCGTGAAGCTCACAGAGATGAAGTCTCCTTTGAGCCAGACGTCATGTGTAACAGAGTGGAATAGAAGCGTGTGCTCACAGAGATAAAGTCTCCTTTGAGCCAGACGTCATGTGTAACAGGGTGGAATAGAAGCGTGAAGCTCACAGAGATAAAGTCTCCTTTGAGCCAGATGTCATGTGTAACAGAGTGGAATAGAAGCGTGAAGCTCACAGAGATAAAGTCTCCTTTGAGCCAGATGTCATGTGTAACAGAGTGGAATAGAAGCGTGAAGCTCACAGAGATAAAGTCTCCTTTGAGCCAGATGTCATGTGTAACAGGGTGGAATAGAAGCGTGAAGCTCACAGAGATAAAGTCTCCTTTGAGCCAGATGTCATGTGTAACAGAGTGGAATAGAAGCGTGAAGCTCACAGAGATGAAGTCTCCTTTGAGCCAGACGTCATGTGTAACAGAGTGGAATAGAAGCGTGAAGCTCACAGAGATAAAGTCTCCTTTGAGCCAGATGTCATGTGTAACAGGGTGGAATAGAAGCGTGAAGCTCACAGAGATAAAGTCTCCTTTGAGCCAGACGTCATGTGTAACAGAGTGGAATAGAAGCGTGAAGCTCACAGAGATGAAGTCTCCTTTGAGCCAGACGTCATGTGTAACAGAGTGGAATAGAAGCATGAAGCTCACAGAGATGAAGTCTCCTTTGAGCCAGATGTCATGTGTAACAGAGTGGAATAGAAGCGTGAAGCTCACAGAGATGAAGTCTCCTTTGAGCCAGACGTCATGTGTAACAGAGTGGAATAGAAGCGTGAAGCTCACAGAGATGAAGTCTCCTTTGAGCCAGACGTCATGTGTAACAGAGTGGAATAGAAGCATGAAGCTCACAGAGATGAAGTCTCCTTTGAGCCAGATGTCATGTGTAACAGAGTGGAATAGAAGCGTGAAGCTCACAGAGATAAAGTCTCCTTTGAGCCAGGCGTCATGTGTAACAGAGTGGAATAGAAGCGTGAAGCTCACAGAGATGAAGTCTCCTTTGAGCCAGATGTCATGTGTAACAGGGTGGAATAGAAGCGCGTGCTCACAGAGATGAAGTCTCCTTTGAGCCAGACGTCATGTGTAACAGAGTGGAATAGAAGCGTGAAGCTCACAGAGATGAAGTCTCCTTTGAGCCAGACGTCATGTGTAACAGAGTGGAATAGAAGCGTGTGCTCACAGAGATAAAGTCTCCTTTGAGCCAGACGTCATGTGTAACAGGGTGGAATAGAAGCGTGAAGCTCACAGAGATAAAGTCTCCTTTGAGCCAGATGTCATGTGTAACAGAGTGGAATAGAAGCGTGAAGCTCACAGAGATAAAGTCTCCTTTGAGCCAGATGTCATGTGTAACAGAGTGGAATAGAAGCGTGAAGCTCACAGAGATAAAGTCTCCTTTGAGCCAGATGTCATGTGTAACAGGGTGGAATAGAAGCGTGAAGCTCACAGAGATAAAGTCTCCTTTGAGCCAGATGTCATGTGTAACAGAGTGGAATAGAAGCGTGAAGCTCACAGAGATGAAGTCTCCTTTGAGCCAGACGTCATGTGTAACAGAGTGGAATAGAAGCGTGAAGCTCACAGAGATAAAGTCTCCTTTGAGCCAGATGTCATGTGTAACAGGGTGGAATAGAAGCGTGAAGCTCACAGAGATAAAGTCTCCTTTGAGCCAGACGTCATGTGTAACAGAGTGGAATAGAAGCGTGAAGCTCACAGAGATGAAGTCTCCTTTGAGCCAGACGTCATGTGTAACAGAGTGGAATAGAAGCATGAAGCTCACAGAGATGAAGTCTCCTTTGAGCCAGATGTCATGTGTAACAGAGTGGAATAGAAGCGTGAAGCTCACAGAGATGAAGTCTCCTTTGAGCCAGACGTCATGTGTAACAGAGTGGAATAGAAGCGTGAAGCTCACAGAGATGAAGTCTCCTTTGAGCCAGACGTCATGTGTAACAGAGTGGAATAGAAGCATGAAGCTCACAGAGATGAAGTCTCCTTTGAGCCAGATGTCATGTGTAACAGAGTGGAATAGAAGCGTGAAGCTCACAGAGATAAAGTCTCCTTTGAGCCAGGCGTCATGTGTAACAGAGTGGAATAGAAGCGTGAAGCTCACAGAGATGAAGTCTCCTTTGAGCCAGGCGTCGTCCTTGATGGCGTCGTAGGCGGGGGTCTCGGCTCCGTGCAGGGTGACCTTGGCGTGGTGCACGTCGGGGTACTGGGTGGACGAGTGGTTTCCCCAGATGATCACGTTCTTCACGTCATTGGCCGGCACGCCGCAGCGCATCGCCACCTGCAGGACGGAGGGTGAATTTGGTTTGTTGGTTTGTGCTCTGATGTAGTGTTTTAGTGTCAGTTGTAACCTCAAAACTGTCCGTATTTGGACGTTTTATTATTATGCCATCTGCTATTCATTCAAGTTGTAAAGATTTATATCAGTCTAAAAAAGAAGAGACAGGTGTGTGTGAGTGTGAGAGTGTGAGTGTGAGTGTGAGTGTGTGTGTGTGTGTGTGTGTGTGTGAGAGAGAGTGAACCTGGGAGGAGGCTCTGTTGTGGTCCAGACGGGTCAGGCAGGAGAAGTTCTCCTTGGGGATGGAGGGAGCAGACTTGGAGGCGATGAGACAGTTGGTGTTGGCTGGGTTTCCAACCACCAGAACCTGACAGAGAGGACACACAGGTCAAAGCTTTAATAACACCAGAACCTGACAGAGAGGACACACAGGTCAAAGCTTTAATAACACCAGAACCTGACAGAGAGGACACACAGGTCAAAGCTTTAATAACACCAGAACCTGACAGAGAGGACACACAGGTCAAAGCTTTAATAACACCAGAACCTGACAGAGAGGACACACAGGTCAAAGCTTTAATAACACCAGAACCTGACAGAGAGGACACACAGGTCAAAGCTTTAATAACACCAGAACCTGACAGAGAGGACACACAGGTCAAAGCTTTAATAACACCAGAACCTGACAGAGAGGACACACAGGTCAAAGCTTTAATAACACCAGAACCTGACAGAGAGGACACACAGGTCAAAGCTTTAATAACACCAGAACCTGACAGAGAGGACACACAGGTCAAAGCTTTAATAACACCAGAACCTGACAGAGAGGACACACAGGTCAAAGCTTTAATAACACCAGAACCTGACAGAGGACACACAGGTCAAAGCTTTAATAACACCAGAACCTGACAGAGAGGACACACAGGTCAAAGCTTTAATAACACCAGAACCTGACAGAGGACACACAGGTCAAAGGTCAAAGCTTTACTTTCTATATGGACCAAAGCAAAAAGGGAAATCCGTTATATCTTATTGTGTAGAGAAGAATGTTCCATCAGTGTGTGAATTCCTTCTGGTTGCCATAGAGATCAATAAGCTCATAGATCAGATGCCACCTGCTTTTCTAAATCAATAACAGTAGAAAGGTGTCATTTGAGTGAAATGGCAAGAAAATGTCAGTTGTCACTGCAGAAATGCTGATTTTGGGATTATCTTTGAAATAAAATACCACAGTTTAGGAATTCCCAACATGTTATCCCTGAAGTCTAGGACTTGTGGACACTAATAACTCTTACAAAATTAGCAATATGCACCTGAACTCTAACTTCTGCTGCAGGAGGGAAAGCCTGGAGCCAAAGTAGACTGTGTCAGTCTGTCTGTTTGTGTTGTTACAGGAGGGAAAGCCTGGAGCCAAAGTAGACTGTGTCAGTCTGTCTGTCTGTCTGTCTGTCTGTTTGTGTTGTTACAGGAGGGAAAGCCTGGAGCCAAAGTGGACTGTGTCAGTCTGTCTGTTTGTGTTGTTACAGGGGGGAAGCCTGGAGCCAAAGTAGACTGTCAGTCTGTCTGTTTGTGTTGTTACAGGGGGGAAGCCTGGAGCCAAAGTAGACTGTGTCAGTCTGCCTGTTTGTGTTGTTACAGGGGGGAAGCCTGGAGCCAAAGCAGACTGTGTCAGTCTGTCTGTTTGTGTTGTTACAGGAGGGAAAGCCTGGAGCCAAAGTAGACTGTGTCAGTCTGCCTGTTTGTGTTGTTACAGGAGGGAAAGCCTGGAGCCAAAGTAGATTGTCTGTCTGTCTGTTTGTGTTGTTACAGGAGGGAAAGCCTGGAGCCAAAGTGGACTGTGTCAGTCTGCCTGTTTGTGTTGTTACAGGAGGGAAAGCCTGGAGCCAAAGTAGATTGTCTGTCTGTCTGTTTGTGTTGTTACAGGAGGGAAAGCCTGGAGCCAAAGTAGACTGTGTCAGTCTGCCTGTTTGTGTTGTTACAGGAGGGAAAGCCTGGAGCCAAAGTAGATTGTCTGTCTGTCTGTTTGTGTTGTTACAGGAGGGAAAGCCTGGAGCCAAAGTGGACTGTGTCAGTCTGTCTGTTTGTGTTGTTACAGGGGGGAAGCCTGGAGCCAAAGTAGACTGTCAGTCTGTCTGTTTGTGTTGTTACAGGGGGGAAGCCTGGAGCCAAAGTAGACTGTGTCAGTCTGCCTGTTTGTGTTGTTACAGGGGGGAAGCCTGGAGCCAAAGTAGACTGTGTCAGTCTGTCTGTTTGTGTTGTTACAGGGGGGAAGCCTGGAGCCAAAGTAGACTGTGTCAGTCTGCCTGTTTGTGTTGTTACAGGAGGGAAAGCCTGGAGCCAAAGTAGACTGTCAGTCTGTCTGTTTGTGTTGTTACAGGAGGGAAAGCCTGGAGCCAAAGTAGATTGTCTGTCTGTCTGTTTGTGTTGTTACAGGAGGGAAAGCCTGGAGCCAAAGTGGACTGTGTCAGTCTGTCTGTTTGTGTTGTTACAGGGGGGAAGCCTGGAGCCAAAGTAGACTGTGTCAGTCTGTCTGTTTGTGTTGTTACAGGGGGGAAGCCTGGAGCCAAAGTAGACTGTGTCAGTCTGCCTGTTTGTGTTGTTACAGGAGGGAAAGCCTGGAGCCAAAGTAGACTGTCAGTCTGTCTGTTTGTGTTGTTACAGGAGGGAAAGCCTGGAGCCAAAGTAGATTGTCTGTCTGTCTGTTTGTGTTGTTACAGGAGGGAAAGCCTGGAGCCAAAGTAGACTGTCAGTCTGTCTGTTTGTGTTGTTACAGGAGGGAAAGCCTGGAGCCTAAGTAGATTGTCTGTCTGTCTGTTTGTGTTGTTACAGGAGGGAAAGCCTGGAGCCAAAGTAGACTGTGTCAGTGTCTGTTTGTGTTGTTACAGGAGGGAAAGCCTGGAGCCAAAGTAGACTGTCAGTCTGTCTGTTTGTGTTGTTACAGGAGGGAAAGCCTGGAGCCAAAGTAGACTGTCAGTCTGTCTGTTTGTGTTGTTACAGGAGGGAAAGCCTGGAGCCAAAGTAGACTGTCAGTCTGTCTGTCGTGTTACAGGAGGGAACGCCTGGAGCCAAAGTAGACTGTCAGTCTGTCTGTCGTGTTACAGGAGGGAAAGCCTACACTAAAATATATCTCCCATCCTGAAAATGCGGCAACTAATTATTTTTTTTGCAAGGAGTCGAACAAATACACAAAACACAGCAGCAGTAACAAGGCATGCTCGGGCAGGAGTGCTCCTGTGGAAAATAGTGCCATTCTGATGTAATCCCCCATCCGACCAGTGCAGTGAGAGGCAGCAATGTGCCGCAAGGCATCTAGTCTGCCGGACAGCCTAAAGAAGAAGAAGAAGAACAAGGCAGGCTTGGGGCGGACCATTTTGCTTGGGGCAGCAGCAGCTAGAGGGACCATTTATGGTGTAACACACAACACAGACAGGCGATAGCAAACAAAACAAGACCGGCGATGGCAAAATGCCAGGAGCAAAACAAAAGTCAGGATGCCAAAATCGCAAGGCAAAAAAAAAAGCGGGAGCAGGCAAGTAATAATAATCTGTTAAACTTTTTTCAGTCAGCTCCGAAAGCTGCAGGGTTGATATGAGTAAAGCGCGTGCGGGGGAGGGGCATAGTGGCTGGTCTTGATTTGATCATATAATAATATATTATATATATTATTATTTCTTTGTACTACTAATTTTGCAACAGTAGTGAAAACTAGACTGAATTGTCAAAGAGCTCTTTTGTTTTGGGCATACAGTACAGTATGTACAGTATGCTGCTGGCTCCTGACCACAGAGCAGGTGAGGGACGTTTCATCACGCCGGCGCTAAGCGGCGAGGACTTCGCTCATTAGAGGCTCTCATGACTACACACTAGGGATGGGCATCGAATTTCGAATTTTCGAACAATCGTTGTTATTATCAAGGTCGACTTTTATTATTGAAAGTCGAAATTCGAAATTCGAAAAAAAAAAAAAAATGTGAGTGAAATGTTGCATTGTCTCCCCTGATTCTAAGTATAGTCGGATCGATTGGTTTGAGCAAGTAAAACAATTTCTATAAGCATTTTAAGCAAGGTTTATGGAAAAATGAATGGCGGATGAAATCCCATGAAGAGGGAGAGGGGGTGACTTTGGCACCCCTTTGGCACTCAGACCTGAGCCTACTAAATATTTAATGATTGTCAAAACTGTTTTTTATTTTCGAAAATGTCAATGTCATGTAACATGTTCTTTACTTCA
>NC_139626.1:60406428-60411428 GCF_964638095.1 Poromitra crassiceps | reverse complement strand
TCCATTAGCTAGTGTGCTAATCAGATGTGCTGACATGGCAGTGATGGTTAGCTGACCACAGGCTATGGTTAGCTAGCTAGCAAGCTGACATGATTAACAATAAATGAATGAAATGGATCAGTGGTGATCCAGAAACAGACAGAAATAACCGACAATTCTGTTCAGTTCTGCTGAGACGGACAGAAACACCACAACAACACACTCCAAGATGGCTGCCAGACGGGGAGTAAGTAATAGCCCATTCCATTTGCACTGGGATTTGGGAACTTTGGGAAGTTCTGTTGTGATGTTTTTAAATGCCTATTTTATTCTCTTCTTTTATTCTTTTATTTTCCTGTGTCAACCATTTTATGTGAAGCACTTTGAATTGCCTTTGTGTATGAAATGTGCTATACAAATTAACTTGACTTGACTCTGACTGTATTGCCAGTAGGGATGGGCATTTCTAGCAAAAACACTATTCGAAATTCGCTGGCCAAAGTCGACTTTTAATCGAAATTCGGAAAGAAAAAAAAAAAAGTAAAAAAAAAGAAAAAAAGAAAATAAATTTGTGAGTGAAATGTTGCATTGTCTCCCCTGATTCTAAGTATAGTCGAATCGCTTGGTTTGAGCAAGTAAAACAATTTTTATAAGCATTTTAAGCAAGGTTTATGGAAAAATGAATGGCGGATGAAATCCCATGAAGAGGGAGAGGTTGATTATAAAAATTGTTTTACTTGCTCAAACCAAGCGATTCGACTATACTTAGAATCAGGGGAGACAATGCAACATTTCACTCACAAAAAAAAAAAAAAAAAAAAAAATCAATAAACGAATTTCGACTTTCAATAATAAAAGTCGACCTTGATAATAACGATTATTTGAAAATTCGAAATTCGATGCCCATCCCTAATTGCCAGTGGTCTCACCTTGACGGTCTTCTTGGCGTACTTCTCCAGCGCCGTGCCCTGCGTCTTAAAGATGGCCACGTTGGCCTTCAGCAGGTCCTTCCTCTCCATCCCCTCCTTCCTGGGCATGGAGCCAACCAAGATGGCGGCGTCCAGGTCCTTGAAGCCGACCTCCACCTTGTCAGTGGGGATGACCTCTGTGGAGGAGAGAGAGGGAAGATCAGCTTGGATTGTATTTTCTACTTCCATGATGTCCTACAGCACTGAGATGGCACTCACTGAACTGCAACGTCCTTGATGTTTGAGAAGGTGTGGGAACCCTGTTTTTTTCCCCCCTCAACAATTTAATTGATTTGACTGAATAATTTTTTGGTTTATTTACTTTTAGTTTTTTATTCTCTTGTATTCTCGCCTGTTCATACACCCATCTTCTCTGTCCGACAGTAAACCCCGGAGAATAATATTGATGTATAGAGTCGTTTCCATGTTGCCAGACACTACAATGACAGTTTGAGCCTCCCAGCGGCAAAACAAGCAGTTTTAGCGAACGTGGAATGACGGTGCGCAAATGCCCGACTGGGTTACGCTGGTAGTTGTTTGACGAGATTGCTCGAGCTGTAAACAAGGCTATCTCAGTGAGTACCAATTAATTTGAAAATTTGTCACGATGAGTCCCTTAGACACATACAGTGTGGAAAATAGGGTCCAGGTTGAAAAAATAAGCAAAATTGTCCTCTAACAATCGAATAGTCATATCGCCCTCCCCTACTTAAAATGCAACATTTTAATGTATTTTGATCGTAGGTGGTCCCTGCTCTGTTTCTCTACCAACAAAGGGGTCCTTGGGCTGAAAAAGGTTGAAGACCCCAATGAGACTCTTCTTGACCATCAGTTGCACAAGCTCTCCATCCAAATGATATTGTCACTTTGTAATGACATTTTTAAATTGTTGTTTACATTCTAGCAGCCAATGATAAAGAGTCTTATCAGAGCATTGAGCAGGTTCAGTCCAGGTTGTTTAGGTGAGTGTGGAGGAGAGTTAGAGAGTCTTATCAGAGCATTGAGCAGGTTCAGTCCAGGTTGTTTAGGTGAGTGTGGAGGAGAGTTAGAGAGTCTTATCAGAGCCTGAGCAGGTTCAGTCCAGGTTGTTTAGGTGAGTGTGGAGGAGAGTTAGAGAGTCTTATCAGAGCATTGAGCAGGTTCAGTCCAGGTTGTTTAGGTGAGTGTGGAGGAGAGTTAGAGTCTTATCAGAGCATTGAGCAGGTTCAGTCCAGGTTGTTTAGGTGAGTGTGGAGGAGAGTTAGAGAGTCTTATCAGAGCATTGAGCAGGTTCAGTCCAGGTTGTTTAGGTGAGTGTGGAGGAGAGTTAGAGAGTCTTATCAGAGGCTGAGCAGGTTCAGTCCAGGTTGTTTAGGTGAGTGTGGAGGAGAGTTAGAGAGTCTTATCAGAGCATTGAGCAGGTTCAGTCCAGGTTGTTTAGGTGAGTGTGGAGGAGAGTTAGAGAGTCTTATCAGAGGCTGAGCAGGTTCAGTCCAGGTTGTTTAGGTGAGTGTGGAGGAGAGTTAGAGAGTCTTATCAGAGCATTGAGCAGGTTCAGTCCAGGTTGTTTAGGTGAGTGTGGAGGAGAGTTAGAGAGTCTTATCAGAGGCTGAGCAGGTTCAGTCCAGGTTGTTTAGGTGAGTGTGGAGGAGAGTTAGAGAGTCTTATCAGAGCATTGAGCAGGTTCAGTCCAGGTTGTTTAGGTGAGTGTGGAGGAGAGTTAGAGAGTCTTATCAGAGGCTGAGCAGGTTCAGTCCAGGTTGTTTAGGTGAGTGTGGAGGAGAGTTAGAGAGTCTTATCAGAGGCTGAGCAGGTTCAGTCCAGGTTGTTAAGGTGAGTGTGGAGGAGAGTTAGAGAGTCTTATCAGAGCATTGAGCAGGTTCAGTCCAGGTTGTTTAGGTGAGTGTGGAGGAGAGTTAGAGAGTCTTATCAGAGCATTGAGCAGGTTCAGTCCAGGTTGTTTAGGTGAGCGTGGAGGAGAGTTAGAGAGTCTTATCAGAGCATTGAGCAGGTTCAGTCCAGGTTGTTTAGGTGAGTGTGGAGGAGAGTTAGAGAGTCTTATCAGAGCATTGAGCAGGTTCAGTCCAGGTTGTTTAGGTGAGTGTGGAGGAGAGTTAGAGAGTCTTATCAGAGCCTGAGCAGGTTCAGTCCAGGTTGTTTAGGTGAGTGTGGAGGAGAGTTAGAGAGTCTTATCAGAGCATTGAGCAGGTTCAGTCCAGGTTGTTTAGGTGAGCGTGGAGGAGAGTTAGAGAGTCTTATCAGAGCATTGAGCAGGTTCAGTCCAGGTTGTTTAGGTGAGCGTGGAGGAGAGTTAGAGAGTCTTATCAGAGCATTGAGCAGGTTCAGTCCAGGTTGTTTAGGTGAGTGTGGAGGAGAGTTAGAGAGTCTTATCAGAGCATTGAGCAGGTTCAGTCCAGGTTGTTTAGGTGAGTGTGGAGGAGAGTTAGAGAGTCTTATCAGAGCATTGAGCAGGTTCAGTCCAGGTTGTTTAGGTGAGTGTGGAGGAGAGTTAGAGAGTCTTATCAGAGCATTGAGCAGGTTCAGTCCAGGTTGTTTAGGTGAGTGTGGAGGAGAGTTAGAGAGTCTTATCAGAGCATTGAGCAGGTTCAGTCCAGGTTGTTTAGGTGAGTGTGGAGGAGAGTTAGAGAGTCTTATCAGAGCATTGAGCAGGTTCAGTCCAGGTTGTTTAGGTGAGTGTGGAGGAGAGTTAGAGAGTCTTATCAGAGCATTGAGCAGGTTCAGTCCAGGTTGTTTAGGTGAGCGTGGAGGAGAGTTAGAGAGTCTTATCAGAGCCTGAGCAGGTTCAGTCCAGGTTGTTTAGGTGAGCGTGGAGGAGAGTTAGAGAGTCTTATCAGAGCATTGAGCAGGTTCAGTCCAGGTTGTTTAGGTGAGTGTGGAGGAGAGTTAGAGAGTCTTATCAGAGCATTGAGCAGGTTCAGTCCAGGTTGTTTAGGTGAGCGTGGAGGAGAGTTAGAGAGTCTTATCAGAGCATTGAGCAGGTTCAGTCCAGGTTGTTTAGGTGAGCGTGGAGGAGAGTTAGAGAGTCTTATCAGAGCATTGAGCAGGTTCAGTCCAGGTTGTTTAGGTGAGTGTGGAGGAGAGTTAGAGAGTCTTATCAGAGCATTGAGCAGGTTCAGTCCAGGTTGTTTAGGTGAGTGTGGAGGAGAGTTAGAGAGTCTTATCAGAGCCTGAGCAGGTTCAGTCCAGGTTGTTTAGGTGAGTGTGGAGGAGAGTTAGAGAGTCTTATCAGAGCATTGAGCAGGTTCAGTCCAGGTTGTTTAGGTGAGCGTGGAGGAGAGTTAGAGAGTCTTATCAGAGCATTGAGCAGGTTCAGTCCAGGTTGTTTAGGTGAGTGTGGAGGAGAGTTAGAGAGTCTTATCAGAGGCTGAGCAGGTTCAGTCCAGGTTGTTTAGGTGAGTGTGGAGGAGAGTTAGAGAGTCTTATCAGAGCATTGAGCAGGTTCAGTCCAGGTTGTTTAGGTGAGTGTGGAGGAGAGTTAGAGTCTTATCAGAGCATTGAGCAGGTTCAGTCCAGGTTGTTTAGGTGAGCGTGGAGGAGAGTTAGAGAGTCTTATCAGAGCATTGAGCAGGTTCAGTCCAGGTTGTTTAGGTGAGTGTGGAGGAGAGTTAGAGAGTCTTATCAGAGCATTGAGCAGGTTCAGTCCAGGTTGTTTAGGTGAGTGTGGAGGAGAGTTAGAGAGTCTTATCAGAGCCTGAGCAGGTTCAGTCCAGGTTGTTTAGGTGAGTGTGGAGGAGAGTTAGAGAGTCTTATCAGAGCATTGAGCAGGTTCAGTCCAGGTTGTTTAGGTGAGCGTGGAGGAGAGTTAGAGAGTCTTATCAGAGCATTGAGCAGGTTCAGTCCAGGTTGTTTAGGTGAGCGTGGAGGAGAGTTAGAGAGTCTTATCAGAGCATTGAGCAGGTTCAGTCCAGGTTGTTTAGGTGAGTGTGGAGGAGAGTTAGAGAGTCTTATCAGAGCATTGAGCAGGTTCAGTCCAGGTTGTTTAGGTGAGTGTGGAGGAGAGTTAGAGAGTCTTATCAGAGCCTGAGCAGGTTCAGTCCAGGTTGTTTAGGTGAG
>NC_139626.1:60391428-60401428 GCF_964638095.1 Poromitra crassiceps | reverse complement strand
ACTCTATTGGGGGGGGGGGGGGGATGCTCTTTAAGGTGACCTTGCATGTAGGCCAGCCAGGGTACATACATAGAACACGATTCAAGACTTTTCCTGAACTACTAGAAGCCATCTTTAATTCGGCACGGTGTATAATCCAGCAAGCAGCACTTTATCTCAAGAGGATTGCAACTTTTAGAATTGGGTCACGCCGCTCATCGCCCCCCTCCAGTTGTAAAAGTGGACATGTCACTGAATGCATAGGGGATCCTATGTACGCCGAATTGAACAGTATCTCCAAACTGTTCATGAAAGACCCGGAGTCATATTGAAATGGGGCTGAACCTGTTGCCTATACGCAATACAACGTTAAATCCGCAGCTTTATGAATGGAGTTTCAGAGTAGCTGCAGCTCTGATCATGATCGTCTATCCAGCCCGAATAAAAGAAAGGGCGATCGGCGATGATGTAACTTGCTGCCACGCCACAGCCTGCCGCGCCGCTAGTGAAATGGGGGGCAGAGTGAAACACAGAGGACTGTTGTTGTTGAGGCGGAGGATGAACATGAACTGAAATCAACATCTGTCTCTTCTGTATCTGCAACTCTCACTTTAATGTTCATTCAAAAATAACGATCATCACCCAGCTCTCACATCCGCGTTTGTAGCTGCGCAACAAGAAAATGCGTATGCTAACGTTAGCCTTGCCCTTAGCTGTTCAATTATGTACAGATAGAAGTGCAGACTGAAGGAAACCCTGTCTGAAGATAACGTTAACCACTGAGCATAATCATATCGGAAACCGGGACCCGGGACCTTCTCTCCCGGTGCAGGGAGAGTCTGGCAAACGAGACTACCCTCAATGTCAACTGTCAGACACCATTCATTGACAGCGCAGTTTAACCGCTTTCACTAGAAACAGCATCACTGTGCACCGTCAAGACGTCCTCTAACGTTACAAACACGGCATCTTCACCACCACCATCATCTTCTTCTTCCTAACGGGGCAGAACTTCCATCTTACCATATCTGTAGCGGGTTGAGGAGGTGCGTCGTTAGATGTGCAGTGCCTGCTCTCCCTGCTCGGACTAGACAGAAAGGGTCACCTCTATGCTTGTATTGAAGCGTCATGCGGTAGATGCCCGGCTCCTGAACGCATCACGGGACTTGTAGTCGCCTGTTTCCGCCGACGCAGGAACGGCTGTGGAGCGACTCCACGATAGGGACTCGCTCTCCCGCGAAGCACCGCGCCGCAGACCGCGCCCACCTTCCCCAAATATGGCAGAGAATTCTGAGTTCTGAGAAGAACACTGGGATCAAATTGTTCTTTTTTCAAAGTGAGGAATCTGCTCTTTACTGGCACCTCGCGGCCGATAGCGGGACTGCAGCGCTGCTCCTTGTCACTGATCTGCAGGGTTGAGGCCAAAAGGCATGAATGAGCTCAACAACAAATCCAATCCAAATCCAAATCCAATTTTTGAATTGTAAATTGAATTGGAATGTCAGAAAACAGAATTTAGTCCAATGAAATTCCATCAAGGTTTACGAAAGAGGGAAGGAATCCTTATTTATTCTGGATTCTGACTGAATTATTGGATACTACAATACTCTGAATCACAATCACTTTTATTGCCACAGTATGTAAGTTACATAAGGAGGAACTTGTCTTAGTGTCTGTATGCAGCGTAGCCGTCAGGTCAATATACAGAGATAAAGAAGTAGGAATATTTATACAATATGTACATGAGTGGAGGAGTGTTTAGTGGACATTCAATATGAATTTACATTGCATTTACATGAAATTGAAGTCTGAGTTAAATAGGCGTTAAATAGGCAGTGAATTTACATGAATTTACAGTCTGAGTTAAATAGGCATTCAAGTTCGAGGGGTAAGCCATGGTGTAGTTAACAAGAGTAATAATCTAAGTTCTGGTAGTAGTGGCGAGTGAAGTGCAAGGTCATGTTTGATTGGGGGGGGGGGGGGGGGGCTCATGTCAGTGTGGGGGGTCAGCTGAGTTCAGGAGGAGGTCGTGGGGTTTGTGGGGGGTGTTGGTGAGGTCCTTGGTGGAAGGGGTTTTCGGGCCTTGTTGGTGAGTCCGATGGCGGTTGGGAAGAAGCTGTTCTTGTGGCGAGAGGTTCTGGTCTTGGCTAGCCTCGCTGGCCAGCCTCCTCTCCCTTCCGTCCGAGGAGTCTGGCGCCGCAGGTCTCCATAACTGGGATAAACCCTCCCCTGCTCTACTCTGCTCTCCCATTGGAGCGACTGTTTCGGTGGCAGCCGGATGTCCGCTCCCGGCTTATTACAAGCTCTGTCATTGGCTCCGACCATGTCAATCAGAGCGGCTTCCGCTCCCTCCTCCCTGTGTGTCGCTGTAAATAGTGCCCTGCCGCCGCAGTGAATACAACAACGCTAACTAGCTAGCAAGCTAACGCCAGAAACCTACACACTAGCTCGTTGCTACATGCTGAAAACGGCAATTTTGATTGTTTGAAACTATTTTCCAAGGGCACTGCCGCTAAGCGCCGCCCATCGCAATCCCACTATGGAGACCTGTGGCGCCAGACTCCTCGGACGGAAGGGAAAGGAGGCTGGCCAGCGAGACTAGGTCTTGGCAGACCTCAGTCTCTTGCCGAGCGGGAGTGTTTTGAAGAGTTTGTGGCCAGGGTGGGAGGGGTCGGCCATGATCTTGTGAGACCGCTTCAGTCTCCTGGCTGCATGCAGGTCCTGGAGGGATGGCAGGTTGCATCCGATTACCTTCTCAGCACAGTGGATGATGCACTGCAGTCTGTTAAGGTCCTTGAGAGTGGCAGCTGTGTATACCAGACGGTGATGGAGGAGGTGAGGATGGACTCAACGATGGAGGTGTAGAAGTGCACCATCGTGGCCTTTGGCACTTTGAATTTCTTGTGCCTTCTTGGTGAGAGCTCTGATGTTCAGATCCCATTTTAGGTCCTGGCTGATGATGGCACCCCAGGAAGCGGAAGAAGGACTCCACAGTGTTGACTGGGGAGTCACACAGGGTGATGGGGGAAGGTGGGGCTGGGTTCCTCCTGTAATCCACAATCATCTCCATTGTCTTTTGAGCATTTAAGACCAGCTTGTTTTGATTGCACCAAGTCACCAGGTGGTCGACCTCCTGCCTGTATTCAGACTCGTCTCTGTCTGTGATGAGCCCAATGAGGGTGGTGTCATCTGCAAACTTCAGGATTGATTGATTGATTAATTTTTATTTTTGGAAATAGCAGACAAAATCCAAGGGATAGACATGTAAAAGTGCAAAACACATTGCTTGACGGACAGGTGACTAGAGGTGGAGCTGTTGGTGTATAGAAGAAGACTTCTGAAGAAGTATGGAGAGAGGACACGGCCCTGGGCAGCACCGGTGCTGATAGACCGGAAGTCAGTTGTACGTTTGCCCAGCCTCACATGCTGCTGCTTCCTGTCAGTCAGGAAGTCTGTGGTCCATCTGCAAATGGAGTCGGGCACGCCCAGCTGGGAGAGCTTGTCCTGTAAGAGGGCTGGGACGATCGTGTCGAAAGGCCGAGCTAAAGTCCATGAACAGGATCCTGGCATAGGTTCCTGCATTGTCCAGGTGTGTGAGGATGTAGTGGAGGGCCATGTTTATGGCATCATACAGACCTGTTGGTGGCTTTGTAGGCGAACTGCAGGAGGTCCAAGAGTGGGTCTGTGATGGATGGACTAAAAATCAATTGTTTGTTTGTTTGTTTGTTTGTTTGTAATATCATTTGATGATGAAGTTGTAGATGCACAACATGCATTGTGCTGCTGTACCTTTTGTTCGATTACATTGTTTTAGTGTCCTGTAAGTCTTGAAAGCTTTACTTAATTGAATGTCCTCTTTTTCATTATATATGTGCTGTACTTCACTTCCTGCTGTGATATCTCAATGTCCCAGCTGACCAATAAAGTGCCGTCTTTTGTGGGCCCTTCTAATGGGCTCGTGTTGACCGTGTTTACGACATGAGTCCATATGAATGAAAAATGGAAAAGTGGAAATCTTCTGAAAACTTCAAGTTCACGACTTGTGACGTGTCATGACGTTTTCAGAAAATGGTCATGGACATGGATGGAACATTAGGCAAAGTCATTTTTATAATACCAGGGTATCTGCCCCGATAGGTGGGCTCGCCGCACGCAGCTCAGCCGCTATGCGGTCTTGCCCGCAGCTCGGCTGCTCTATAGACCCTTCTCACGGGGGCCATTTTGTGTCGAAAAGGCAGGGTAAACACAGGTGCAAGCAAAACACTAATGAGGGTTTCCAACTTCCATGATTGGGATTTGGAAACCCTCATTAGTGTTTTGCTTGCACCTGTGTTTATTCTGCCTTTTTGACACAAAATGGCCCTCGTGAGAAGGGTCTATTGGCATGCGCAGCGCACAATTGCTCAACTCCGCATCACTGATGACATCATTATCACTGATGATGCCACAATACATATGACATCACTGACGATGTCACAATGCCTATGACATCATCAGTGCCTATGACCTAAGATGATTTTGGTCAATAATGACGTCACTGGTGACATCACTGATGATGTCATAGACATTGTGACATCATCAGTGGGCCAAAATGGAAACAAACAGATATTGCCCACTGAAACAGATATTGCCCACTTGCTCCGTTTATATAAGGAAGGATAGGAGGAAAACGTTGATATTCCAAAAGGTTGCCTGTCATTATGCCTTTGCATGACCTTGTTAGCCTCAGTGGCTTCTAGTCAACTGCGCATTCTCATGACATAAGCATGTCATGACATGCTCATGACTTAAGCATGTCATGTCATGACATGCCTCATGACATAAGCATGTCATGTCCACGACTTCCCAGCTCGTAAACACGAGTTCACAACTTCCGCTTGTAATCGACAATAGACTTAGAGAGTTAACATAAATGAATCAAAGACGGTTCAATAAATCAAATCCATTCAATCATAACGCATGAAATGAGGCGGCAGACTGGTGTTAAGTCGGGGTTAAAGGTCAGAGGTCACCTGAGGTCAAGTTCAGCCTCTCAGCAGTCTACAGGAAGCTGGAGCCCCGGCCGCTCAGCCCAGCCCTGTGTGTGTGTGTGTGTGTGTGTGTGTGTGTGTGTGTGAGAGAGAGAGATAGAGAGAGAGGGGGAGTGAATGGGAGTGTTTAGAGCTGTCCATGGTGCTGGTCATCTGACAAGCCAGTGGCAGACGCGCAGGACACTACAGGAGGCCAAGTGATTCTGCCTTCAAAATAAAAGCATGTTTCAGTTTTTTAGGTGGTGGGGAGTATTGAAGTGCATCTTGCATAAGTTCATATGGATATGAATGTGAATCAAAAATATTGATTACCATATATTTTAACATAGATTCCCCTTAGTGTTCTTTGGTAGCCAACTGTGTTACTCAAAAAATGCTCCCTGGGGTTGTTTCATAGTCGTCCTCAGCCGCATTCACTGACTTTACATCGTTATCAAGCCACACTAAAACGTCAGTAGAGCACAGTCTGGTTCAGTGAAGGCACCACGGCTCTAGCCTGCTAAACCACCCGCTCACGTGAACTCACATTTCATTTGGTTCTGCGAGTTGGCCTATCAGGAACGCCACTAGCACTGCACTAACAAAACAATAATGGCCGCCTCCTTGCCTGATCGTCTCGAGGAGTCATGTCAGCGTTTGTCTAGTTTAAACAGAAATAGACTCAATAACAACAATTAAACAAGTACAGGAGTATCGCCGCAACCGCGGAGTTTCTCGGCGGAAAATATGTTTTTGCCGTTCTTCTCTCACGAGTGGATTTGGGTTTGGCTGAAGGAGTTGTCTGTCCAGGCAAGTGCACCCGCCCAACCTCCACCCACTGCCAAACACTGGGTGAAGAACCAAATGAAATGTGAGTTCACGTGACCGGCTGGTTTACCAGGCTACCATGGCTTCAGGAAAGCACAGTCTGGTTCAGTGAAGGCACCACGGCAAGGCAGTTTTCAGGGACTCAGGAAAAGTGCCGGTCAAAAGGGATCTATTAACTACTTGCAATAGGTCCGACGACAGACAGTTATAAACGCTTTAAAAAAAGCTTGTTGGAAGGGTATCGAGACAGCACGAAGATGATTTAAGGCCTTGCACAGTTTCCTCTAAGATGTGGTCGATAACGCTGAACTGGGACAAATTTATCGAACTAGGGATCTGCGGGTAGGATGATGTCACAGCATTTCTTGGTGTGGAGCCACTAATAGCCTGCCTGATATTAATAATTTTATCCGTAAAAAAGGCAGCAAACTCATTGCATTTGACAGTAGAGAGGAATTCAGGTGCTACACGGAGAGGCGGATTAGTCAGTCTATCAACTGTGGCAAATAGAGTGCGTGCATTGTTCACATTTTTGTTAATTATCTCGGAAAAGAACGATTGTCTCGACCTTTTCAGTTCGAGGTTGTAGGAGTGAAGGCTTTCTTTGTAAATATCATAGTGAATGTGAAGATTAGTTTTCTGCCATTTACGCTCAGCTTTCCTGCAATCTTTCTTTTTGCATCTAACGGATGCAGAATTTCGCCAGGGTGCTTTAATCTTGCCAGACAGCAATTTTAACCTACCAATTTTAACTACACAATACAAGCCACACTAAAACTTCAGTGAAGCACAGTCTGGTTCAGTGAAGGCACCACAGCTCCACCCCACACTACACAATACAAGCCACACTAAAACTTAAAGCACAGTCTGGTTCAATGAAGGCACCACAGCTCCACCCCACACTACACAATACAAGCCACACTAAAACTTCAGTAAAGCACAGTCTGGTTCAGTGAAGGCACCACGGCTCCACCCCACATTAAACAATACACAATACAAGCCACACTAAAACTTCAGTAAAGCACAGTTGGGTTCAGTGAAGGCACCACGGCTCCACCCCCCACTACACAATACAAGCCACACTAAAACTTCAGTAAAGCACAGTCTGGTTCAGTGAAGGCACCACAGCTCCACCCCACCCCACACTACACAATACAAGCCACACTAAAACTTCAGTAAAGCACAGTCTGGTTCAGTGAAGGCACCACGGCTCCACCCCACACTACACAATACAAGCCACACTAAAACTTCAGTAAAGCACAGTTGGGTTCAGTGAAGGCACCACAGCTCCACCCCACACTACACAATACAAGCCACACTAAAACTTCAGTAAAGCACAGTCTGGTTCAGTGAAGGCACCACAGCTCCACCCCACACTACACAATACAAGCCAAACTAAAACTTCAGTAAAGCACAGTCTGGTTCAGTGAAGGCACCACGGCTCCACCCCACACTACACAATACAAGCCACACTAAAACTTCAGTAAAGCACAGTCTGGTTCAGTGAAGGCACCACGGCTCCACCCCACACTACACAATACAAGCCACACTAAAACTTCAGTAAAGCACAGTCTGATTCAGTGAAGGCACCACGGCTCCACCCCACACTACACAATACAAGCCACACTAAACCTTCAGTAAAGCACAGTCTGGTTCAGTGAAGGCACCACAGCTCCACCCCACACTGCACAATACAAGCCACACTAAAACTTCAGTAAATCACAGTTGGGTTCAGTGAAGGCACCACAGCTCCACCCCACACTACACAATACAAGCCACACTAAAACTTCAGTAAAGCACAGTCTGGTTCAGTGAAGGCACCACGGCTCCACCCCACACTACACAATACAAGGAAGAGAGACCAAGCCAAGGTAGCATGACAACATAGCACAACCATATACCAGACAGAAACTGAAGGAAGTACAACATTTGACAACTTATGAGACATTAAACACATCTTCAAGCTGTTATTTTGGCCAGTGACCTACAGTATGTAGTCCATACTGCAGTAGCTCTAAACTCTCCTGGATCACCTCTCATGCAACAAAAACATTTGAACAATGTGTGGACAGTCTGCATATTATCCTTTGTCAATTGCAGACCACATCAATTATTCAGATCATTTATGATCATTTATGATGCGTTCAGAGGCCAGAAAGTTGGCAGCTACTGTACGTGTTGGAACGCCCACATCCAAAAAGTATTTCTATTTCTCCATCATCCATCTTTAACCGCTGATCCAGAGTCGGGTTGTGAACGTAGCAGATCCAGCAGGGGACCCCAAACCTCCCTTTCCCTGAAGGCATCAATTAACCAGCTCCTGACTGGGGGATCCCAAGACGTTCCCAGGCCAGCGTGGAGATGTGATCACTGACTCCACCTGCTCCTTGGTCTGCTCCTCCTCGTGGCCTCCTCCAGCTGGATGTGATGGAAAATCTCCCCTAGGAAGGCGACCTGGAGGCATCCTTACTATAGATGCCCGAACCACCTCAACTGGCTCCTTTCTATGCGAAGAATGGATTTACATTTGAAAATCAAACCATAAGCAAACTGCAACAGACATAACTCGCTTGTATTGTTTTTATAGATTTGATAATATTTTAGATTTTTGTTATCTTCTCTTTTTTTTTTATATATATATATATAAATATATCCGAGACATGGGCAGTTAGGCCAGCCGCTTCTTTTCACCTGACAGGGGAAGCTTCACCGGTAGGACATAGCACGTGGGAGGTTCACGCTATTCCAACCAGTTCCCCTCCCTCCGAACAGGCGCCCCTAACAACCAGAGGAGGAACCACATTAGCAACCAGGATGTTGCATGTTTTTGGTGAAGGGGGTTCCTATATGAAGGAAACCCCCGGGAGGCACGGGGAGGACATGCAAACTCCACACAGAAAGGCCCTTTTGACGACCCCACCCGGGCGGTGGGCACTCGAGGACATGCGGACGGGCACGCACTCCTTCAGCGCTCACTGCATCCCAGGTGGGAATCGAACCCAGGACCTTCAAGCTGTGAGGCGACAGCGCTTACCACTGCACCACCATACCCCCCAAAACACAGATGTTTTTAACAGGTGTATGACAGATTTTTGTTATCTTCTACTTTCAACATTGGTGGATTCACTGCAGTGCCTGAGCTACAAAAACTTTTTTTAAGAGGCTGAATTGAACATCTGCAGCTCATATTTAGCCTATTCAACTTTATTCTTTATTTTATTACAAGCCAATTATTTTTTCTTTTTCTATTATATTCTTGCATATCCCTATTTGGGACCAGTGATGGGCAAGGTACTCAAGAAGTGTAATTCGTTACTTATTACAGACTACTCCTTTAAAAAAAGTTATACAACTACTTTACTTATTGGTTTCAAAAGTAATTCATATGTTACTTGTTACATCACTACTCTATTACTTTCGCTACCCCTATTCCGAAATGGGACATAGCCTACAACTTGTTTAGCCAGCTCCTTTTAGAACTGAATCCACTTTAATTTGAAGAATAATTAACCTTACAGGACTGCATACTTTTTTATTTATTCACCTCCCTAGGACAAAAAAGTGAATCATGTTCTGGCAACGCAGTAGCCTATAGTT
Organism: Poromitra crassiceps; assembly: GCF_964638095.1. Classification (NCBI taxonomy): domain Eukaryota; kingdom Metazoa; phylum Chordata; class Actinopteri; order Beryciformes; family Melamphaidae; genus Poromitra; species Poromitra crassiceps. The sequence goes on along the minus strand of NC_139626.1, from coordinate 60,392,015 downwards.
TCACATATATAGCCAGACCTATTTCCACACATGGTTTTAGCTCTGTGCCAATGCTGGAGAGAGTAGCCTAACGCATTCACTTGAAGTTACCTGGATTAGTAAATGTAAGGTCTTTTTGGAAATTGCAATCCCTTATATTACCAGTTTCTTTGTTTTTATTACTTCTAAGTTACTGCCCAACCCTGTTTGGGACACTCACTTTCAAGGCTTTTATTTTGGAACGTCCTGACCGGACGTTGTGTTGTCTCACTCTGGCGTGCTTGACGCTGGTATGGAAAAAAACCTTGGCAGAGCCTCGGGAGGGAGGAGCCAGGCTGTCACTGAATGAATGATGACGGGTCAGAAGAGGCAACCTGCACACACTGGCCTTGTGTGTAGGCTACACACACCGGGGAAAACGGCCGCTATACGGCTAGAAATACAAACAGTTAGCTTATAACCTACTATAAGCTATTAGTTAATAAGCTCATAGTTACGGTGAATTTGTGGTCGGATGAGAGACACGGGCCTAACTCACTTCTACAATGTCACACAAGTTATGTGTCCTCATTTCCATTATTGTTCTAGCGGCTATGGTGCGTTCAAAG
>NC_139626.1:60346907-60391228 GCF_964638095.1 Poromitra crassiceps | reverse complement strand
TCTTCCCCCCCCTCCCTCTCTCTCTCTCTCTCTCTCTCTCTCCCCCTCCCTCCTCTCTCTCTCTCTCTCTCTCTCTCTATCTCTCTCTCCCCCCCTCCCTCTCTCTCTCTCTCTCTCCCTCCCCTCCCCCTCCCTCCCTCTCTCTCTCTCTCTCTCTCTCTCTCCCTCTTTCTCTCTCACACACACACACACACACACACACACACACACACTCCGCAGTCTAGTCTCTTACTGTAATAAGCTTTGGGAGACGGAAATAGGCGTGGGTAAATCTGTCTGTTCCATATGATCTGTGTGTAAATGAATGGTAGGTGATGGAGGCAAAGGGAAGAGGGGGGGGGGGGGGGGGGGGGTGTTTGAGGGGGTGTAGGTGACGTCACCGCTTCCTAAAAGCTGCAGTGGAGTAGATTGTGTGTCTGCTCCAGTCAGAGACATGTGAGATGTGTTTAGGGGTCAGGTGAGGACAGGGAGGGAGGAGATGAACAGTGTGTTTGTTGTTGGTGCATTGGTGCAGTTAATAGCTCAAGTCAGTCAGTCTGAGGCACAGGTCTTAGGCTAAATATAGATGATCAATTCAAGTCTGTCAAGTCTCAAGTCTAGAACAGCAGTCAAGTCAGAGCAAATAAAGAGTAGGCTAGTACAGCACCAGTATTTAATATCTTAAAGAAAACTTAAATAGCCTCTAGCACTTTTAAATGCAACAATGGATTTAATATGATAAAAAAAACACTTAGTCAGAGCAGCAAGAGTTTGATTTCTACAATCAGTTTCAACTTCAATAAATTAAATCAGTCCATACAAATTCAGAAAACAGAATTAAATTCAGACATTTGCTGGAACAAATCTCATCACTTTCAATCCAAGTCATTTACACAAACAAAAGATCTCAAGTCAAGACTTTAGAAACCTTCAAGTCGTCAAAGTCAAGTCTCAAGTCTTCTGCTCTTGGCATGCACGCATTAAGTCAAGTCTCACACAATTACAATTGTGACTTGAATCTGACACAAGTCCAAGTCATGTGGTTCTAGTCCCCATCCTTAAAAGGCAGTAAGTCAGTTCTGCAATTGTGGTCACGTTTTGGTGGTCAGGTTTTTGGTTACACTCGAGCAATTGTGATGTCACTGATGATGTAATAGACATTGTTACATCATCACTGATGATGTCATAGACATTGTGAGCTGCAGGGTGGACGAGGCCCCGCAGCGGCCGAGTTAGTGAGCCCGCACAGTGGGCGAGCCTAGGAATCGAGCGCCCGTGAGACTCAGGGCCGGATTTTTGAATTCGATTTTTGAATTAACTTCATTTGGCCTGAATTAGGTGAATTGGGTCATTAGGTCCGACTAAATGAATTGAATTAGGTCATTATTGAATTCGATCATTAGGCCTGACTAAATGGGCGAGAAATGGTTAACTAGTGGCCAAAAAGAGTGACCACAGGTTCAGCACCATGGAGAGCTCTATTCCTTAGTTACTGATGGAGCACACCTGAGCGGAGTTGGAATCAGCCGGGGAAGTGGACTATGAAAGCCCTCTGGGGAGAGAGAGAGAGGAGAGGCTGCATGCCAACTCTGTGAGCGAGGCCTGACTAAATGGCCATGTGTGTGCTCCAACAGGTATCAGAACTAGTGGTACAAATATGCTATTGCACGTTCAGACACAGGCAGCCTCATCGCAGAGACCACAGTGATTCGTAACCGTTATCATATCAAGGACCCCTCATTTAGTCCACAATCATACACGTTCGAGCCACAGACCTCCATGTGATTAGACTTTGTTCTCTCTCTGACGCAAATTGGAAAATATGATTATAATTCTGTCCAAAATTCCACGACTATATCTGTTTTGAGAGATACCAGAGAAACTATGATCAAAACAATCGTTCTTCTTCATTCTCTAATTCTCGAAGTGATGCTCATCTTAGCGGCTGTGTGAGCAATAATATGACCTGTTTGTGTAAGAATCAAGGAATCTACCAGAAACAGTAGAAACAGAGTAGAATCAGCAGGGCTGGACAGGCTGACTGCTCCCTCTGGTGGTGAGTCTGAAACCTGCAGGGAAGGCAGAGTATCAGGCTGCAGCCATTGTTGGCTCGCTCGCTCGCTCACTCACTCACTCACTCACTCTCACTATCTCCCCCACCCCCCCACACACACACACGCACGCACGCACACGCACGCACGCGCACGCGCACACACACACACACACACACACACACACACACACACACACACACACACACACACACACACACACACACACACACACACACACACACACACACACACACAGAAACATTGCATTCGTATTATAGTTCTGATTGTGATAGCCGTTGGAGCACACAATCTGTGCTCATTTAGTCAGGCCTCGCTCACAGAGTTGGCATGCAGCCGCTCCTCTCTCTCCCCAGAGGCTTTTCATAGTCCACTTCCATGGCTGATTGCAATTCTGCTCATCTGTGTGCTGCTCCACTGCTTCTCCACTCTGGAGCTCTCCATGGTGCTGAACCTGTGAGTCATTCTGGCCACTAATTTGCCATTTTTGCCCATGTAGTCTGCCCTAATCACCTCATTCAAAAATGCGGCTGTGTTAGGTCACCCACAGGGGTGCTCTTTACACTTGTTGAAAGATTCAGCGTGATCGCACGTAGAATGACACAGCTGTGGCCCAACACATTCTGCTCACACACTCAGAGACACTTTCCATTCTTATTAGAGGATAATGGTCAGAATAACTCACTCACTGTAACTCACCGTAACTCACTGTAACTCACTGTAACTGACTGTAACTGACTGTTCGTTTACAGCAGATGCAAAAGTGCAAAGAGGAAAGAACATCAGTACTCTATCAGTTATTTTAGTAGTTTTCATTAGTTTTTGTTTTTTACGGTATTTTGTGTTTAATTTTCGATTTCAAGTCAGTTTAGTTTCAGTTAGTTTGCAAGGTGCGTTGGCTGATAAGTTTTTTTTATTTTTATCGTTTAATATGTTTAGTTTTAGTTTAGTTTCTATTAGTTTCAGTATTAGTTCAATTGTTTTATATTTTTCAGAAACAAGTTCAGAATAGGTATTACAATACAAACACAACACTTTGTGAAGGCAATTGACTCAGTCACGTAGACAATCCTGTAGGGCAGTAGCCTGGGTAAACCCAGCCTCCACGCAACGGCACTGGAAGCACGGTGCGGTGGGTGCTGCAGCACCCCCTGGTGACAAGAGATGTAAAAAGATTTTTTTTTACAGTGCACCTGAACGCAACATGCAAAATACCCGCTGAATAAGTGTCCAAATGTTCATGTAATTCTGGCCAATACTCCACTTCTGTTATAACATTTCAGTCTGGAAGATATAATCTTTATGACTAAAAGGCTAAATGAATAGCTTAGAAAATGAATAGCCCCGGGGGCCCATGGTACTATTAATCCGGCCCTGGATATATGGGAGGAATAGCAGGTAGGCTATCACTGTCCCTGAGTCCTGAGGGTAAATTGAGTAATGCTGCAGAGAAGAGGAGAAGACACTGAATAATGACATCACAACAGTATAATCCTAATGTTAATTTAAAACTAAATATTCCTCTAAATATGGCTAAAAGTCCAAAAAGGGTGGGAGAGAGAATGAGGATTCCAACACAGCAGTGGGAGCAAGTGGTGACATGGAGGTGAGAGAAAAGGTGACTGAATAATGACACAACAGTCTAATCTTAATGTTAATATTCTTCTAATCTGGCGACAAAGTGGCCAAAAAAAATTTGGCGGCGACCTTTGGTTGCCAAATTTTCAGGCGCCCTATGGGCGCCGGCAGCCGTCCCCCCCAATGATGAATCGGTGGCTACGGCCTTGCAGCACCCCCTACCTAAAAGTACTTCCAGCGCCACTGCCTCCACGTGACCTCTATCTATGTGCTATCAGTCACAAGAGATAGAGGTCACCTGGAGGCTGGGTTTACCCAGGCTAGTAGGGCAGTGGTTCTCCATTTTGTTTGGCTTCAGTGGCCCCTTTACCCGACTACAAACATGTTGCTTAGAAAACTACAAGAGGAAACTACAACATATGATGCAATGAATGAATGATAACCCACCTTTTGAAGAATATAACATTACAAAATAAGAAATGGAGTGAAAGAGTTGCAATTAGTGCCTCCTGAGCAGATTTATTTTAATGTTTCATTTATTTTCATGATTTATTCTTACATTTTTCCATTTTCCCCTTTCTCGCAAAGTGTAGTACCAGTTTGGGAACCCCTGCAGTAGGGCCTACAGGATTGTTTACAGTACAGGCTATACCTGTATCTAGTATATCCTGTATATAGTTTAAGTGGTTAAATGTACATCTGGCAATCCTGTCCTTGTTTTAGCTGGCATATATGTTTTGTGTGTGTGTGTGTCTGTGTGTGTGTGTGTGTGTGTGTGTGTGTGTGTGTGTGTGTGTGTGTGTGCGTGTGCGTGTGCGTGTGCGTGTGCGTGTGCGTGTGCGTGCGCGTGTGCGTGCGCAAGTACATTGAAAGTACCAGAGTCAAATTTCAAACGTATGCACCAATGCCTCCCCATGCTTGTGTTGACAAATCTGACCAAAATGACAAAGACAAAAGCTAAAGACGTTTTCTGTATATTTATTTTATTTTATTGTAGTTAGTTTTGTAACTACACAATATTGTTTCAGTTGGTTTTTTTCTCTTCCAAAGTCTAGTTTTTGTGTTTGTTTTCATGGGAGTCGTCTTCCTTGGAGATCCCACAGTCTGTTCCCCGGGCTCCTGCCTCTTTCACCCGGCCGGCCGTCAGCACCGGAACCACCAAGGTTATAATAATCCAGCTCAATGTTCTCGCCTCTTCTTGGCTTTTGCCCTCTGCTGGCCTTGGAGAGACATGACAGCAGCCATCTCTGTTACTGCAATCACACCTCTCTTCTAGCTAAAACAAGCGCAAACCATTAAGCCCCCGGCGGTGCAATGGTGTGGCCATTCAGCTTTTATGGCACCATGCGCCCAACACCCACACCCCCTTAGCATCCCGACTCTCTACCACATTCCTATCCCTAGCTATGGCCCATTTCCCCAATAAACTCACTAAACATCAATGAGTGAGTGAGTGAGTGAGTGAGTGAGTGAGTGTCCTGAGTTTCCCACCCCCTGACCCTGGCCCAGCGCCGTGGGAAAAATATACAGTTCAACTGCTTAATCCAATCACCTCCTGAATAAAGACATTCAGTACCTTGCAGTAGAAACAGAGGGCAGTGACCAGCAAGCCCACAGTCAGCAGCAGGACAACATGTCGTCTGATGGCGACATCTGCTGGAGAGGCTGAAATAGATTCAAAATCATCACATCAGATCAGCTGACATCATGAGAACAGCTCCCATTAAAGATAAAGTTCATGTTGCCCTAAAACCCTTAAAGTCGAAGTGAACCGGAGGCGAATGCAAATGCTCGAGCGTCGGAGACTCAAACAAATCTTGTCTGAGATGACAGGGTTGAGAGGCGGACCACAAGCCGCACAATGCCGGGTGTCGATGATTTGATTTGACAATTCTGGGGACTGGCTTTGGCATTGGCCAATCATGGCGTGTTCCACCCCTCAAATCCAGTGGGATTCAGCGTGTTGTCGTGCTACGCGAGTGGGATCCGCCGAGTACCAGGCAGCTTCGTGCGGAGCGAGCAGAAAATCCGATGCATGGGTGCTGCCCGCCCGCCTGGAATCTCCGAGGGGCGACCCCTGACAACCAGGCTCTCAAGCGCGCGCCATTATCGCTATTTCTGTAAATACGATATTCCTGGAATGCGAGTTTTAACTAGCCAGTTACATTTCTTTGCATTCTTAGACATTATCGTTTTTGTTTTTTGTTCATGTTTCATACAATTGGCCAAGTTAGTAGTTAGTTTATGGAATTCTGCCAGATGACAGGCACTAGGCGCCATTTTCTACTTCATTTGGAAGAGAAAATTATCCTGAAATGAAGATTTGATTGACAGCTGCCATGTCGTGATATGATTGGTTGAAATGGGGTAGACATTTGATAGTACTAGGTGACGTCAGCAGACTGTAGATTCATCAGATATCAATGAAATCTTGAAAAATGAACTTTTGATGTGAAAAAGTGTGAAAAACTAAAGAAATTAGATTTCTGTGATTTGTTTGGCATACATTATTAAATAGGTGCACTGCATGCCCAGGTATTTGAACTAAAAGAAAAGAAGAGTCATTTTTGGGTTCAGCTCGACTTTAAAAGCACTAAATGAAGGTCACGTGAACATCATCTCTGCTTGATTCAGTTCTTAGAGAAGATGTTCATCTCATCCACTCTAAATATTATATTGATGTTGTTGGACAGAAGCCACATATCTGCAGAAAGTCAGCTTTCAGGCATGAAGTAAAGCATGCTGATTCTCTCATTAACTCTCATGTCTCGTTGAAATGACCAAATGGATTGTTAACACATATCTCATATTGTTACATATTCATGTTGGACTCAGCTTCAGATTCTCCTTCAGGTTACCTGAGACAGTGAGAGAGAGCGTCTGGCTCTCAGAGGAGAAGCTATAGACCTTATTCGATTGACGTCACTCACGTACGGGCACGCCCACTGCCGCCATGTTGTTGACATAGCGCAGCCGCTTTAAGTGACAGCCTATGTAAGAGCAGAGTTTATAGGAAGCTAGCCGCCGTTAGCGTTACCTGTATCGTTCCAATTGTGTTCGGATGGTGACCCGCGTTAGGCATGGCTGTAGTAATGACAGCAATAAAGTCCCCGTGGTTTGTTTCTATCTCTACCGTCCACAGACGTGAAGGGAGTGAGACGGAGGATACGTCAGCAGCACAGGAGATGTGTGGATAGTTGGGAGAGACAGGTGAAACTTTCTGACAGCTCCTCACAGCAAAGTCTGTTCACCTCGTTTTTTCTTTTGTTTATTATTACAGGCATTAACGGCAGCATACAAACAACAACTCTGGGGTTTTTATTGCTGTCATCACCATCGCTATTTTGTAATGGAACAGAAACGACAATAAGGCCGTTACTAGTCGTCAGCTGCAGGACGGTATGTCAACAATATGGCGCTGTCCGGGGTTAGCAAATAAGGTCTACTAGAGAAAACAGAGATGTGATAAACACAGCTATGTAGTGCCCTTGGTGGCCGTGGCCTGCAGCAGGAACATGGGAAAATGACTCATTTACAATAAGCTAACAATTAGAGAATGTAGAAGAATGGCTATTTTGATTCTAGTTTCACTGTTACCTCTATACCTACTTAATATATATATATATATATAATATATATAATACTTTATTTAAATTTTTGTATGGGAATTCTGGACAAAATCATATCTACATCTAACAAAAGTATCAATATTTTCCCCAAGTTTCTGTTTATAATAACAAAGCTATGAAGTGGCAACTACATCTGACTGACATACAGTTATCCTCTCAAACTCCACTGAGGAAGTTGGAAAGCCCTCGTGGCTGAGTGGTTAAAGCTGCCTGCTTTGCAATCAGAAGTTCAGTGGTTCGAATCCACCACTGGGTTTTAGCAATCTCTGTCCCAGGCCAGAGCTTCTTTACAGGTCCGGTACCATGTAAGTACATATGACCTACAGTTGAATAGATTCACTCCACTTTACAGGTCCGGTACCATGTAACTACATATGAACTACAGTTGAATAGATTCACTCCACGAATAGATTCACTCCACTTTACAGGTCCGGTACCATGTAACTACAAATGACCTACAGTTGAATAGATTCACTCCACTTTACAGGTCCGGTACCATGTAACTACATATGAACTACAGTTGAATATATACTCACTCCACTATACAGGTCCGGTACCATGTAACTACATATGAACTACAGTTGAATATATACTCACTCCACTATACAGGTCCGGTACCATGTAACTACATATGAACTACAGTTGAATATAGACTCACTCCACTATACAGGTCCGGTACCATGTAACTACATATGAACTACAGTTGAATATAGACTCACTCCACTTTACAGGTCTGGTACCATGTAAGTACATATGACCTACAGTTGAATAGACTCACTCCATTTTACAGGTCCGGTACCATGTAACTACATATGAACTACAGTTGAATAGACTCACTCCATTTTACAGGTCTGTTATAATGTAACTAGATATGAACTTCATTTATAACTATTAGTAATTACTGTGTAATTACATTTGGTGTTCATGTGTAATTACAAATAGTATTATGTAACTAGGGTACCTGTAAAATAAAGGGTTACCGAATACTGCAGGCACCCCATGGGCCAATCAGTAACAAGTAAACAGATGCTGTTGCACTTCCCAGGGTGTGCCCAGGGCCGCCCATAAGGGGGGGTAAAGGGGTAAGCTTCCAGGGGCATCACCACTAGGGGGGGGCATTGGAGCCAGACAAAAAAAGAAAAGAAAAAGAAATGAACACTAAAATATATCTCCCATCCTGAAAATGCGGCAACTAATTTACTTTTTTGCAAGGAGTCGAACAAATACACAAAACACAGCAGCAGTAACAAGGCATGCTTGGGCAGGAGTGCTCCTGTGGAAAATAGTGCCATTCTGATGTAATCCCCCATCCGACCAGTGCAGTGAGAGGCAGCAATGTGCCGCAAGGCATCTAGTCTGCCGGAAAGCCAAAAGAAGAAGAAGAAGAACAAGGCAGGCTTGGGGTGGACCATTTTGCTTGGGGCAGCAGCAGCTAGAGGGACCATTTATGGTGTAACACACAACACAGACAGGCGATAGCAAACAAAACAAGACCGGTGATAGCAAAATGCCAGGAGCAAAACAAAAGTCAGGATGCCAAAATCGCAAGGCAAAGAAAAAGCGGGAGCAGGCAAGTAATAATAATCTGTTAAACTTTTTTCAGTCAGCTCCGAAAGCTGCAGCGTTGATATGAGTAAAGCGCGTGCGGGGGAGGGGGGGGGGGGGGGGGTGGCATAGTGGCTGGACCCTTCCAGGGGCACTGGTGTGCATGATTTCTCCTCTTCTACCGTCACCAAACATTTAAAATCTACATTAAGACCCAAAGGCGTTGTTGCTGCTGAGGAAGTGTGAAACCAAAGTGTCGACACCCAGAAAACTCCATCACTTTTATTGCCACAGTATGCAAGTTACATACGAGGATTTGTCTCTAGTATGTATGCAGCGTAGCGCTCAGATCAATATACAGAGATAAGAAGTAGGAAAGCTAGCTATTGACAATCACAACGGTGCAAGTGCAATCAAATCGAGTAAATCTATGTACAATATGTACATGAGTGGAGAAGTGTTCCGTGGATAATAAATATGAATTTACGTTGATTAATGGAGATGACACACTGATGTGTGAACATCATAAAGTGAACTGGTAGAGTTTAGTATGGATACACAATAACATAATCATGTTGCTATGAGAAAGCAGAGTTAAAGTCTGCCACACGTCAACTCTTTGCTATGTCTCTCTTCTAGTAAAGCAGAAATACCATAAAGATAACATGAGAAAGCCACTATTTGGGAAAAAAAGACACCTACTCTGTGATTTTGTCAACACGGTGTCTGGTCTTCTGGGTCTTTGTCTGACACTCAGCTCTCCTCTGTAACACGGTGTCTGGTCTTCTGGGTCTTTGTCTGACACTCAGCTCTCCTCTGCTAATCAGATATGTTGTTTCCATCCTTTAGCTTCATCCTTCTCAGGTCTGTGCTTCTCTCTCATATCGACAGGAAGCAGGAACCACAGTGACTTCCTGTAGCTTCATGATGTCCCCAACAAGTCCATGTTCTCAGTGTGTGAGTCTGAGTCATCGATATTCAAGTCTGAGTCATTGATATTCAAGTCCAAGTCAAGTCACATTATCATCATTCCAGCATTCAAGTCCTACAACACTGCCAGACACAACAAGGACGCCAACTTAAACCAATTAACCAATTAAAACATGGATCAAAAACCTGTCTGGCGGCAGGGAACTCTGCACTGAATCAGCTGCACTTTAAGTCAGAGGCAACTTATTTACCATTTGCAGCAGAAACCACATTGGAGTTGTGGTGCAAGAGCTCACAAACACATAACAAATCCCACAGACAATAAAGAGTAAGTCAACAGGATAACTTAAAAGCGTAGATTTAAACAAAAAACAGACAAATACCCACAAAGAGATAGCATAGCTCCGACAATCTCCTTAGGTGTAGAAGAGACAGTCGGGCTCGAGAGACTAACAGGAAGTGTAAACACAATCGGACGTTCTGATTGGTGTTTACACTTCCTGTGACTCATAAACCTAGTCTGACTCATATGTGAGTCAAACTAGGTTTGACCAGGTGAGTCAGACTAGTTTGAGCAGGTAAAATAGCCCGGCGTTTTGAACAGGAAGTTGTGACACAGTGGGGCAAGTGGGCGGGGCTACATAAGGTGAACAAGATGACACTGTGTGTGAAACGGCTGACGGATAATACGCATCAAACTCGATTTAATGTGCATAATGCATAATAGGGATAGTATAAAAACAAAGCTTATAAGCGACCCTGCAAAGACAGAAAATAAAAAAAGCTGGACCAGCGTGAGCAATATAAACGGGTGTAAATAAATCTCTTCTGTTCGCCCCTGTGATCCTGGACATGAATCTAAATGGCAGTAGGCCTGCAGCCGTGCGTCCTGAGAGTGTTGACGTTGTGCTCTGACCCGTGTCCGCCTGTTGACTGTGTCAGCATCGTTCTGATCCGAGTCCCGCAAGACATGAAGGCGTGAAAAATACAGGCTGGATGTCTGCATGTCACATTCAGGTTGTGTGAAATGTGCATGAAGGAGCTGCGCGGCGCCTCAGCAGTCTGACGGCAGACAGACCCGCACCTCCTGTCGGGTCACTTCCTGTCCCACAGAGATCTGAGAATCTGCATCGTCCCAGAATAAAAAACCTGCAGGGATATTGGCGTTTTTTTTGAGGTAGCAGGGTCAGAAATTAACTTTAAAATGAACTTGACTGCCTTTCACCCATATGTAGAACAGTGGGCATCTAGGCAAGGTTATAATAGTTTTGGATTTTTTCATTAGTTTTTATTTTTATTAGTTTTGACTTTTTGTTTTCAATTTCAGTTTAGTTTTCATTAGTTTTTAAGGTGGGTTTGATCGTTTAGTTTAATTTTTATTTTTTTCAAAATGCATAGTTTTAGTTGAGTTTTTATTAGTTTCAGTGTTAGTTTTGGTCTTTTTTTGCCCCTTTCCTCTTTTTTTTTGTAATATGGGGTGTTTGTCAGGGGTCAGATTCAAAAGGGTCATAAAATATGATAGATCTAGGAAAATAGATGTAATCTCCACTCAAAATATAGGCTTATTATGTATGAAATACTGTAAACAGACAAAGACTAAAACTAAGGACATTTTCTCTTCAATTTTATTTTATTTTAGTTAGTTTTGTAAAGACACAATACAGTTTCAGTTAGTTATCATTTTTTTGTAAAGCTTAGTTTTTATTTTTATTTCAGTTTATTTCATGTTTTTTCAATTCTAGTTTTCGTTTTTTCGTTAGTTTTCGTTAACTATAATAACCTTGCATCTGGGTAGTGTAGAGGGAAAAGCACACCGTGGATGTCGATTCCCTGGTACTTCCAGCTTGGTCAGACGTTCCTATCCACCTTATTTTTGGCGGCCATTTTTGCCTGATCTGCATGATGGGTGCTTCTTCCGGTGTGATCCTCCCAGCCTTGTTGCTGACAGCTTGACACCCGTCTGGGCGAACGGAGCAAATCACTAATCAGGTCCAGCTTGGCAAACATCTCGTCGATAAATATCCCTTTAAGAGCGCAGTGCATTCATGGGTAATCGCCTGCTGTGGCTAATGTTAGCTGCTAGTTAGTTATGTTACATGGCAGTAAAACGCCACTGAATGACCAAATTGATATAACTTTTAACCATTTCGAGTAACACTGTTTCCATACGGATCACCAGCGTTAGTTTGTGGTTTATAACGTGGCTATATTCATAACGTTTTCTATCTCGGATGCGTTATTTCGAATCGCACATAGGTTACGCCTTTATGTGGGTTTCAGGACGAAACAGACTCGAGCCACTAACGTCATCTTAAGAGCACAATATTCCTGGAATGCAAGTTTAACTAACATACTTATTGACCAAGTTATGTTCAATTCAGCCAGGGTACAAGAGACTGAGTGTAGGTGGCCATCTTTTCAAATCAAGTAGAATACCATTTAGGAAATGGCAAGCTGCAACAATAAGTCACGTTAAACCGGACCTTGTACGCCCAATTATTTTTTACAGTGGGGCATTCAAAAATAAGGTGGATACAGACGTGTCTACGGATGGGAAGCTGTATCAGTCCTGGTCGCTGCACTAGCACCTCCTCTGGTCGATCAGGGCACCTGTTCAGTGGGGAGGGGAACTGGGGGAATAACCTGTTGGGTTATTGGGTTGGGTGTTTGACTGACCTGCAGGGTGGCATCTCTTCCACAGGACAGCTGGGTGTTTGACTGACCTGCAGGGTGGCTTCTCTTCCACAGCACAGCTGGGTATTTCTGGACACCTGGGGATCAACCCTGTGACCTTTCACTGTCACCTTTGACCTTAGTACCTGCAGCAAAACAACAGACCACACTCCAGTGAGCCACCTGACAGACCTGAAGCTGCAACCCATCCTTCCGGTCAGCAGAGGGCGCCACATGCACGAGGAATGGCTTGGTAACAGAAAACAAGGCTCATTTTGCCATTTGGGCTGAAAAGGCAGCATTGGCCAGAAGTTTGGTGAGTTATACTGACACACAGGCTTCATAAAAAGCTTCACGTTGTCGATCTGGACAAGTTATTGTGACAGACAGAAACATCCTTTAATTGACATTAGAATGCAGGGCCAAGCAGTCAACTGTCTACAATTTTAGAATTGAAATATCTCAGCTTTTAAAGTGTCCCTCTTGTCTCTTCTGACATCATATCTGTCAACAGGCAGTTTCAAAAGTGTCGCGCGATGAAGCATATTGAATTAAGCTTCATGGTTTGGCAAAGCATTTATTTAATCTTTATACAGAGTGTCTCACTGAGAGCAATGCTCTTTGTTAGGAGTGCATGCACGCACACGCGCACGCACACACGCACGCACGCACGCACGCACACCCACACCCACACACACACACACACACACACACACACACACACACACACACAAACACACACACACACAAACACACACACACACACACACACACACACACACACACACACACACACACACACACACACACACACACACACACACACACACACACACACACACACACACACACACACACACACTACACACACACACACACACACTACACACACACACCTCTGGAAGCTGACCAGTACAACCACAGTCTGATCTGCTGGCCACTGCACCTCCACTGGAGCGGTTGGGCTTAAGGGCCTTGCTCAAGGGCACCTCAGTGGTGGTAATAAGGGAGGGGCAATCGCTGCTTTTTCCCTTTAATTAATAATTGATATACACGCTGAGTTTGCAGATTTCGTTTTAGTCATAAACAAGATGGAGGCAGAAATAATCTCACTGTTTGAGTTGAACCAGTTTTTCAACATGCTGACATGTTCATTGTGTTATTATAGTTAATTAGCCTGAAAGACGTTTTAACTGACATCTTGTCAGTAGAGAGCTAAATATAGCCTAAAGACAAAATTATGAATCGGAATGGCTTTTTTTGGTGTTGTTCATTCATGACCATGGCATTGGGTCAGGAAGCTGCAGCTTATTGAACGGTACCATCCTCGACAGGTAGGCCTACATGCAAACAGGTCAAGTGAGAGTTCTCACTGCCTCCAGGCTCATTCTTTATTGGCTGAGAGTCAATGGAGAGATTCAGACGGCATGAAAAAAAAAAAAAAAATTGTTTTGCAGCTGCATGTAGTGTGGTGGAATGTGATATCAACAATGAACATATCCACGATGCGGCTTCATTCATTGTATAGTAGGGGTGTCACGATACACTAATTTCACGATACAATACGATACACGATATTGGGTTCACGATAACGATACGATATGATATTTTAACAATATTTTTTTTAACAAAAGTAAATAATTATCATGTATTTATTTATCATTTATTTAACCATGTGAGTCCCGTTGAAATCGAAAGCTCTTTTCAAGGGAGCCCTGGGAAAATACTGGAAAAATAGTCTTTCATTTGAAATACACAAAATACAAAACAAATGCTGTTTTTGGAAATTGTTATTATAATAACTAGAAAACAACATGGAAGATAATGCTTCTCTTGCAATAGAATGTGTCACACTGTCACAAACTAAATGTTTGTTGCATGGTGAAAGAAAAATAAAGTATACAATCTATTTCTTAAATAACTCATGCTCAATGGTCCCTAATAATCTTATGTACCCCTTGAGCTGTTTTGCCATGCCAGTAGTAGTCTACCCCCTCACGCATGCGTGTTGATTCTGCAAAATTTGTTCTATTATTATTCAGGAGCAATTTTTTTTTTTTTTTTTTTTTTTTTTTTTTACGATATCATTTTTTTCTGATGATACGCATATCGTGACGTTTCGATATCGCGATATATCGTGCGACGAAATATCGTGACACCCCTATTGTATAGTAATTATAATATTACAATCGAGACCCTTATCTCCTTGCATGATTTTAAACTTAGAATTAAGGAAAAGGCTACTTTTGGTTGCAATTGTTTCAACTATGTAAATACACAATTAAATATTGCTGCCCTTTTATTCACTGTAGCCATTGTAATTTTAGTTGTTTTATCTACATTGTAACATAGCCTAATGTCGTTGCTTTTAGGTGCTTTCGTTGTAACTATTGTAGCTGTGTTGTGATTTATGCAGTCCTGTTAATGTTTTGTTTTAGTCCCATCTATTGTTGCTGTGTGTCTGTAACTTGATGTTGTCATGTTACGTTTTTTCACGTTGCTGACCCTGTCTTGGCTACGTCTCACTTGTAAAAGAGGTTTCAACCTCAATGTGACTTCCTGGTTAAATAAAGGTTAAATTAATATAATAATAATTATTCATTAATAGAGGATTTCCCCACACATGGTTTCATGTTTATTGGGTTTCTGTTGGCTGGAATAACATGTGAGTATCTTTCCTCCTTGCCCAGTGCCCATTGATAGTATAATAGATCTGGATCAGCTCAGTATATTATACTGAATATATACTATATATATATATATATATATATATACTATATATATATATATATTATACTGAGCTGATTCGGTTTTGATAGCAGAAAATGAGGCTTGACTCTCCCGCTTCCTGCTCATCGTTGATTGGTTGAATGGATTAATTCTACACAGAAGTAAGTTATGTCACGTCTGCCCATGTTATACAGTAAGTGCATCACATGCATCACTCAGTGTCGCCTCACGCACACGCAGGCTCATCACATGCATGACTCAGAGTGTGTCACCTCACGCAGCCTCATCACATGCATCACTCAGAGTGTGTCACCTCACACAGGCTCATCACATGCATCACTCAGAGTGTGTCACCTCACACAGGCTCATCACATGCATCACGCAGAGTGTGTCACCTCACGCAGGCTCATCACATGCATCACTCAGAGTGTGTCACCTCATGCAGCCTCATCACATGCATCACTCAGAGTGTGTCACCTCACGCAGCCTCATCACATGCATCACTCAGAGTGTGTCACCTCACACAGGCTCATCACATGCATCACTCAGAGTGTGTCACCTCACGCAGGCTCATCACATGCATCACTCAGAGTGTGTCACCTCACACAGGTTCATCACATGCATCACTCAGAGTGTCACCTCACACAGGCTCATCACATGCATCACTCAGAGTGTGTCACCTCACGCAGGCTCATCACATGCATCACTCAGAGTGTGTCACCTCACACAGCCTCATCACATGCATCACTCAGAGTGTCACCTCACACAGCCTCATCACATGCATCACTCAGAGTGTCACCTCACACAGGCTCATCACATGCATCACTCAGAGTGTCACCTCATGCAGGCTCATCACATGCATCACTCAGAGTGTCACCTCACACAGGCTCATCACATGCATCACTCAGAGTGTGTCACCTCATGCAGGCTCATCACATGCATCACGCAGAGTGTGTCACCTCACGCAGGCTCATCACATGCATCACTCAGAGTGTGTCACCTCATGCAGGCTCATCACATGCATCACTCAGAGTGTCACCTCACACAGGCTCATCACATGCATCACTCAGAGTGTCACCTCACGCAGGCTCATCACATGCATCACTCAGAGTGTCACCTCACACAGCCTCATCACATGCATCACTCAGAGTGTGTCACCTCACGCAGGCTCATCACATGCATCACTCAGAGTGTCACCTCACGCAGGCTCATCACATGCATCACTCAGAGTGTCACCTCACGCAGGCTCATCACATGCATCACTCAGAGTGTCACCTCACGCAGCCTCATCACATGCATCACTCAGAGTGTCACCTCACGCAGGCTCATCACATGCATCACTCAGAGTGTCACCTCACGCAGCCTCATCACATGCATCACTCAGTGTGTCACCTCACGCAGGCTCATCACATGCATCACTCAGAGTGTCACCTCACACAGGCTCATCACATGCATCACTCAGAGTGTGTCACCTCACGCAGGCTCATCACATGCATCACTCAGAGTGTGTCACCTCACGCAGGCTCATCACATGCATCACTCAGAGTGTGTTACCTCACACAGGCTCATCACATGCATCACTCAGAGTGTCACCTCACACAGGCTCATCACATGCATCACTCAGAGTGTCACCTCATGCAGGCTCATCACATGCATCACTCAGAGTGTCACCTCACACAGGGTCATCACATGCATCACTCAGAGTGTGTCACCTCACGCAGCCTCATCACATGCATCACTCAGAGTGTCACCTCACACAGGCTCATCACATGCATCACTCAGAGTGTCACCTCACACAGGCTCATCACATGCATCACTCAGAGTGTCACCTCACACAGCCTCATCACATGCATCACTCAGAGTGTCACCTCACACAGGCTCATCACATGCATCACTCAGAGTGTGTCACCTCACACAGGCTCATCACATGCATCACTCAGAGTGTGTCACCTCACGCAGCCTCATCACATGCATCACTCAGAGTGTGTCACCTCACGCAGCCTCATCACATGCATCACTCAGAGTGTGTCACCTCACGCAGCCTCATCACATGCATCACTCAGAGTGTGTCACCTCATGCAGGCTCATCACATGCATCACTCAGAGTGTCACCTCACGCAGGCTCATCACATGCATCACTCAGAGTGTGTCACCTCACGCAGGCTCATCACATGCATCACTCGGAGTGTCACACACATGCAGGCTCATCACATGCATCACTCAGAGTGTCACCTCACACAGGGTCATCACATGCATCACTCAGAGTGTGTCACCTCACGCAGCCTCATCACATGCATCACTCAGAGTGTCACCTCACACAGCCTCATCACATGCATCACTCAGAGTGTCACCTCACACAGCCTCATCACATGCATCACTCAGAGTGTCACCTCACACAGCCTCATCACATGCATCACTCAGAGTGTGTCACCTCACGCAGGCTCATCACATGCATCACTCAGAGTGTGTCACCTCACGCAGCCTCATCACATGCATCACTCAGAGTGTGTCACCTCACGCAGGCTCATCACATGCATCACTCAGAGTGTCACCTCACACAGGCTCATCACATGCATCACTCAGAGTGTGTCACCTCACGCAGCCTCATCACATGCATCACTCAGAGTGTGTCACCTCACGCAGGCTCATCACATGCATCACTCAGAGTGTCACCTCACACAGGCTCATCACATGCATCACTCAGAGTGTCACCTCACACAGGCTCATCACATGCATCACTCAGAGTTTGTCACCTCACGCAGCCTCATCACATGCATCACTCAGAGTGTGTCACCTCACGCAGGCTCATCACATGCATCACTCAGAGTGTCACCTCACACAGGCTCATCACATGCATCACTCAGAGTGTCACCTCACACAGGCTCATCACATGCATCACTCAGAGTGTCACCTCACACAGGCTCATCACATGCATCACTCAGAGTGTGTCACCTCACACAGGCTCATCACATGCATCACTCAGTGTGTCACCTCACGCAGCCATGCATCACTCAGAGTGTCACCTCACACAGCCTCATCACATGCATCACTCAGAGTGTGTCACCTCACGCAGGCTCATCACATGCATCACTCAGAGTGTGTCACCTCACGCAGGCTCATCACATGCATCACTCAGAGTGTCACCTCACACAGGCTCATCACATGCATCACTCAGAGTGTCACCTCACGCAGGCTCATCACATGCATCACTCAGACGCACATTGGAAATATTTAATCATGGCGCTGTATTAATGAGAGCCTCCTTTCCACTTTAGCCTCCTCTCCAGTTTTGACAGCTGACGCGTAAACAAAGGTGCGCGGGCGGCACAGAGCTGACATGTCAGGTTAGCAGCGCGGCATGGCCTAGCCTGTTTATCACAGCTCTCATTACGCGGCATTGTCTGTCCTCCCGGACCAACGCTTTAGCTGTCACTCACTGACAGACACACGCCTGGGGAAGGGGAGGACTGCAGCGCTAACACTCCCACACACATACCTGACACATACTACACACACATGAACACACACACACACACACACACACATGCACACACTTAGAAAGGTACAGGTCCCGTATGTTGTAGTTAGTGGAGTTACTTTGATCTCTGTAAGGGAATTTCTGACAAAGATAATTGAGCAACGCTTTTCCCTCTCTTGACCCTGAGCCTTGGGGGGTCACAAAATGGTGCTCGCCCATCGAGAACTGAATCAGCGGGCCGGACTCACCTTACTGTTTATTTAGTAAATTAACTGACCCACAATTAATTGTCTCATCTGTGCTATACCTTTGTATTTTGGCATGTCATTTTTCACAATACATCATTCCAGTCCATATATCCCCAAAGTCTGCACACGCACACCAGGTACTGTTTAAAACAGTACTGTAAACCAGTATATGGATCAATCAGACCTTAACTTGGAGGGGGGGGGGGGGGTCAGCTGGGAAATCACTGCAGCTATGAGGATGTGTAACAAATGTGCAAATCAGCATTTGGAAGGGTTTGCGGCAATTGAATGAATGAATGAATGAATTAATTTATTTATTTATTTGGTAAATTCAGATTCCTCGGGTTAGATCAGTTAGTCTATGACCTGGCTCAGATATGTATGCACTTCAGTTAGGAGAGAATATCTCAACTTTATGACCCCTGCGAACAACTTGGGATATATTATATATATATATATATTGGGAGATATTGGGCCCTATCTTGGTACAGGCGATATCCCCTATTTGCGCTTGCGCACCTGTTTGCGTGCCTTAACGACCGCGCACTTGTCCAGGTGTTATGCCGAGTTTTGCACCCCCGCCCGGCAGCAGCTAAACGCATCCCCAGCTCACGGGAGCATATTGTAATGATTTACTGTTAAAAAATTATATAATTGTTTGGGTGACGTGACCTCCCTGTTTTTAAGTTAAAACAGCACCAAAATATGATGGGGGTGCAATTCCTCGCAGGGGAGCATAACTCGTCACAACAACTTGCGCAAGCGCAGATTAGAGGTGTGCCAAATAATTTATGCATGGTGCAAACGGGATTTGGGCGGTGTTAACCACCAGAATTATTCACAGGTGTGGCCTGTCAATGCCTGGGGTTATGGGATAGGAGGTGAAGGTGAATAGCCTATTTCAAGTAGGCTACAATGTACACGTTTTCTCAATGCATTTACCATAACCCATCCTTGCGATGTGATAAAAGTTTCTCAGTGAATTATAGTTGATTGCCTCACCGAAGAATCTGCTGGTTACCCAATTTTAGCAGCAGAATTTGATGTCCTGGCGTGGCACGTCCGTGCGTAATGACGTTTCTGCGCAGCGCGGAGATTATGGTGCGCTCAAGCACAGTGAGTATTTTAGTCCCCAAGAGGTGCTTTTCAAAGCTCTTAGTGCAAAGTAATTGCGCGCTGCTGACGATAGGATAATGCCATCCCCAATTTTTTGCGCTGAAACGCCTGCTTTGGCATGTGGCACTATGTCCAGTACAATTATAACAGGCATGCGCCTAAAGAGCATGATGCAGGTTAGACACTAACCCAGCAAACATTTTCACGTACAGTATAACGACCGTGTGCTGTACGTCAAACCACTACATCTAGTCAGGGTCTAATTATATATCCGGAATGGAAATCGTAGCGACGTAATTCCTCTAGTTCCCCACAACGTTGAAATATGCCGCTCCCACAACGGCTATATTCAGATATTCAGATACAAAATCTGCACAGTGTGCATGCAGCAGCGTTGCATATAGCCTACTGTATGTCCAGATTCAACCATTTTTGCTACATCGAAAGAAAAAAAATATGACCTCATCGGGGATTTGATCCTTGAGTCCCGTATCTTAACCATTAGGCTATCGATTTTGTTAGAAATACTTTAGAGTCCTTAACATTGGAAACTTAGCTTTTGACGTGACGGTCGCTACTGGAACTTGCATTGCTGCCTCGCTAATTCTGTTTCATGATTCCAACCAGCGATGAGACAGGTATATATTTTATATCATTTATGATAATGTAACCAACCTGACCATTTATTTAGCAGACAGCACCATACAGCACAACTTCCAAGACCCAGAACACACTGTGTTCAGTACGGCAAGACTAATGGGACAAATACACCACAGGATTCAGGAAGCTTGTGATAAATACAATAACAGACACTTACTATGGGTACTTATATGACATAAACGTGTTTTCATATTTAAAAAAAGAAAAGGGCGTTCAATAAAAGTCGTCATTGCACGTGGAGTGCACGTCACACTGTGACTATCTGATCACACAACAGGTAAATTGTCAATCAAATGTAATTTTATTCAACAAAAACACAAAAGACACCTACATGTGGTGTTTCCATAGCAATATGAGATCAATATTTATTGTTTTGAAGGGACAGTCTAAAGTCGACTTTCTGGGTAGATGCCAAACCACAATTCTAGTTCTTCGTCTGGTGACGTCGCGGTCAAGACGATGTTTGCTGGGAAGGTAGTGCGGGTCTTTCCCTAATCAGAAGGTCGGTGGTTCGATCCCCGGCTCCTCCAGTCCACATGTCGAAGTGTCCTTGGGCAAGACACTGAATCCCGAATTGCTCCTGATGCGTGGCAGCTGGCTGTCTTCGGTGTGTGAATGGGTGAATGTAGGCACATTGTAAAGCGCTTTGGATAAAAGCGCTATATAAATGCAGTCCATTTACCATTTAGACACCACTTTGCATTAATATGTGGGACTTTTATGTAGCAATTAGGATTCTCTTTTGTTTTTTTACCCACACATAGCTGCATCTATAGACTGTTTTTTGTGAAGCATTTGCCACGCGCACATAAAAACCCTCAAATCTAGCAATAACACCTGTGACGATTTTAGTACACAATAATCAATAAATGTTCCCTCGGATCATTACCTCCGTACGCCGACCGTCTGTCCCGGTCTGGCCGTCCGTCGAGAGGCCGCTCGCTGCAGTATCACTTCCACTCTGCAGCTAAAACTTCTCCCCTCTGCAGCTAAAACTCCTGTTCTCATGAGCTCCAGTGAGTGACACTTGCCTCCGTCTCCGACGATAAAGTTATCCGCCCGAGACCATTCTGCAGCCAGGTTACACGAGCTGAGATGGTCGGTCCCAAATGTATCTTTGCAAATACCGGTAGGCATCATTTTGAAAAACTGCATGTTTTTACTATTAGTTACGTTTGACTACTGAAACTATAAAGTGCCATATTAACCATAGAGCCCAAACTAAAATGAAAGTAAACAGTTGGGGAGGAAATGGAGCGGAGTTTTCGTCTTCTCCCGGCAATGCCGAAATGCATTCTGGGCAGTGTCCAATTATTGTACCAGAGGGTCAAAATGCTATTGGTTTTGGTGGTAAATTATGGTACAAATACGATAATTATCGTACGTCTGATGTTTTGGAAAGTTTTCTGCTGTACCCATTGACTGTATATTATTATTACAGTCAGTACAGTAGCCCAAGTGTCGTCACAGGTGTTATCTGCACAGATGGCTTTCTGGGCCAGCGCTAGCACCGCCCCGTTGAGCCTACATGTCCACTCTATTTGCGTGCCGATCTGCGTGCCGATCTGCGTGCCAATCTGGTCATCTGCACAACAATCCGAGGAAGCGTGAGCCTTTGGTGGTATAGCCAAGGAAATGCAGGAAACGTGACTCCTCCCAGAGCATTTTGCAAACTGTTTCCACTTTCCAGCTTTACTTTACTCACCAGTTTGACGTTTTCTGGTCCAAAATAATCCAGGTTGTAAAGTACCTATCCAACACCGCCTCGCATCCAGCGCATCGCGCCTCCTCAGCTGTTGCCAAAGAACTTGCAAAGAACTGACACTTCAACACACAGCTCATCCGCCATTTTGGACAGACTAGGTGACACAGTCAATGCCTCCGGCTAATGTTTTTCAGGCCAAAATGGCGGCAGCGCTACTTCCATAACTACGCTAATACCCAGAGTGCCTTGCGCCAAGAAAGACAAGCAGTCGGAAATCTGGGTGGGGGGGGGGGGGTATTACGTTTACTAAAGTGAATGTTTTCTAATAGCCTACATAATTACATCAATCACTACAGACTTTTCAAATAGATTTGATTGCATGATGATGTTTTCTTTGTGTTTGTGAGGGGCAGATTTTCTAGTATTCAATATTTTCTTAGATTATTTTTTTACCCCTAAAATAAAATTTTACATCAGTAATGGAGCTACAACACTGATCAGATCCAATTGTATAAATCTATCTATATATAGATGATATATTATTATAAGATATAACATTAAATCATAATACAATTAAGAGAATAGCCTATATGATTGATAATATAATATGATATTTAGGTGATTGATTAAAAGACACAAAAACATTGGGCTAAACAGGGGTAAATAGCCGATTTATTTTTGGGGTAAAAAATATCTTAAAATCAAACACGTAGGCTATTTGATTTGAAGGTGTAGCCTACACCAACACACAACATCATCCTGCAATGAAATATGTTTGACAAGTATCCTTCATACTTTTGCCAGCTACAGCGAACAGGCTCGCCAATGCTTTTCCACGCTGGCCCTATGCTAGGTTTCGACCTAGCCTTGTTTTTTAACATGTGCATTATAATGCCACCTTTTTCTCCATATTTCTGCCCTGGGGGCATGTTTTAATTTTATTTTTGTGTTTTGGAGGTATTTTCATAAGAATCTTGAGTCCTAACTGTAAATTATTATTTTCTTTTTACCTGCACCACACTCTTTAAGCACACCCCCAATTTGCATTGCGCACGGCATTAAACGCTAAATTACCGCTTTTGCGAAGATAGGGCCCAATATTCTCTTCTAACTGAAATGCATATATGAGCCAGGTCCTCTACTATATTGTTCAAATTCCTAATTGTCAGTTCAACTATAGGTGATACAAAAGTTCTATCTTTGCTTTAAGTCCAGAAAGTGTAAGTTAATAAATATATGGCAATTCCTGTGTGTTGTTAGTTCTATGGTAATACGTTGCCATTCTGAACAATCTAGTTACAACAGTTTATATGCCAACTATGCATATTTAATTTAATATCACCTAAATTGCATATATATATATATATATATATATATATATATATATATATATATATATATATATATATATATATATACATTTCCACCAAAATCAACTAGCCGCTTTTAGGTAGGCGATAGATTAGCTACAGCCTAAGGCTGACCTGTTAGTGTTCAGGCTAAAATCAGACTAGAGCAGGGTAGGATAGGCCAGATTAGGCTGTAGATTAGCTAGATACTATGTCCCAGTTAGCTCTGGTTAATGCTTAGAGTAGTCAGTTGTCTGATCTTCTCCCCCCCCCCTCTCTTTCCCCCTTCCCCCGCTTCTTCCCTTCTTCCCCCTTCTTGTTCTCCTCTCTTTCCATGCTCTTTCCTCCCCCACATCCCACCGCCCCACCCTCCCTTCTCCTGCTCTCTCCTCATTCTCCCCCCCTCTGCTCCTTCTCCTCTTCTCCCCTATTTTCCTGAATCCCTGCCACTTCCTGCTCTCCCTTCTCTCACATTCCCCCTACTCTCCTTCCCCTGCACCCTCCCACCTCTCCTTCTCTGCCTCTCTGTCCTCCCCCCTCTCTCACATTCCCCCTGCTCTCCTTCCCCTGCACCCTCCCACCTCTCCTTCTCTGTTCTCTCCTCCTCCGCATTTCCCATTTTCTCCCCACCCTCGCCCTAATCCGGGCCCGTATCCTACTCCCTCCCTCCACCCTAGACCCTACCTCTACTCTCTGTCCTCCCCCCTCTCTCACATTCCCCCTGCTCTCCTTCCCCTGCACCCTCCCACCTCTCCTTCTCTGTTCTCTCCTCCCCCACATTTCCCATTTTCTCCCCACCCTCGCCCTAATCCGGGCCCGTATCCTACTCCCTCCCTCCACCCTAGACCCTACCTCTACTCTACCTCCCCTGTACCCTTCCACCTCTCCTTCTCTGTTCTCTCCTCCTCTCTGTCCTCTCCCCTCTCTCACATTCCCGCTGCTCTCCTTCCCCTGCGCCCTCCCACCTCTCCTTCTCTGTTCTCTCCTCCTCTCTGCCCTCTCCTCCCTCTCACATTCCCCCTGCTCTCCCTCCCCTACACCCTCTCCTTCTCTGTTCTCTCCTCCTCCACATTTCCCATTTCTCCCCACCCTCGCCCTAATCCGGGCCCGTATCCTACTCCCTCCCCCAACCCTAGACCCTACCCCTACCCTGGCTCTCCCTCCCCTGTACCCTCATCTCTCCTCCTCTGTTCTCTCCTCCTCCACATTTCCTATTTTCTCCCCACCTCCCCCCTCTCCTCCCTCCTCCCTCTCCCTCCCTCCTCCACTCTCCTGCTTTCTTCAAATGTTCAAATGTTATCTTTATTCTGTATATTCTTGTTACTGTGTGTTAGCTAGAATCAGCTAGACATACTTTCTGTGAAGCCCTCTGAGACATGCTTGTGAATTAGGGCTATATAAATAAACTTGACTTGACTTGACTTGAGTATTCTACCAGTCCAAATAGACTTTTAGACACATTTGGAAAAGATATGTACCAGCTACAGCCACAGTTTACCATACCATAGTAAACCATGCTAAACTGTATTTAGATGGATGCTGGTGGTCATTTTCCACCCTATAGGCAAAACCTGTTCCAAAGTTAGTTTTATATTTTGACACATAGACACATCGCACACACACACAGACACACACACACACACACACACACACACACACACACACACACACACACACACACACACACACACACACACACACACACACACACACACACACACACACACACACACACAGGCTTGTAATGCTGCTTATATACTGTACACATAAGCATTGTACACGCTTAGCATAAGCACACACACACACACACACACACTTAATGGAGAAAACTGGTTTGTGGATAACAATTTCCTTGAGTCTGCAGTGGTAATTGCAGCCGTCAGTGAAGCAGAGGCTTAGCCCTGACAGCAGCGAGGGCGGAATGTGGGGAATGCAGTTTTCTGACCGGTGAGCTGGATCTGAGCTCTGGCTTTTCATCGCTCCTCCTCAGGTGAACTTATATGGACATCAAACCAGTCCATGTGGCAGTCCGAGCCAACTGCTAGCGTCAGCCCGTCGTTTGTCTGCTTGTTTGTTATGTCTGGCGACGCGGCGATGTGGGGATTATGAAAGCGTGATGGCATCGGGGCGGCCGTTTCCTTGGTGGCCTGGTCGCTGTTTGTGTGTACTAAACAAGGGCCGCCCGTTGCATTGTGGGAGTTTCTCCTGACCTGCGGCTGAACCCGGCGTCAGCTCCTTCGGTTAGCTCCTCGGCGGTATAGAGAGAGGACCGCCGGCCCAGTGTCTCCACGTCGGCCCCTAGCTTCCCCTTCGCCCCTATGAACCCATCATCTGCCATTTTGGTGCCTCTCTTGGTCGTTGCATTGCACCAGTAGTATCCCTATAATGCCAGTAGACCGTATAAAGATGGACGTAGCTATAGCTGTGACATCACCCATTGGTTTTTGGACCTGCGTTTTGAAGCCTCGAGATTCGCATTTTCACCGTCGCCATCTTGGTTATTTGTCAGAAGTGACATGAATTTGGATGAGAGCCTGCTATTGGTCCATGATACGCGATCACTGGACAGGCAATCTGTCAATCATGCACTGTGAGGCAGCACTGTGAGGCAGCTCTGTGAGGCAGCTCTGTGAGGCCGCTCTGTGAGGCCGCTCTGTGAGGCCGCTCTGTGAGGCAGCTCTGTGAGGCAGCTCTGTGAGGCCGCTCTGTGAGGCAGCTCTGTGAGGCAGCACTGTGAGGCCGCTCTGTGAGGCAGAACTGTGAGGCAGCTCTGTGAGGCAGCACTGTGAGACAGCTCTGTGAGGCAGCACTGTGAGACAGCTCTGTGAGGCCGCTCTGTGAGGCAGCTCTGTGAGGCAGCACTGTGAGGCAGCACTGTGAGGCAGCTCTGTGAGGCAGCTCTGTGAGGCAGCACTGTGAGGCAGCTCTGTGAGGCAGCTCTGTGAGGCCGCTCTGTGAGGCAGCACTGTGAGGCAGCACTGTGAGGCAGCTCTGTGAGGGCGCTCTGTGAGGCAGCTCTGTGAGGCAGCTCTGTGAGGCAGCTCTGTGAGGCAGCTCTATGAGGCAGCTCTGTGAGGCAGCACTGTGAGGCAGCTCTGTGAGGCAGCTCTGTGAGGCCGCTCTGTGAGGCAGCACTGTGAGGCCGCTCTGTGAGGCCGCTCTGTGAGATGGCTCTGTGAGGCAGCACTGTGAGTCCGCTCTGTGAGGCAGCTCTGTGAGGCAGCTCTGTGAGGCAGCACTGTGAGGCCACTCTGTGAGGCAGCTCTGTGAGGCAGCACTGTGAGGCAGCACTGTGAGGCAGCACTGTGAGGCCACTCTGTGAGGCAGAACTGTGAGGCAGCTCTGTGAGGCAGCTCTGTGAGGCAGCTCTGTGAGGCAGCTCTGTGAGGCAGCTCTGTGAGGCAGCTCTGTGAGGCAGCTCTGCGGGCAAGGGCCGCGGCCGCATCAGTCGATCCCTATCTCAGTGAGAGCAAAATGCACACGGCCACATTCCAGAGGGGATTTGCAGAGTGGATCAGGGAAACTCATCTAAACCCAGGATTAAAGTGTGGGCCTGTTCAGATAGCCGCGCCGCACCAGATACCATCAGTATGGTGGTTGTCCACGGCTTCGTCGCGACACTTTTTGTTTTGTGTTGCGTTTCATGGAAACGGCTGTGCGGCGGTGACGGCACAATGAGATCTTCCCCGTGTGCCTTTACCCCCCCCCCCCTCCCCCCGCCATTTCCACAAAGATGTTGCTATTTGAAACTTCATCAAAAACGCATCTATTGGCGCCTCAATCGAACTGGAAGGCCGTCACTCGGCTCGGGAACCCTATCAGAAAAATAAGAGCGGTCACGCCCCGCAAACACCCCCCCCCCCCCCTGTTCACCCCCCCTACCATCCCCCCACCCCAACGCCCCCCACCCTCCTTGGCAACAGTCTCCGCTCCCGTCGCCGCTTCTTCCCCTTCTCCTGCCAATCACACTTACTCCGCCATCTGCCTGGAATGGTCGCTGATAGGAGTGGCCCTAAAGTGCTGGTGCAGAGCCAGAGGAGCTAATGCAGTGAAGACGGCGCCACCCGGAGGACAGAGAGAGGCGGATCCTCTGGAGGCCGCACCAGCGGCTCTCCTCCCCCAGAGCCTGACAGACAAGCCGCTTGCCCTCAGATGAATGGAACAATGTGAGGAATTCTCTGTGTGTCGGCTCGCATCACATTCGCTGTGTCAGTTTGGCCGAGAGCGCTGCGGTGCCAGAGAGCGAGTGAAGGTAGCTATCAGCAGGGGAGGTGAGTCCCCACGATACATTATCACAACACTTAAGTCACGACTCACGATACAGGATTATTAAAATAAAAACCTCAAAAATCGGATATATTGTGATTTAATAGCTGTTTTCAACTCCAAATCATGTCCCCAATGGAAACAACTTCGTCAACATCTGTTTTATGTAACGAGATAAAGCTTCCACTCTGTTCGTTTCACTTCAGTCATTTGTATTGCAGCAGATTGTCAAGCAGACAGACTGACCAGCACTGTCATAATAAACACATGTCATAAATGTTGCATGCACCTGACAATTTGTATAATAAAGAATATCGCAATCCTTTGCATTTGTGCGAGACAATATTGACAAAATATTGCGAAGATATGCTGTACCGATTCCCCCACCCCTATCAGTGGCTCTGTTCCCCCAGTACCCTTCACTATCCAACTCCTTTATTTGTGTTTGGTCTTGGCTTGGTAATAAAGAAAACGGTGCACCTTTCTCCCTGGCCCTGCACTCCTCTGCACAAACATGATCCCTCTACAGGCCCTAGAGGGGTGCTGTTTGACAGAGAAGTCAACACAAAAGTCAACAAAAGACGGGACAAATATTCGTCTCTCCCCAGACTCTAGGGAGACACGAATATTTGTCCCGTCTTTTGTCAGGAGGCTCTGACCTTGCACTCGTGACAATCGCTTCGTTCTAATCTCGCTGATCTAGGAATTGGATGTGGCACGCAACACGCTATCACGAAAGTTATGAAATGAGCACACACTGTGTTTTGGACATCACGTTCCTCCAACAATAAAGGATTAAAGCACGAATTGGACACATCCGACACATTATATTGGACACATCCGACCGCTTCAGCTCATTCAGAACGCTGCAGCCCGTCTGGTATTCAACCAACCCAAATTCTCTCATGTCACTCCCCTCTTCCGGGACCTTCACTGGCTTCCCATCTCAGCACGCGTTCAATTCAAAACCCTAGTTCTGGCCTACAGGGCAGTACACCAGACAGCTCCTCTGTACCTGCAATCTATGGTCAGGTTCCAAACCT
Source organism: Poromitra crassiceps (assembly GCF_964638095.1). NCBI lineage: Eukaryota > Metazoa > Chordata > Actinopteri > Beryciformes > Melamphaidae > Poromitra > Poromitra crassiceps. The sequence continues at coordinate 60,362,227 of NC_139626.1, read as the reverse complement.
CTCACCGTTCCCTTCGCTCCTCCACCAGCGCAGGACGCCTCGCCCCTCCTTCACTACGGGGGCTCACAAGTCGCTCATCCCGTTCACGACTCTTCTCGTCCCTGGCACCTCAATGGTGGAATGAGCTTCCACCTTCGGTCAGGACGGCTGAATCACTGCCGATCTTTCGGAAAAGACTAAAGACACACCTTTTCAGGCTCCATCTGGGCCCTTCTTGATCTAACTTCTTTCTCTCTCTTAAAAAAAAAAAAAAAATCTAAACTAACCTTAACTTGTACCACTGTTCCTTCAGAAGTTGTAGTTATCATAGACTGTGTTACATAGTTGATTGCTCTATTGCTGACAAAAATGTATAATTGTAAGTCGCTTTGGATAAAAGCATCTGCCAAATGACGTAATGTAATGTAATGTAATGTAATGCACTGGCAATCTTTCGGAAAGACTAAAGACACACCTTTTCAGGCTCCATCTGGGCCCTTCTTGATCTAACTTCTTTCTCTCTCTTTCTAAGAAAAAAACTAAAAAAAAAAACTAACCTAAACTAAACTTGTACCACTGTTCCTTCAGAGGTTGTAGTTGTCATAGACTGTGCTCCATAGTTGATTGCTCTATTGCTGACAAAAAATGTGTTAATGTAAGTCGCTTTGGATAAAAGCGTCTGCCAAATGACGTAATGTAATGTAAATGTAATGTAATGTAACAACATTTTCACTGTTTCGTCATGTGGAAAGGTTAGCTAACGGTTAGCTTCAGGACTATACAGACATTTCTGGAGTTTGGCGCAGAGGTCCCCTTAGTCAGTATGTGATGAGAGGATTGTCAACATCATCATCATCTCTGTGTCTCTGATCTGTCTGTCTGGATCGCTCTGTTTCGGTGTGCATGCTCAAGCTTTACCACAGTGGTCTCAAAAACCTTTTCTGCTGCAAATTAGACCACGGACCCCCATCTGATAAGACTTTTGCTTTCAGATGTTTTATTACAGAAAGTGCATGAAACCCATCATCAAAATATTCATACATTTTGTCACTGTGTTTCTTATAGGTGGAATTATAGTGAAAATATTTGTTTTGCTGGCTCCCCCACAAGGACCCCTGGATGTCCCCGGACCCCACTTTGAGAACCACTGCTTCAACATATTATGTTTTAGTAATCGTCGGCAACTAGGATGATCCCCGAAAGTGAGGAAATGGGAACTTGTACGCAATAGCAGGCTGGATAGTTAATTCGAAAGCAATGATGTAAAATAGACATAAAATAAGATGAAAAGATGAAGACACTTTCAATGGCAGAAGATCTCTTACACATTAGTGAGCAAAGTTAGCCAGACAAGTAAAGTTTTTTGTGTTTTAACTGATTTTGTGAGTTGCTTGTTTTGAGTTGAATCTACAGAGCTAACTATTGCCACGTCTTCAACGCTAAAAACCTCTTGATTCAGTTTATCACTCTGCTCTTAGATGTATTACGGGTGCTAACACTCACCATTGTCTCTTATGACATTGTTGGTTGGCCATCTCTCGATATGAGGCGAAATAGTGATTGGTTTTTATTTACAAGACCCTTCTTGGGAAATTGCCACCTGACATCTCTGTGTTGTTAAATCAGAATATTGGTCCTTACCATGGCTTGTTCTTAAGGTCTTACTTACCATAATCTGACCAACGTGACTTGCTTGTTCTTAAGGTCCCCTGTACTCGCATATAACTTGGTATGAGTTCTTTCTCATTTGCTGCTCCACATTCCTGGAATATTCTTCAAACCACATTTAAAATAGACTCTCTCCTCTCTTGGTCAGTTCAAAGCTATTATTAGAGGCCATTGTGTGTCTTTGTGTAGCTGCTCTGATTCATCTTGTCTGATCATTGTGTGGGATTGTGCTGTGTTTGTGTTATATTTGTTATATTTCACTCTGTATTTTCTAACTTATTGATTTGTATTTGATGTCTGTGCACTCAGCTCCACGGGAAATGTGGGTCTCCCTCAGTCGGCTCCGAGTTAAAATAAAGGCTTGCAATGAAATCACATGAAATAAAATGAAATAAAAATAAAATGCCAATACCAATTTTGGGTGTGTAAAATGTTAAATCCATACCTTGTATGATGCTAGTCAGCTATGATTAAGTGTTAGCATGCAGGACAGAGCAATCTACCACAGAATGTATGATGCTAGTCAGCTATGATTAAGTGTTAGCATGCAGGACAGAGCAATCTACCACAGAATGGATGATGCTAGTCAGCTATGATTAAGTGTTAGCATGCAGGACAGAGCAATCTACCACAGAATGGATGATACTAGTCAGCTATGATTAAGTGTTAGCATGCAGGACAGGGCAATCTACCACAGAATGTATGATGCTAGTCAGCTATGATTAAGCATTAGCATGCAGGACAGAGCAATCTACCACAGAATGTATGATGCTAGTCAGCTATGATTAAGTGTTAGCATGCAGGACAGAGCAATCTACCACAGAATGTAATGTATGATGCTAGTCAGCTATGATTAAGTGTTAGCATGCAGGACAGAGCAATCTACCACAGAATGTAATGTATGATGCTAGTCAGCTATGATTAAGTGTTAGCATGCAGGACAGAGCAATCTACCACAGAATGTAATGTATGATGCTAGTCAGCTATGATTAAGTGTTAGCATGCAGGACAGAGCAATCTACCACAGAATGGATGATGCTAGTCAGCTATGATTAAGTGTTAGCATGCAGGACAGAGCAATCTACCACAGAATGTAATGTATGATGCTAGTCAGCTATGATTAAGTGTTAGCATGCAGGACAGAGCAATCTACCACCGAATGTATGATGCTAGTCAGCTATGATTAACTCATTCACCGCCAGTTTAGGACTGCCAATATTTAGCACAGGCCAAAGATTTTCATAATTGTTGGTCATCTTTCAAGACCCACAGTAAATTATCTATTAGCACCAGAGTGATTTGCAATACCTCAAAATGAAGATGTACGTCTCTGGGTTCACCAGGAAAAAAAAAGTGAGCTTTTAGCATGTTCTGTACTCTACTTATAGCCATTTATATACACCCTGTTTTCTACCCAAAAGGTCTTCCTGAGAAAATAAACAGGAGAAAAGGCAATTTTTGTAAAAGGGCACAATCTCAGGCAGAACTCACTCTCAATTCTTTTATTTTGAACTGTATTGACATCAGACATGTAAATATTATTCGTTAGGACACAAATGACAAAAAAAATAGATATATATACCGTATATATATATATACACATGAAGTGCTTTTTTTTTACATTCAACAATACAGTTTACTCGGTGTGATTGAGTGTGCAGACAGACAGACAGACAGACAGACAGACAGACAGACACACCGACAGACAGACAGACAGACAGACAGACAGACAGACAGACAGACACACACACACACACACACACACACACACACACACACACACACACACACACACACACGATCCCCCTTTTAGATTTCTAACCCCACATAGGATAAGCAATAACCACGCCCTGTGGCGCTGGGATTGGCCAGGAGCAACACTGGAGGGCACGCAGCCCAGCGATTTCATGAACCAACTGAATAGCTCTTGAGAAAGGACAGCGGGCTGCTGTGACTGCCGCGTCTGCCTTGTGCCTTGCTGTTGTGTGTTTATTTTGTTTATGTTCTGGTCCACCCGTCCTCGTCCATGTCTCCCTGTCATATCCTCCCTGAAATCGTTCCCGTTTTCCCCTCGGCTATTCAACACGTCCTCACCGCCCTCGCAAACTGATCGATCATTTCCTCATTCCTCCGATGATCAAACACATCTCTTGATTACTTTCTCCCGTTTTCTCCCCGCTGGCACAGAGGAAGGCGACGTCAGCTCATGCAGCGCGCCGAGGCGCGTTTCAATGGCGTTTCTCCTGTCTGCACAAGGAAGCGTTACCCGTTTTCTGCTTTTCCTCTTGCTCAATTTCAAAACAACAGCTGCGGTATGTGTTTGTTCACGTGTTGTCTTAGATGCTAGGGACATCATACTATGTCAGAGGCTGGGTAAGTGTTTGAAATACGCCCTGCAGTAATAAAAACAAAAACACGTCAAACACGTCATTGGCGGGGAGGGCTATTTCTGATAACACGTCAAAGACGTCATTGGCGGTGAATGAGTTAAGTGTTAGCATGCAGGACAGAGCAATCTACCACAGAATGTAATGTATGATGCTAGTCAGCTATGATTAAGTGTTAGCATGCAGGACAGAGCAATCTACCACAGAATGTAATGTATGATGCTAGTCAGCTATGATTAAGCGTTAATTAACATGCAGGACAGAGCAATCTACCACAGAATGTATGATGCTAGTCACCTATGATTAAGCGTTAGCATGCAGGACAGAGCAATCTACCACAGAATGTATGATGCTAGTCAGCTAGGATTAAGTGTTAACATGCAGGACAGAGCAATCTACCACCGAATGTATGATGCTAGTCAGCTATGATTAAGTGTTAGCATGCAGGACAGAGCAATCTACCACAGAATGTAATGTATGATGCTAGTCAGCTATGATTAAGCGTTAGCATGCAGGACAGAGCAATCTACCACAGAATGTAATGTATGATGCTAGTCACCTATGATTAAGCGTTAGCATGCAGGCCAGAGCAATCTACCACAGAATGTATGATGCTAGTCAGCTAGGATTAAGCGTTAACATGCAGGCCAGAGCAATCTACCACAGAATGTATGATGCTAGTCAGCTAGGATTAAGCGTTAACATGCAGGACAGAGCAATCTACCACAGAATGTAATGTATGATGCTAGTCACCTATGATTAAGCGTTAGCATGCAGGACAGAGCAATCTACCACAGAATGTAATGTATGATGCTAGTCACCTATGATTAAGCGTTAGCATGCAGCACAGAGCAATCTACCACAGAATGTATGATGCTAGTCAGCTATGATTAAGCGTTAGCATGCAGGCCAGAGCAATCTACCACAGATTGTGGTGGATTGTGGGGACAATCTCCCAACAGTCCTTTAAGAGTGTAGAAATCACCGTCTGAAAATGATGACTCAGCCCAGAGGAAACATAAACCATCTCGGTTTACGCTGTCAAACGTCTACTTTTGTACCTCCTATTATTTGTCCTCTGTCACCTTAGCCCGGGATAATCCTCCCCCCTGTCCTGTCTTCAGATCAGATGTTTGCATGACTGCCTCGCTCACCTTTCTTCTCCCCTATGGATGAACTCTTCAACCCTTCAACTCTGCCCCTGTCCTGGGGGACCGGGGCCCCCGAGTCCTGAAGGGATCCACATCTCTCTCTCTCTCTCTCTCTCTCTCTGACTGTGACCTTTTAAGTCTGTCATCTCACAGACATACACACCGACACACCCAAGCCGTCACACATACACACCAACACACCCAAGCTGTCATGTCACCTCTTGCCTGGCTACGAGTCCTGCGGCCATGTTGGATAGAGCGAGACGCTGGGTCCGACCCACCACCTCTCTCTCTCTCTGTCAGGAACAAGAACAAGTTTGCACACAGAGGCGAGGGAGATTTCAGGAGAGTTCAACCATCTGTCGATTGGAAATACACATTCCTACCGACATCTGTCATTTGGTGGACGCTTTTGTCCATAACACCTTGCAGTACCATCCGACTGCATGTCTTTTTAGTGAGGGTGTCCCCAGCCAACTGCATGTCTTTTTAGTGAGGGTGTCCCCAGCCAACTGCATGTCTTTTTAGTGAGGGTGTCCCCAGCCAACTGCATGTATTTTTAGTGAGGGTGTCCCCAGCCAACTGCATGTCTTTTTAGTGAGGGTGTCCCCAGCCAACTGCATGTCTTTTTAGTGAGGTGTCTCCAGCCAACTGCATGTCTTTTTAGTGAGGGTGTCCCCAGCCAACTGCATGTATTTTTAGTGAGGGTGTCCCCAGCCAACTGCATGTCTTTTTAGTGAGGGTGTCCCCAGCCAACTGCATGTCTTTTTAGTGAGGTGTCTCCAGCCAACTGCATGTCTTTTTAGTGAGGTGTCTCCAGCCGACTGCATGTCTTTTTAGTGAGGGTGTCCCCAGCTGACTGCATGTCTTTTTAGTGAGGGTGTCGCCGCAGCCAACTGCATGTCTTTTTAGTGAGGGTGTCGCCGCAGCCAACTGCATGTCTTTTTAGTGAGGGTGTCCCCGCAGCCAACTGCATGTCTTTTTAGTGAGGGTGTCCCCAGCCAACTGCATGTCTTTTTAGTGAGGGTGTCCCCGCAGCCAACTGCATGTCTTTTTAGTGAGGGTGTCCCCAGCCAACTGCATGTATTTTTAGTGAGGGTGTCCCCAGCCAACTGCATGTCTTTTTAGTGAGGGTGTCCCCAGCCAACTGCATGTCTTTTTAGTGAGGGTGTCTCCAGCCGACTGCATGTCTTTTTAGTGAGGGTGTCAAGTCAAGTCAAGTTTATTTATATAGCCCTAATTCACAAGCATGTCTCAGAGGGCTTCACAGAAAGTATGTCTAGCTGACACAACAGTAGCAAGAATATACAGAATAAAGATAACATTTGAACAATTGATAATATAGAAAATATAGAAACGAAGAGAGAGCAGAGGAGAGAGCAGGAGAAGGGAGAAGAGCAGGGTGTCTGGCTGGGTGTCCCCAGCCAACTGCATGTCTTTTTAGTGAGGGTGTCCCCAGCCATGCAACTGCATGCCTTTTTAGTGAGGGTGTCCCCAGCCAACTGCATGTCTTTTTAGTGAGGCTGTCCCCAGCCGACTGCATGTCTTTTTAGTGAGGTGTCTCAAGCCAGGTGTCCCCAGCCAACTGCATGTCTTTTTAGAACGGGAGTCTGCAGGTGCCCCAGGTTGGCACTTTGATGATGAATGCTTGTAGCAGCAAAAGACATTTTTGAGGAAGCATTTCTCCTTGAAGTTGATCATTAGCAAACTAACGAGGATCCTGACGAAACTGATAGAAAAGACAAGAGCATGTCAACAAAAGCCCCATGTCTCACTGGGTGTGTGTGTTCTTTTGACTGAAGGTTAGATGGCTTGAGTTACCCACTGTCCACAACAACAACAATAATCATCATCATTTGTACATGTATTTGTACACACGTCCTCTACCTGTAAGGAGGTGTGATGTGTTTTTATCAAGATGTAAATGGACAGAACATAGATAAACAACTTCCCAGCATTGTTGCACTTTGGTCACACAAAGCTAATATGTGAGCTGCTCTGACACATGTAGCACAGGCTCGTTCTGTGAGCTGCTCTGACACATGTAGCACAGGCTCGTTCTGTGAGCTGCTCTGACACATGTAGCACAGGCTCGTTCTGTGAGCTGCTCTGACACATGTAGCACAGGCTCGTTCTGTGAGCATGCTCTGACACATGTAGCACAGGCTCGTTCTGTGAGCTGCTCTGACACATGTAGCACAGGCTCGTTCTGTGAGCTGCTCTGACACATGTTAGCACAGGCTCGTTCTGTGAGCTGCTCGGACACATGTAGCACAGGCTCGTTCTGTGAGCTGCTCTGACACATGTAGCACAGGCTCGTTCTGTGAGCTGCTCTGACACATGTAGCACAGGCTCGTTCTGTGAGCTGCTCTGACACATGTAGGCTCGTTCTGTGAGCTGCTCTGACACATGTAGCACAGGCCCGTTCTGTGAGCTGACACATGTAGCACAGGCTCGTTCTGTGAGCTGCTCTGACACATGTAGCACAGGCTCGTTCTGTGAGCTGCTCTGACACATGTAGCACAGGCTCGTTCTGTGAGCTGCTCTGACACGTTAGCACAGGCCCGTTCTGTGAGCTGCTCTGACACATGTAGCACAGGCTCGTTCTGTGAGCTGCTCTGACACATGTAGCACAGGCTCGTTCTGTGAGCTGCTCTGACACATGTAGCACAGGCTCGTTCTGTGAGCTGCTCTGACACATGTAGCACAGGCTCGTTCTGTGAGCTGCTCTGACACATGTAGCACAGGCTCGTTCTGTGAGCTGCTCTGACACATGTAGCACAGGCCCGTTCTGTGAGCTGCTCTGACACATGTAGCACAGGCTCGTTCTGTGAGCTGCTCTGACACATGTAGCACAGGCCCGTTCTGTGAGCATGCTCTGACACATGTAGCACAGGCCCGTTCGTGTAGAAACATGATTTTATGAGGAAAATGTTGATTTAGGCTGTTTTGGGGTTTCATCAGATTTTAGTCAAATAAAGCCTTGGCTTTCATTCTGTGTAAAGATCATTGTGAATGCTAAATATAGTTTTAGGGTTATTGGGTGACAAGCAAAACTAGCTTTTCTCAAAGACGAAATAGTTTGGAAAAAGTCAAGACATAAAGGGGTACCAGAAAGCTTGCATTTTCCTCTTTCCAACAGTGTATACAACTCAAAATGTGTTTCGGGGTCAATGTGATGGAGTTTGTCAGAGCAGGTCACTTAGTGTCAGTGGTGGATGCATGTGATGTCATCAGTGATGATGGAGCCGGATTTTCTCATTAGGTGATTGCCCTAATTACCTAATGATGTGATGTCATCAGTGACAATGTTATGTGATCACTGAATGGCAAAAGTGATGTCATAAGGGCACGCGCACACGCACGCACACGCCTGCACACACACACACACACACACACACACACACACACACACACACACACACACACACACACACACACACACACAAGGAGGCATTGTGACAAGACTGATCAGTGATGTCACACACACACACAAGGAGGCATTGTGACAAGACTGATCAGTGATGTCATAGGGGGGCACACACACACAGACACACACACACACACACACATTGATAATGTCATCAGTGATATGATAATGGCGCACTGTCACTAGTTATTTTTAGAGTAGCTGTCACTAGTTATTTTTTAGAGTAGCTGTCACATAGTTATTTTTAGTAGAGTAGCTGTCACTAGTTATTTTTTAGAGTAGCTGTCACTAGTTATATTTAGTAGAGTAGCTGTCACTAGTTATTTTTAGTAGAGTAGCTGTCACTATTATTTTTAGTAGAGTAGCTGTCACTAGTTATTTTTAGCTGTCACTAGTTATTTTTTAGAGTAGCTGTCACTAGTTATTTTTAGCTGTCACTAGTTATTTTTTAGAGTAGCTGTCACTAGTTATTTTTAGCTGTCACTAGTTATTTTTAGCTGTCACTAGTTATTTTTAGAGTAGCTGTCACTAGTTATTTTTAGCTGTCACTAGTTATTTTTAGCTGTCACTAGTTATTTTTTTAGCTGTCACTAGTTATTTTTAGAGTAGCTGTCACTAGTTATTTTTAGCTGTCACTAGTTATTTTTAGCTGTCACTAGTTATTTTTAGAGTAGCTGTCACTATTTATTTTTAGCTGTCACTAGTTATTTTTAGAGTAGCTGTCACTAGTTATTTTTAGCTGTCACTAGTTATTTTTAGCTGTCACTAGTTATTTTTAGCTGTCACTAGTTATTTTTTAGAGTAGCTGTCACTAGTTATTTTTAGCTGTCACTAGTTATTTTTAGAGTAGCTGTCACTAGTTATTTTTTAGCTGTCACTAGTTATTTTTAGAGTAGCTGTCACTAGTTATTTTTAGCTGTCACTAGTTATTTTTAGCTGTCACTAGTTATTTTTAGAGTAGCTGTCACTATTTATTTTTAGCTGTCACTAGTTATTTTTAGAGTAGCTGTCACTAGTTATTTTTAGCTGTCACTAGTTATTTTTAGCTGTCACTAGTTATTTTTAGCTGTCACTAGTTATTTTTAGAGTAGCTGTCACTAGTTATTTTTAGCTGTCACTAGTTATTTTTAGCTGTCACTAGTTATTTTTTAGCTGTCACTAGTTATTTTTAGAGTAGCTGTCACTAGTTATTTTTAGCTGTCACTAGTTATTTTTAGCTGTCACTAGTTATTTTTAGAGTAGCTGTCACTATTTATTTTTAGCTGTCACTAGTTATTTTTAGAGTAGCTGTCACTAGTTATTTTTAGCTGTCACTAGTTATTTTTAGCTGTCACTAGTTATTTTTAGCTGTCACTAGTTATTTTTTAGAGTAGCTGTCACTAGTTATTTTTAGCTGTCACTAGTTATTTTTAGAGTAGCTGTCACTAGTTATTTTTAGCTTTCACTAGTTATTTTTAGAGTAGCTGTCACTTTTTAGTAGAGTAGCTGTCACTTTTTAGTAGAATGAAGCCTGCGTTAGTTCATTCAAGACATGATGTCATAGCTACGCCCCAGCTGTACCAGCTGACAGCCTCTGTTTGGTTCACCGTTTAACCAATTCTCCAATCACAGTCATCCTCACAACAAGGCGGTCCGTTTAAATATGGCAGCCTCTCACTCACTGATCTGTTCCCCACCTTGCTGATCGTTGCGGCTGCTGGCAACGCTTGCCCCCTCCACCCCAGCCTCCACCTTTTAGATCAAATGCTATCATGTATTGTAGCTCTGTCTGCATGGCTCAAAAAATGAACATGTTTCCATGTCTTGCTTTTAGGCTCCCTCTTTTACTTTCTATGGTTTAAATGTATCTGGAATATTTTATTCCAATGGGGGATTCTGCTTGCTCTCCCTGCTCGGCGTAGCATGCTGCTGAGCCGAGTTCAGGGAGAATTAAATTAATTAAATATTAAATTAAATATTAAATTAATTCTAAGAGCGGAGCCTTCAACGCCAAACATAATTGTATGCATTATATTCATTTATGCAATAAATGGTTAATTCTATGACTTGAGTGTTCTTGAATGAAGTAGCTGTCACTAGTTGTTTTTAGAGTAACTGTCACTATTCTTTTTAGAGTAGCTCTCACTAGTTATTTTTAGAGTAGCTGTCACTAGTTATATTTAGAGTAGCTCTCACTAGTTATTTTTAGAGTAGCTGTCACTAGTTATTTTTAGAGTAGCTGTCACTAGTTATTTTTAGAGTAGCTGTCACTAGTTATATTTAGAGTAGCTGTCACTAGTTATATTTAGAGTAGCTGTCACTAGTTATTTTTAGAGTAGCTGTCACTAGTTATATTTAGAGTAGCTGTCACTAGTTATATTTAGAGTAGCTGTCACTAGTTATTTTTAGAGTAGCTGTCACTAGTTATATTTAGAGTAGCTCTCACTAGTTATTTTTAGAGTAGCTGTCACTAGTTATTTTTAGAGTAGCTGTCACTAGTTATTTTTAGAGTAGCTGTCACTAGTTATTTTTAGAGTAGCTGTCACTAGTTATTTTTAGAGAAGCTGTCACTAGTTATATTTAGAGTAGCTGTCACTAGTTATATTTAGAGTAGCTGTCACTAGTTATTTTTAGAGTAGCTGTCACTAGTTATATTTAGAGTAGCTGTCACTAGTTATATTTAGACAGTGATGGGCAAGCTACTTGGAAAATGTAGTAAGCTAAGCTATCAGTTACTCTCGATTAAATATAGCTAAACTACATTGAAGCTATCCCCAGAGAAATGTAGCAAGCTAAGCTACGAGCCACATGGCAAAAGCAGCTTGCTACATCAAAGCTACTTTTTTTCTCACATTGAATCAACTTCATGTCAAAGAACAACTTTCCACCAAACAAATAGGCAGGCAAAAAAAAATCGCATTTTGATTGTTTATTATATTATAAAACACACTGAAACTCTCACTGGCACAATATTCAAAAACAGACAATAAAACCTGAACGTCTTCTTCATCACTGCCAGTGGCTCCCTCTGGCTCTGCCATCTTTCAAAGTTCATTGCTGATGTGACTTCGCCAGCACATGACATATTTTGCCCTACCCAGTCTTCATTGCCTAAACCCAACCCAATCAGAGGCAGAGTAGTGCCGGGTCTTGCTGCAAGAGAGGCAAGGATGCTAAAAATCAAGGATGAGACAACAACACTTGTTGTCTGTCATAATGGAACTGGAAGTGCTTTATTGGCTACACAGGCACACTTGACATATGCAATGTCTCCTCCTGTTTAATCCAAACCGCAGCAGAAATTTCCACTGCGTGCTTTGCTCATGGATTTTCTCTGGTGAGTAGCTTGTAGCTTTTGCGGGAAGCTACAAGCTACTTGGGTCTATAAATAGCTTAGCTACTGAAAAAGCTACTTGGTTCAAAAGTAGTGAAGCTACCACCAAGCTACTGAGAAATGTAGTTAAGCTATGTAGCTTCGCTACTTGTAGCAAGCTACTGCCCAACACTGTATTTAGAGTAGCTGTCACTAGTTATATTTAGAGTAGCTGTCACTAGTTATATTTAGAGTAGCTGTCACTAGTTATATTTAGAGTAGCTGTCACTAGTTATATTTAGAGTAGCTGTCACTAGTTATTTTTAGAGTAGCTGTCACTAATTATATTTAGAGTAGCTGTCACTTTATATTTAGAGTAGCTGTCACTAGTTATTTTTAGAGTAGCTGTCACTAGTTATTTTTAGTAGAGTAGCTGTCACTAGTTATTTTTAGAGTAGCTGTCACTAGTTATTTTTAGAGTAGCTGTCACTAGTTATATTTAGAGTAGCTGTCACTAGTTATTTTTAGAGTAGCTGTCACTAGTTATATTTAGAGTAGCTCTCACTAGTTATTTTTAGAGTAGCTGTCACTAGTTATTTTTAGAGTAGCTGTCACTAGTTATATTTAGAGTAGCTGTCACTAGTTATATTTAGAGTAGCTGTCACTAGTTATTTTTAGTAGAGTAGCTGTCACTAGTTATTTTTAGAGTAGCTGTCACTAGTTATTTTTAGTAGAGTAGCTGTCACTAGTTATTTTTAGAGTAGCTGTCACTAGTTATTTATAGGGTTTTACATCAATATTGGCCTTTTATTAAAAATCTAGTGGCAGTGTGTGTGGCTTCTCACTAAAAGACATTTAATGTAGGGAACAGATTCACATAACCCACAACTTTGTGGCCAATCAGCAGACAGAAGCAGAGCCAAACCCTCCATTATTGGTCCAATCATTGGAGTCAACACGACGCTACTTTTTGGCAGTGGTAGAAGAGCAGCTCTGATGGAAACTGAACAAACAGAGCAGCACATTCTCACTCCTAACTGGTCCAATTATGACATGTGGTCCGGACCCGCCTCCTAACTGGTCAAATAATGACATGTGTTCCGGACCCGTCTCCTACTGTAACTGGTCCAATAATGACATGTGGTCCGGACCCGCCTTGGCGTCACTTTACAACACCTGGCAACAAGTTTGCAGGCATTATGATATATCACCGCTCTGTGACGCACCTTGCGCGCTGGATGGAACGCGCCCGCGACACCCCACAATCACTGTGCACCTGTTGGGGTCAGGCAAATTATGCCTTGGGGTTGAGGGGGAAGGCATTGGGTAAGGGTCTCTTAGGGTTAGGAACAGGCCAGGGGGGACGGGAGTTAGGTTTGGTAGGGGGCTTACTGTTAGGGTCACCAGTGGAAGGCTTGGGGTTAGGTTCTCCTACCTTGGACTCATACCCCACCGGCTTCCCACCCACATACACGGCCAATTGTGTCTGTAGGAATGTCCGACCAAGTTACCGCTGGCGGGAATTGCCCTGGGTCTCCGCGGTGGTAGGCGAGCAGTGTTGGGGATAACTCATTACAAAAGTAACCTATTACATCTAATATATTACTTTTAGCAGTATCTCAGCAATATAACTTATACCAATAGGATTTCAGTAATACTATACCAGTTACTTTGTCGAGTAACACAAGTTACAATTAACTTTTTTTTTTTTTTAATCAAAGCACATATTTCAATGAAGATACAATCATTTCCTAATCAAATTGTGTGCTTGATGCAAATAGCCACTATAGATGACAATAACAAAGGAAAAGGATCACATTTTGAATTTTGCATGGTTTACACTGACTTCAAGAAATTATGTTTAAATAATTTTTCAGGATGGTTCCGGGCCGGCGATGTCATTCTACTGCTGTTACTTTGGTGAAAGTAATGCAAAAGTAGTGTAATAAGTAACGAGTTGCCTTACACAGACTAAACTCAGGAATGTATTACCTTCAAATGAAAGTAGTAATATACTGTATTACATTTTGAAAGTAACTTACCCAACACTGTAGGCGTGTGCTTTTACCTCAACACAACCCAGAACCCACAAGATGAGAATGGAGCATGATGGAACTGCACCATCATCTCATCGCTTTTTAGTGTCCATTGATGCCCTTTTTACGGTGCTCATTTCTTCCTCGAGTGTCAGGCCTTCTGTAACCGTACATTTGCAGTAGGCCATGTTTGAGATTTTAGTCTTTAATATGTTACAGTACATACCACTTCTGATGTCACAGTTTTTGATGGTAGGCTTTGCTCTATTCTAATATTGTATTGTATCATTTTTTTTTTTTTTTTTTTTTTTTTTTTACATCTTACCAACGTGTATAACTCGACATGCGACTTTGTTGCCTCCTTGGCCATGACGTCACAGAGAGATTTTGTATCTCGATTGTTTTATCTGGTTAAATAAAGTACAGTATTATTATACAGTAGTATTGTAAGTAAATACAAAATAAAATCAAAAATAAATCATTGCACATGCGAACCAAATTGGTCTGAAGTGGCCCAGACAAACAAAATGGATGCATAATAACCTATAAATAACATTAGCAACACCTCCAAATTCCCTTGAGTGTAAACTGTAAAGAATTAGGCCTACAGGTAGATTATGAGAACATGCTTTCATAGGGTTATCTCAGCTATAGGCCAATCATATATCAAATCTACTGTCTGTAACTGTGCATTACAGTTGACGCCAACTGTGCATTCTCTATATTCAAGGGTAATGAAAATAGTTGACCATTTAGTGATGCATAACACAAAACATGAAGACTACTTACTGTAATATTGTAACTTGTAAACTCTTAGCCTTCACAAGTGCATCAATTTTAGGTGTCAAATCCTGAGCTTGAAAAGTTCTCAGTGCAATTTTCACACTTTGCAAAGTCATCCTGCGGGCCGGATCGGACCCTTTGGTGGGTCGGTTCTGGCCCCCGGGCCCTTATGTTTGACAGCCCTGCTCTAAATATGGTTTCAAGTGCTTTTTCAACGCTGGCCTTAATGGTTTTAGCGTGAAAATGAGAGCAGGAACGCCCGCTTCAATCCCCCAAAACAAATACGCCTATCGGCCTTGAGAGCGGCACACGGGTGGCGCTGCGGTCACGCCCGTGTGAGGGGAATCCGAGGCTGTCAGCTGCGTCGCGGCGTTGTGTGTCGTGGTGGTTGAGGCCTGGCGCCGCTCTGTCCGGCGAACACCGCGCGCCGCCTCCTCGCTCCTTTATGTCGCCTTTATTTCGCCTTTCTTCTCCACTAGAAATGGGCCAACGCCCCCGAGGGCCCCCAGAGAGAGGGGGCGAAAGTGGAAGAGAGAGCAATAGAAGTGACAAGGAGTGAGGGATAATGGGGCGAAAGAGTGAGAAAGAAAGAGA
>NC_139626.1:60269407-60344407 GCF_964638095.1 Poromitra crassiceps | reverse complement strand
TGTCTGTCATCAGTTAGGATGGAGAGGGCTGTTCTTTAGTGTCTGTCATCAGTTAGGATGGAGAGGGCTGTTCTTTAGTGTCTGTCATCAGTTAGGATGGAGAGGGCTGTTCTTTAGTGTCTGTCATCAGTTAGGATGGAGAGGGCTGTTCTTTAGTGTCTGTCATCAGTTAGGATGGAGAGGGCTGTTCTTTAGTGTCTGTCATCAGTTAGGGGTGGAGAGGGCTGTTCTTTAGTGTCTGCCATCAGTTAGGATGGAGAGGGCTGTTCTTTAGTGTCTGCCATCAGTTAGGATGGAGAGGTCTGTTCTTTAGTGTCTGTCATCAGTTAGGATGGAGAGGGCTGTTCTGTAGTGTCTGTCATCAGTTAGGATGGAGAGGGCTGTTCTTTAGTGTCTGTCATCAGTTAGGATGGAGAGGGCTGATCTTTAGTGTCTGTCATCAGTTAGGATGGAGAGGGCTGTTCTTTAGTGTCGGTCATCAGTTAGGATGGAGAGGGCTGTTCTTTAGTGTCTGTCATCAGTTAGGATGGATAGGGCTGTTCTTTAGTGTCTGTCATCAGTTAGGATGGAGAGGATTGTTCTTTAGTGTCTGTCATCAGTTAGGATGGAGAGGGCTGTTCTTTAGTGTCTGTCATCAGTTAGGATGGAGAGGGCTGTTCTTTAGTGTCTGTCATCAGTTAGGATGGAGAGGGCTGTTCTTTAGAGTCTGTCATCAGTTAGGATGGAGAGGGCTGTTCTTTAGTGTCTGTCATCAGTTAGGATGGAGAGGGCTGTTCTTTAGTGTCTGTCATCAGTTAGGATGGAGAGGGCTGTTCTTTAGAGTCTGTCATCAGTTAGGATGGAGAGGGCTGTTCTTTAGAGTCTGTCATCAGTTAGGATGGAGAGGGCTGTTCTTTAGTGTCTGTCATCAGTTAGGATGGAGAGGCCTGTTCTTTAGTGTCTGTCATCAGTTAGGATGGAGAGGGCTGTTCCTTAGTGTCTGTCATCAGTTAGGATGGAGAGGGCTGTTCTTTAGTGTCTGTCATCAGTTAGGATGGAGAGGGCTGTTCTTTAGTGTCTGTCATCAGTTAGGATGGAGAGGGCTGTTCCTTAGTGTCTGTCATCAGTTAGGATGGAGAGGGCTGTTCTTTAGTATCTGTCATCAGTTAGGATGGAGAGGGCTGTTCTTTAGTGTCTGTCATCAGTTAGGATAGGGCTGTTCTTTAGTGTCTGTCATCAGTTAGGATGGAGAGGGCTGTTCTTTAGTGTCTGTCATCAGTTAGGATGGAGAGGGCTGTTCTTTAGTGTCTGTCATCAGTTAGGATGGAGAGGGCTGTTCCTTAGTGTCTGTCATCAGTTAGGATGGAGAGGGCTGTTCTTTAGTGTCTGTCATCAGTTAGGATGGAGAGGGCTGTTCTTTAGTGTCTGTCATCAGTTAGGATGGAGAGGGCTGTTCTTTAGTGTCTGTCATCAGTTAGGATGGAGAGGGCTGTTCTTTAGTGTCTGTCATCAGTTAGGATGGAGAGGGCTGTTCTTTAGTGTCTGTCATCAGTTAGGATGGAGAGGGCTGTTCTTTAGTGTCTGTCATCAGTTAGGATGGAGAGGGCTGTTCTTTAGTGTCTGTCATCAGTTAGGATGGAGAGGGCTGTTCTTTAGTGTCTGTCATCAGTTAGGATGGAGAGGGCTGTTCTTTAGTGTCTGCCATCAGTTAGGATGGAGAGGGCTGTTCTTTAGTGTCTGCCATCAGTTAGGATGGAGAGGGCTGTTCTTTAGTGTCTGTCATCAGTTAGGATGGAGAGGGCTGTTCTGCATGTAGTGTCTGTCATCAGTTAGGATGGAGAGGGCTGTTCTTTAGTGTCTGTCATCAGTTAGGATGGAGAGGGCTGTTCTTTAGTGTCTGTCATCAGTTAGGATGGAGAGGGCTGTTCTTTAGTGTCTGCCATCAGTTAGGATGGAGAGGGCTGTTCTTTAGTGTCTGTCATCAGTTAGGATGGAGAGGGCTGTTCTGCATGTGTCTGTCATCAGTTAGGATGGAGAGGGCTGTTCTTTAGGGTCTGTCATCAGTTAGGATGGAGAGGGCTGTTCTGCATGTAGTGTCTGTCATCAGTTAGGATGGAGAGGGCTGTTCTTTAGAGTCTGTCATCAGTTAGGATGGATAGGGCTGTTCTTTAGTGTCTGTCATCAGTTAGGATGGAGAGGACTGTTCTTTAGTGTCTGTCATCAGTTAGGATGGAGAGGGCTGTTCTTTAGTGTCTGTCATCAGTTAGGATGGATATGGCTGTTCTTTAGTGTCTGTCATCAGTTAGGATGGAGAGGACTGTTCTTGAGTGTCTGTCATCAGTAAGGATGAAGAGGGCTGTTCTTTAGTGTCTGTCATCAGTTAGGATGGAGAGGGCTGTTCTTTAGAGTCTGTCATCAGTTAGGATGGAGAGGGCTGTTCTTTAGTGTCTGTCATCAGTTAGGATGGAGAGGGCTGTTCTTTAGTGTCTGTCATCAGTTAGAATGGAGAGGGCTGTTCTTTAGAGTCTGTCATCAGTTAGGATGGAGAGGGCTGTTCTTTAGAGTCTGTCATCAGTTAGGATGGAGAGGGCTGTTCTTTAGTGTCTGTCATCAGTTAGGATGGAGAGGGCTGTTCTTTAGTCTCTGTCATCAGTTAGGATGGAGAGGGCTGTTCGTTAGTGTCTGTCATCAGTTAGGATGGAGAGGGCTGTTCTTTAGTGTCTGTCATCAGTTAGGATGGAGAGGGCTGTTCTTTAGTGTCTGCCATCAGTTAGGATGGAGAGGGCTGTTCTTTAGTGTCTGTCATCAGTTAGGATGGAGAGGGCTGTTCTGCATGTAGTGTCTGTCATCAGTTAGGATGGAGAGGGCTGTTCTTTAGTGTCTGTCATCAGTTAGGATGGAGAGGGCTGATCTTTAGTGTCTGTCATCAGTTAGGATGGAGAGGGCTGTTCTTTAGTGTCGGTCATCAGTTAGGATGGAGAGGGCTGTTCTTTAGTGTCTGTCATCAGTTAGGATGGATAGGGCTGTTCTTTTGTGTCTGTCATCAGTTAGGATGGAGAGGACTGTTCTTTAGTGTCTGTCATCAGTTAGGATGGAGAGGGCTGTTCTTTAGTGTCTGTCATCAGTTAGGATGGAGAGGGCTGTTCTTTAGTGTCTGTCATCAGTTAGAATGGAGAGGGCTGTTCTTTGGAGTCTGTCATCAGTTAGGATGGAGAGGGCTGTTCTTTAGAGTCTGTCATCAGTTAGGATGGAGAGGGCTGTTCTTTAGTGTCTGTCATCAGTTAGGATGGAGAGGGCTGTTCTTTAGTGTCTGTCATCAGTTAGAATGGAGAGGGCTGTTCTTTAGAGTCTGTCATCAGTTAGGATGGAGAGGGCTGTTCTTTAGAGTCTGTCATCAGTTAGGATGGAGAGGGCTGTTCTTTAGTGTCTGTCATCAGTTAGGATGGAGAGGGCTGTTCTTTAGTGTCTGTCATCAGTTAGGATGGAGAGGGCTGTTCGTTAGTGTCTGTCATCAGTTAGGATGGAGAGGGCTGTTCTTTAGTGTCTGGCATCAGTTAGGATGGAGAGGGCTGTTCTTTAGTGTCTGTCATCAGTTAGGATGGAGAGCGCTGTTATTTAGTGTCTGTCATCAGTTAGGATGGAGAGGGCTGTTCTTTAGTGTCTGTCATCAGTTAGGATGGAGAGGGCTGTTCTTTAGTGTCTGTCATCAGTTAGGATGAAGAGGGCTGTTATTTAGTGTCTGCCATCAGTTAGGATGGAGAGGGCTGTTCTTTAGTGTCTGTCATCAGTTAGGATTGAGAGGGCTGTTCTTTAGTGTCTGTCATCAGTTAGGATGGAGAGGGCTGTTATTTAGTGTCTGTCATCAGTTAGGATGGAGAGGGCTGTTCTTTAGTGTCTGTCATCAGTTAGGATGGAGAGGGCTGTTCTTTAGTGTCTGTCATCAGTTAGGATGAAGAGGGCTGTTATTTAGTGTCTGTCATCAGTTAGGATGGAGAGGGCTGTTATTTAGTGTCTGCCATCAGTTAGGATGGAGAGGGCTGTTCTTTAGTGTCTGTCATCAGTTAGGATGGAGAGGGCTGTTCTTGTGTGTCTGTCATCAGTTAGGATTGAGAGGGCTGTTCTTTAGTGTCTGTCATCAGTTAGGATGGAGAGGGCTGTTATTTAGTGTCTGTCATCAGTTAGGATGGAGAGGGCTGTTCTTTAGTGTCTGTCATCAGTTAGGATGGAGAGGGCTGTTCTTTAGTGTCTGTCATCAGTTAGGATGAAGAGGGCTGTTATTTAGTGTCTGTCATCAGTTAGGATGGAGAGGGCTGTTATTTAGTGTCTGCCATCAGTTAGGATGGAGAGGGCTGTTCTTTAGTGTCTGTCATCAGTTAGGATGGAGAGGGCTGTTCTTTAGTGTCTGTCATCAGTTAGGATGGAGAGGGCTTTTCTTTAGTGCCTGTCATGAGTTAGGATGGAGAGGGCTGTTCTTTAGTGTCTGTCATCAGTTAGGATGGAGAGCGCTGTTCTTTAGTGTCTGTCATCAGTTAGGATGGAGAGGGCTGTTCTTTAGTGTCTGTCATCAGTTAGGATGGAGAGGGCTGTTCTTTAGGGTCTGTCATCAGTTAGGATGGAGAGGGCTGTTCTTTAGTGTCTGTCATCAGTTAGGATGAAGAGGGCTGTTCTTTAGTGTCTGTCATCAGTTAGGATGAAGAGGGCTGTTCTTTAGTGTCTGTCATCAGTTAGGATGGAGAGGGCTGTTCTGTAGTGTCTGCCATCAGTTAGGATAGAGAGGGCTGTTCTTTAGTGTCTGTCATCAGTTAGGATGGAGAGGGCTGTTTTTTCTCCATTTCTGTTTTCATTTGATAATTAAAGCTGCACAAAGCATTGATCATTAGAAGCACAGCCCTCCAAAAGGCCAATATTCCAGTCTGCTATGATGTGCAAATGTTGTGAGTCGGATCGGAACGCTGACCCTGACCCACCCACATTCTCTCCAACGGGTATCAGAACTAGTATATTGACATGCCGAGCGCATCAACCGCCTGCCCGGTGAGCCGCGGGTCGAGTGGCCGGCCCGGTCGCCAGACGGACCACGGCAAAAAGGTGTTCTGGTTCTGTTTAGGCAAGTAAAACAACTTGGTTAAAAAGGGTGATAACGGGATTAAAGATGGGACATGGTAAACTGTGTTTACTCAAACCATCACCTGGCGTATTACAACATCACACTGTGTTTACTCAAACCATCACCTGGCTTATTACAACATCTAACTCTGTTTACTCAAACCATCACCTGGCTTATTACAACATCACACTGTGTTTAGTCAAACCATCACCTGGCTTATTACAACATCACACTGTGTTTACTCAAACCATCACCTGGCTTATTACAACATCACACTGTGTTTAGTCAAACCATCACCTGGCTTATTACAACATCACACTGTGTTTACTCAAACCATCACCTGGCTTATTACAACATCACACTGTGTTTAGTCAAACCATCACCTGGCTTATTACAACATCAAACTGTGTTTATACTCAAACCATCACCTGGCTTATTACAACATCACACTGTGTTTAGTCAAACCATCACCTGGCTTATTACAACATCAAACTGTGTTTACTCAAACCATCACCTGGCTTATTACAACATCACACTGTGTTTAGTCAAACCATCACCTGGCTTATTACAACATCACACTGTGTTTACTCAAACCACCACCTGGCTTATTACAACATCACACTGTGTTTACTCAAACCATCACCTGGCTTATTACAACATCACACTGTGTTTACTCAAACCATCACCTGTCTTATGGCTTATTACAACATCACACTGTGTTTAGTCAAACCATCACCTGGCTTATTACAACATCACACTGTGTTTACTCAAACCATCACCTGGCTTATTACAACATCACACTGTGTTTAGTCAAACCATCACCTGGCTTATTACAACATCAAACTGTGTTTAGTCAAACCATCACCTGGCTTATTACAACATCAAACTGTGTTTAGTCAAACCATCACCTGGCTTATTACAACATCAAACTGTGTTTAGTCAAACCATCACCTGGCTTATTACAACATCAAACTGTGTTTAGTCAAACCATCACCTGGCTTATTACAACATCACACTGTGTTTACTCAAACCACCACCTGGCTTATTACAACATCACACTGTGTTTACTCAAACCACCACCTGGCTTATTACAACATCACACTGTGTTTAGTCAAACCATCACCTGGCTTATTACAACATCAAACTGTGTTTACTCAAACCATCACCTGTCTTATTACAACATCAAACTGTGTTTAGTCAAACCACCACCTGGCTTATTACAACATCACACTGTGTTTACTCAAACCATCACCTGGCTTATTACAACATCACACTGTGTTTACTCAAACCATCACCTGGCTTATTACAACATCACACTGTGTTTACTCAAACCATCACCTGGCTTATTACAACATCAAACTGTGTTTATACTCAAACCATCACCTGTCTTATTACAACATCACACTGTGTTTACTCAAACCATCACCTGGCGTATTACAACATCACACTGTGTTTACTCAAACCACCGCCTGGCGTATTACAACATCAAACTGTGTTTATACTCAAACCATCACCTGGCTTATTACAACATCACACTGTGTTTACTCAAACCATCACCTGGCGTATTACAACATCACACTGTGTTCACTCAAACCATCACCTGGCTTATTACAACATCACACTGTGTTTAGTCAAACCATCACCTGGCTTATTACAACATCACACTGTGTTTACTCAAACCATCACCTGGCTTATTACAACATCACACTGTGTTTAGTCAAACCATCACCTAGCTTATTACAACATCAAACTGTGTTTACTCAAACCATTACCTGGCTTATTACAACATCACACTGTGTTTAGTCAAACCATCACCTGGCTTATTACAACATCACACTGTGTTTAGTCAAACCATCACCTGGCTTATTACAACATCAAACTGTGTTTACTCAAACCATCACCTGGCTTATTACAACATCACACTGTGTTTACTCAAACCACCACCTGGCTTATTACAACATCACACTGTGTTTAGTCAAACCACCACCTGGCTTATTACAACATCACACTGTGTTTAGTCAAACCATCACCTGGCTTATTACAACATCACACTGTGTTTATACTCAAACCATCACCTGGCTTATTACAACATCACACTGTGTTTACTCAAACCATCACCTGGCTTATTACAACATCAAACTGTGTTTAGTCAAACCATCACCTGGCTTATTACAACATGAAACTGTGTTTAGTCAAACCATCACCTGGCTTATTACAACATCACACTGTGTTTACTCAAACCATCACCTGGCTTATTACAACATCACACTGTGTTTACTCAAACCATCACCTGGCTTATTACAACATCACACTGTGTTTACTCAAACCATCACCTGGCTTATTACAACATGAAACTGTGTTTAGTCAAACCATCACCTGGCTTATTACAACATGAAACTGTGTTTAGTCAAACCATCACCTGGCTTATTACAACATCACACTGTGTTTACTCAAACCATCACCTGGCTTATTACAACATCAAACTGTGTTTAGTCAAACCATCACCTGGCTTATTACAACATGAAACTGTGTTTAGTCAAACCATCACCTGGCTTATTACAACATCACACTGTGTTTACTCAAACCATCACCTGGCTTATTACAACATCACACTGTGTTTACTCAAACCATCACCTGGCTTATTACAACATCACACTGTGTTTACTCAAACCATCACCTGGCTTATTACAACATCACACTGTGTTTAGTCAAACCATCACCTGGCTTATTACAACATCAAACTGTGTTTACTCAAACCATCACCTGGCTTATTACAACATCACACTGTGTTTACTCAAACCACCACCTGGCTTAATACAACATCACACTGTGTTTACTCAAACCACCACCTGGCTTATTACAACATCACACTGTGTTTAGTCAAACCACCACCTGGCTTATTACAACATCACACTGTGTTTACTCAAACCATCACCTGGCTTATTACAACATCAAACTGTGTTTACTCAAACCATCACCTGGCTTATTACAACATCACACTGTGTTTAGTCAAACCATCACCTGGCTTATTACAACATCAAACTGTGTTTACTCAAACCATTACCTGGCTTATTACAACATCACACTGTGTTTAGTCAAACCATCACCTGGCTTATTACAACATCAAACTGTGTTTAGTCAAACCATCACCTGGCTTATTACAACATCAAACTGTGTTTAGTCAAACCATCACCTGGCTTATTACAACATCAAACTGTGTTTACTCAAACCATCACCTGGCTTATTACAACATCACACTGTGTTTACTCAAACCACCACCTGGCTTAATACAACATCACACTGTGTTTACTCAAACCACCACCTGGCTTATTACAACATCACACTGTGTTTAGTCAAACCACCACCTGGCTTATTACAACATCACACTGTGTTTAGTCAAACCACCACCTGGCTTATTACAACATCACACTGTGTTTAGTCAAACCATCACCTGGCTTATTACAACATCACACTGTGTTTATACTCAAACCATCACCTGGCTTATTACAACATCACACTGTGTTTACTCAAACGACCACCTGGCGTTCGCCTCGTATGAACTGCACGCCATTTGAAATATAGAAAGTTGTGTTATTTGTGCGTAGATTCAACACAAGGAAACACCTTCTCCATCAAGATACTGCAATATACAGTGCATAACAGACACACACACACACACACACACACACACACACACACACACACACACACACACACACACACACACACACACACACACACACACACACACACACACACACACACACACACACACCTAATACCCAGCCCATGTATCCATACCCATATCCTCTGGCCAGGCAATCAGAGAGAATGGGCTACGATAAAGAAATTAACGCCGTTTAATGGAGGACAGATGGATGGATGAAAATAAGTTAGGGGGGAGGTGTGTGTCTGATCTCTCTGCTCACATAAAGGTCTCTCTCTCTCTCTCTCTCTCTCTCTCTCTCTCACACAGATCGCGCAAAAAGGCTTTGCAGAAAGCCTGCAAAGCCTGGCAGCCTCGCCACAGAAATTGCTTTCACACACAGGCCAGCAGGACGGCCACATTCCCGTCCCGCGGTGTCCTTTCAGGCGACAGCCACTGCTCCCGGATTGAAAGGCGAGCCGCTGGAGGCATTTCCACTCAGCTCCTCGCTCAAATTAATATTTTCATAGGTTAGTGTAGCCTAGCCTACTGTATGATGAACTGATTTCGAGAGGGAATATCCTCAGACCAACTCACCACAGACAGCTATAGCCCTCTGAAGCTTATTATTATATCCGTTAATTTTACCTACTAATGTCAACATCGTTTGAGCATAAAGCCTAACCGCACGGAGCATTCCTCCTGGCGTCCGTGCAGTCATGATTGTATAGGCTACTTTCTTGATACATGAGGTGATTTCCCCTGTAATTTTTTTATGAATGAGCTGACCATTCACACCTTTTCCGGCTCGCTGCGACGACGCTTTCAAATGGAGGCGGGTTGCCAGGTAACCCGGCATTGTGACTACCTACCGTGACGGGACAAAGGGCGTAAAACAATTATTCACCAACGCGCGTTCACCACTTTCACATCGGAGGCGCGAATCCTATTTTCCGTGCATTTTTCGGCTTTCAAGGCCGGTGTGAAAGAGCCTTCTCTCTCCTCGTCCCAGCAGAGCGGGGGCATGATGGCGGCGCGGCGCAGACGGGTGGCTGTGAAAGCAGTCTGTCCCGTAGCGAGGCGCCTCCAGCGGCGCGACCCTGATAAGGAGCCCTCCGGCCTCCCCGCCGCCCGCCTGCTCCAGCAGGCTCAGCTTCACCGTTCTAATCCCCTCCAACGAGGAAAAAGACACGCTTTGATTATTTTCTGACCAATCAAGCGGAGGCCTTGATTGGCACCTTTATATTGGACGGCGTTTATCAATGCCGGCGATCTGTCCGGCCGCTTTCATAACGTCCGCGGGATCAAGCGCTCGGGGGTCCACACGCACACGCACACGCACGCGCACGCGCACGCGCACACGCACACACACACACACACACACACACACACACACACACACACACACACACACACACGCTTTGTATGTTTTTCGTTGGGCCTTTTCATTCCGTTTCTCTTTCTTCTCTTCTATCGGCGTGGAGAAGGAGCGGCTTGGAGTTGCAGCTAATCTCGGCGTGTGGAGAGGTTCCGCGGGTTCAAAGGGCTACAAGGTGCCGCCACTCAGACCAGGATGGCAGGTAAACCATCCGGCATCGCAGCCACAATTAATTTATTTATTTATTAATAAAAAAAAAAAAAAAAAAACCCAACTACAAACAAACCAAAAAAACAAACACTATGCAAATGAACCATGTAGGTTTGGGTGTGATAGCACCCTCCCTTTTAAGCTATGCAAAAATATTCACGATTCCAAGCTGGAAAATGAGGAGAAAAATAATAAGATAATGAAAAGTCGGAGACGTAAATGATGATATTTGGCCTTGCTGGCTTTATAGGCTGTCTGGAGTGTGCTGGGGATTTGTTACTGTCTGGAGTGTGCTGGGGATTTGTTACTGTCTATCACCTTTTTCTTCACTTCACCAACATAAAAGCCTCCCCCCCCCCACCCATCCTCTGCATCATCTTCCTCTAATTAAAGTGTTTGTTGTTACCCTCAGATCCGGGGTGTGAAATCAAGTGAGCAGTTTATGTAAGAGCCGTGGCCAAAATCAAACACTTTGTTCATCAGAGAGACAGCGACTTCAATCACTCCGAGCTGGGATATATGTTCCCATTGTTGACTTTGCTATCTGCATGCAAAGCCAATTTTCGACTTAAGTCTCACAGCTTAAAAAAAAAAAAAAAAAACATTATTTGTGTGCTCTTAATTCTTACCCCTCGCTGATAAGCACAGCCACAGAAGGCCTGGAAAATTATAGGCTCAATTATAGAGGACTTTAAATTCCAAATTATTCTTGGGAGAATGGAAAGAATAATTTTAATGAAAAAGGAAAGGAAGGGAGGAGATGTATTTTGAGGTCCGATGGTTTACTTCACAAGCCTCCCCCCCCAATCAACTTGCCGAGTGTTGGAGAAAAATATAAGTTAACATGCCATTTGACACATAGAGTCATTGCATATTTGCTGGCCCATGACATCTCACCCATATAGAATAGCAGAGGACTTCTCTCCTTTTTGCTTGCTGAGACCTTGGTCAGTGCATCATGTTCCAATAACAATTGATACAGACAGGGGCCTGCACGACGCACACACAATTCAAAGTTCATCCCCCTCCTCTCTGCTTTTCCTCCTTACAGTATAAAGCGTATGTCAAATTGTGACATCGCGGCTGAATATTTGACTCTGTATGACATTGTGTACATTGAGGTTCAGCCCTCTGTCAATATACATGTATTGCAGAGAATGTATGGTATTAAATATACTTTTATGTTACATCTTCCTAGACTCATGGCTTCAATTTATTTGGTATTAGATAAGCTGTGATATACATTTACATATACATTTAGCGGATGTATAGAATTTTATTCTCTATCACCGAGTGAGTTTAATACTCTGTGACTCAAAGAGAGAGGGGGGGGGGGGGACCGAAAACCAATTCGACCAATTCAATCTGATCACTGATCTATCTGATCGATTTGATAACGAGTGCATGTGCCCATTAAAAACATACGTGACTTGAGGCCTTGTTCAGACTGCAGGCAAATCCCATTTGTTTCTCAAATCATATCTTTAAAGACAGAATGCACTGTTATATAGTGATCAGATCAGATTTGTGTGTGCAGACATCACCAACCTATCTGCATGGGTTGCTGTGGTAACGACGTAGGGCCGGTAAACGCGTTATTATGGATCCCAGGCCTCTGAACACATTGGCAGACTGATTGGCAGAGTAGGGAGGGTCGAGAAGAGATTGGATCCATAATAATGCATAAACTATATAAACTAGCTCCGTTAGCTGGCGATAGCTCCGGTAGCTTCCTTCCAGCTTTGCCTGTAGAGAGGCCTCCTCCCCAAAGGGCCAGCCGAGCCGACGACGTATTCCAGTGTCTGTCCACTGTTCTCTGTATTGTCCTGCATGTCCATACCACCAAAAGTAACTTGTTTTTTTGATAGCGCTCTCTCTGCTGCACATGCACTTCTGTCATTCTGGATGTGACATCGTCGCTGTGTGTCGTGTCGCAAGCGACGCTTGCTTTGCTCGGTGTTCCTTTGTTTATAGTGAAACTTTATTAAAGGAGAATTCCGTTTTGTTTTACAACCTGGGCCTTCAAGCTTTAATTATGATTTTTAACTCACCCTGATTTTTTTATTTTTTATTTTTATGGATCCACTACAACGTTATAACCAGGGGTGCAGCTCTGGTCCCGTTCAGTGAAGCCGCTGCATGTTAGATCGCCACTCTGGCGGCTGTAGCCAGTATAGGTCACAAGGCCCGCCTCCCCCATGTTAGTGGATGGGAAAATCACAACCGAAATAATCACAGTATACGTCAGATAATTTTTTTTCCAAAGGTGGTTTGTATCATTTTAGATAGTCATTATCATGCTAATGCCTGTGCAAGTGGTCATTTTTCTGATCAGTTTGTTTTTAAGTAGTTATTTGACATAAGAAGGGATGAAAATGGATGATTGACAGCTGTGGCAGCCAGTCTCAAGCCGTCATTGGCTGGACAGGCTCTTCACATTATAGAGCTAGCGTTAGTTTGACATAGACAGGACACAGTGCTGCTTTCATCATGTAACGCTGTCTGGAGGTCTGGGTGGCTCTGCTGGGTGTGTGGGGCCGGGACAGAGGCTCTTAGCACGGGTAGTGGCTCCCTGGAGGTCGGGGTGGCTCATGGGGTGGCTGTGCTGGCTACCAGACATATCAATGGACCGCAATAAAAGGAACATTGTTTTGAGAAAGGTGCACGAGGAATTAACGTTGGTTGGGGACTGAAGTAAGTATTTCAGAAAATATGTGTTTTATTAGTTACTCCAGCGTTATCGGTACACAATGGTTTTTAACATAGCAATAGCGTTAGCCGCTTTCGCTAGTCGGCTGTTTTTCATTATTTATCGGCTCAATATTACTATAACTTAACAACCGATAACGATAGCTGGAATAACACAATGCTATATAATATTTGGTATTAAAGCAACAAACGTTTTTATGGATATCTCAGAGAAATGCTTTGACTGTGGGGATGTTCGTTCTTCACAAGCTCCTCTCTCAGCTGTTGTAATGATATACCATTGAGATAAATAAGATCCGAAAATTTCCCCCCAGTGAGAGGCTGAGAGCAGGCAGCCCTGGCTCAGAGCAGCCCGGAAGAGGAGCCCGGAGGTCTGACTTGTCTGCCTCATACAGCTCAATTTCCGACAACTAAAATCAGATTTTCGTACAGGCGTCATTTTGATAAACTGATCTCATAGTGGGAATCTTCCTGGTTACTTTTGGCGGGACAAAAAAGTATTACAACTTAAAGTGCCATATGTACAGAGCTAGACTGTATATAAATACACAACGCACTGTGCCCATTCTAGAAACGGCAGCTCTACATAAGAAAGTTCAGATGGGCGGGGAGCTCACAGAGGTTCTAACTCAACAAAGCTACTGCGCAGACTCTGGTTCTCTTGATCTGAGAAGATTTTGGCTTCAATAGACCATACAGGGAGGAGATAGAGATCATCTCTCCATATTTATTTAGCTCAGTGGTTATAACGCGCCGAGCAGCGGCGTGGAACCGAGGAAATAGGCATGTGTAATGTGTGTATTTACGTCCTGTAAATAGCTTGTTTTCTGACACGCAGCGGCTCATATCCTTATTATATCATAGAGACAATGAGAAAAGGAAGGTTGTATTTTACCTTGGTGCAGCATGTTCACCCTGGCTCTGTCTGCTGTCCGTCACATCGGTACAGATAGAAGCACCCGCCCCCCGGCCCGGGGCCCTTTGTGATCCTAATTATGTTAGTCTGGACCGGCTCAAATAAAAATGGGTGGCCATCGAATTCAAATGCCATGGACTGTCATGGCAGCTTGATTGACTACTCTGAGCTCATAACTGAGTCTGAGTTCTGAGTCCCCGGAAAAGAGAGCAATGGATGGCTGGCTGAGGTAAATAGAGCGGGTCACATTTGTGTCAGTGTCATATAATAAAGGATATGAGCCGCTCCGTGTCAGAATACGCTATACGCACAGAATACGCTGCAGACAGACAGACACAGACAGACAGACAGACAGACAGAGAGATTCCTTGGTTCTTCTTTTTTGCTAGCTAACCATAGTATCTGGTCAACTAACCATCACTGTCTTGTTAACACATCTGAATAGCACACTAGCTAACGTAGGCTATCTAGTAGCAGCTAGTGGTCACATTGTTGCTGGCTAGTTAGATAACTAACAGTTTGTTCAGGTTAACTGAGATGACTCTTCTCCAGTGTCATAGCAGACCACTAACTCTGGGTATCATTATTGTTATTATCATTGTCTAAATAAATAAATAAAGATTAAATTAGGGCTTCTAGCCATTTGGTTGCTGTGAGCATAGTGTTAAAGAACCTGTCAGACTGGACGAGGTTAATGTGGACTGTGGCGCTTACCTGGTAGCTGATCACGTTAGCGTAGGGGTGCCGCACAAGGTGGCTAGGTGGCGTCTCCTCTGGATATGAAGCAGCCTCCCCTGGTGTGAAGCCTCGTCCCGTCCAGAGAGCAGGACCCCCCACCCCGCCTGGCCCGTCGCAGCCCAGGAAGCGGGCCCTGCTCTGGGGCACAGGTGTGGCCGGATACTGGGCAGCCGCGGTGCTCCGGTGTCGGTGGCCTGGCAGAGATCTGTCCCCACCGTGCCCCCCTCTACACAGACACACACACACACACACACACACACACACACACACACACACACACACACACACACACACACACACACACACACACACACACACACACACACACACACACACACACACACACACACACACACACACACACACACACACACACACACACACACACCCGGGGGGGGAAAGAGGATCTGGTCCAGAGGGATAACGGGAGAGGAAGAGAATCCAATTCCTTATCCAGCCTGGCACTGACTTAATTCCATTTTTGGCAGCCGGGGAGCAGACTGCTGCTGCACTGCCTGCAGCCTCACACTTAGTGCTGCTGCTGCTGCAGCACTGTCTGCAGCCTCACTTAGTGCTGCTGCACTGCCTGCAGCCTCACACTAGTGCTGCTGCACTGCCTGCAGCCTCACACTTAGTGCTGCTGCACTGCCTGCAGCCTCACACTTAGAGCTGCTGCACTGCCTGCAGCCTCACACTAGTGCTGCTGCACTGCCTGCAGCCTCACACTTAGTGCTGCTGCACTGCCTGCAGCCTCACACTTAGAGCTGCTGCACTGCCTGCAGCCTCACACTAGTGCTGCTGCACTGCCTGCAGCCTCACACTTAGTGCTGCTGCACTGCCTGCAGCCTCACACTTAGAGCTGCTGCACTGTCTGCAGCCTCACACTTAGAGCTGCTGCACTGCCTGCAGCCTCACACTTAGAGCTGCTGCACTGCCTGCAGCCTCACACTTAGTGCTGCTGCACTGCCTGCAGCCTCACACTTAGAGCTGCTGCACTGTCTGCAGCCTCACACTTAGTGCTGCTGCACTGTCTGCAGCCTCACACTTAGAGCTGCTGCACTGCCTGCAGCCTCACACTTAGTGCTGCTGCACTGCCTGCAGCCTCA
This sequence comes from Poromitra crassiceps, assembly GCF_964638095.1. Classification (NCBI taxonomy): domain Eukaryota; kingdom Metazoa; phylum Chordata; class Actinopteri; order Beryciformes; family Melamphaidae; genus Poromitra; species Poromitra crassiceps. The sequence goes on along the minus strand of NC_139626.1, from coordinate 60,328,618 downwards.
CACTTAGAGCTGCTGCACTGTCTGCAGCCTCACACTTAGAGCTGCTGCACTGCCTGCAGCCTCACACTTAGAGCTGCTGCACTGCCTGCAGCCTCACACATAGTGCTGCTGCACTGCCTGCAGCCTCACACTTAGAGCTGCTGCACTGTCTGCAGCCTCACACTTCTGCTGCACAAAATACTAGAGCTCTGAAGGGGGGAAGGAAGGAAGGAATTAGAGTGAGATGGAAGGAAACAAGTCAAAGGTAAAGAAGGACAGGATGAAGGAAATTATGAAAAAGGAAGGATGAAAAGTAAGGATGGAAATCTAAGGAACAGGACTCGGTCAAAAACCTAGCCTACATGGCTGCTTTCCAATATGATCAGTCTTTCGGCTTGACAAAGCTAAACTGCTCCGGCGGCGAAAACCATTCTGGGTTATAGCCCCGGTAAACTCTTGTCCAACATACCACGTCGGCTTCACTTCTGACATCATGTGAAGTGGTTCATAACACTTTAAGGCACCGTGTCCACCAAACACCTGTAACAAAAGCACCAAACACCTGTAACAAAAGCACCGTGTCCACCAAACACCTGTAACAAAAGCACTGTGTCCACCAAACACTTGTAACAAAAGCACCAAACACCTGTAACAAAAGCACCGTGTCCACCAAACACCTGTAACAAAAGCACTGTGTCCACCAAACACCTGTAACAAAAGCACTGTGTCCACCAAACACCTGGAACAAAAGCACTGTGTCCACCAAACACCTCTGTGTCCACCAAACACCTGTAACAAAAGCGCCGTGTCCACCAAACACCTGTAACAAAAGCACCGTGTCCACCAAACACCTGTAACAAAAGCACCGTGTCCACCAAACACCTGTAACAAAAGCACTGTGTCCACCAAACACCTGTAACAAAAGCACTGTGTCCACCAAACACCTGTAACAAAAGCACTGTGTCCACCAAACACCTGTAACAAAAGCACTGTGTCCACCAAACACCTGTAACAAAAGCACTGTGTCCACCAAACTCCTGTAACAAAAGCACTGTGTCCACCAAACACCTGTAACAAAAGCACCGTGTCCACCAAACACCTGTAACAAAAGCACTGTGTCCACCAAACAGCTGTAACAAAAGCACCAAACACCTGTAACAAAAGCACTGTGTCCACCAAACACCTGTAACAAAAGCACCGTGTCCACCAAACACCTGTAGCAAAAGCACTGTGTCCACCAAACAGCTGTAACAAAAGCACCAAACACCTGTAACAAAAGCACTGTGTCCACCAAACACCTGTAACAAAAGCACTGTGTCCACCAAACACCTGTAACAAAAGCGCTGGCAGTGTTGTGTCATTAATGCTAATGGAGAGGTAGGCTATCACTTTCAGCCATGAGCGCTGATCCTGTTCTCAAGCTGAAACAATTTCAACTTTTCTAAAGCGTACCGCTCGTCAATGTCACTTCAGAATGCTACCAGCCAATGAGGATGAAGCAGGGGCGGGCCAAGAGCAGACATTATCCTTTTAAATAGCTAGCATTAGCTAGGCTAATGTTTAGCATAGCAACAACACCAGGAGACGCATTCTCAGAGCTCACAGATGCAGCCAAAGCGTTCAGGAACACGTCGGTTGGTGGACACGCCCCCTAAGGCCGTGGCCACACTGATTTGTCAGAAAATGGACAGAATTATAAAATGGATAGATGTATGTCCGTTGCAGCAGGTGGCGGTAAGCACCTTGAAGGTGTGAGCGACCCACCTATAAACCGAGACAAGAAGAAAGCTGGCATTAGCTAGCTGTTAGCTCTGTGCGCTACGTTATGTGGAAATAAAACGCCACTGAATGACCAGTTTGATATAACAGTCAACCAGTTTGAGTCATGCTCTTTCCATAAAGCCCACCAGGTTTGATATTGGCTAGTTGTTGATATATTTATAACAATATTGTGCCTCTAAAATAACATTTTTATCGATGCGGGCAACCATCATGGCGGTGACTTCCATTCCTTCATTTCCGCTCTGAGACTTTGCTACTTTTAAAATCATAATTCACTACTGAGTACAATTTGACCATCCAAACCTTTCATCTGCATTTTACATAGCCAATAAAAGGCTAACAACTGATCGCAAATGCGCCAATGAAAACCATGAAATAGGGATGACAGGTTAGGTTTCTGGTGGAGAGAGAGGTGACCACACTGACCACAACAGTGCAGTTGGGAGTCATTTTGGATCAAAAGAAAGATGGAGACGGTACAACAGCAAAGTTTTGCTTGCTGTTTGCTGATGCTAAGAAACTATCTCAGACAGGCAGTGGTTGTCAAACAGAAATGATGGAAATTACTTCTTGAAACAGACTCAACAGCCCTGGAGAACTCACAGTCTGACCCTGCGGTGATGTCATGTATTTTCCCAGCAGATAACGAGGAACTCTGCCATTGTTGATCTTTCATTCATATCATTCATCAGAGAGATATAGTTTGATGAAAGTATATATTTTCTACATGGATCTCCCCTGTCACAGCCTGTAACTAATACTCCAAGTAGTTCTTTAGAAGTAGAGTTTTACTTTTACTGGAGTATTTCTTTAACACCAGTAGTTACTTGTAGTTGAGTAACATTTCAGTAACGTAACAATACTTCTACTCGAGTACAGACTTTCAGTACTTCTTCCACCACTGGCCACGGCCCACCAATAGTGCAACTTCATCACTCACTCAGTCACTCTGTCAGCAACAATCGCGTTTATAGGGCTTGAAGTAGGGCAGGTTAGCTAAAAGTCCCACAACAATTGTGCATTTTGTGATCACATTTAGTACACTTCTAGTCAAAAGCATTCCAAAAATAATTTGAGATGGGGGCATCATGAATTTATGGGGGGGAAATTGCCCATTTCTTTGCGGCCACAGAACGGCAGCCTATGGAAACTGTAACTGCAACCAAGTTGTCTAGACTTAGACTAATCTGATGTGGATGATCTGGGTGTCAAACCATACATTTCTTACGATGAGGAATTCCAATTTGCAACTTTAGAATTCCTCTGAAGCTTCCTAATGTCTCACAAGTCAAGACGTTAGTTTTGAAATCGCTTATTTTGAGTTTAAATTGAACGACGACAATGAAGAAGAGAAAACAGGAATTTAGCAATTTTTTAAAATAAAGTTGCTAGGAAGATAGGGAGGAGGAAGGAAGGATTCCCAGTTACAGCGTGTCCTGTTCATCACACACACTCACACACACACACACACACACACACACACACACACACACACACACACACACACACACACACACACACACACACACACACACACACACACACACACACACACACACACACACACACACACACACACACACAGAGATCATCAGAGGGAGGGAAGAGCAACAGTTCCAGTCCGCTCGCTCTCTGCCGAGCCGGCCAAATTGAAAAGGTGGAGCTGAGGCCGTGGAGCATGAAAGAGGATAGAAGAAGAACAACAGGACAAGAAGAAGAAGAGAAGAAGAAGAAAGGCGGGGGGGGGGCGTGAGGGGGGGATGGAGAGACACGAAACAAGGGGGGACGGGCACTCTTCAAACGACACACACACACACACACACACACACCTCACTAAAGAGGGATGCGAGAGAGGGAGGCAAATTATTAACACTCCTACGGTCACTTTAAAGATGACAAAGGCGGGGGGGGGGGGGGGGGGGGGTGCATTGGCGTTTAAACCAGTTGGCTACCCTCTACTTTAATTAGCCACTGCGGCTAAATTAACCCCCCCACCACACACACACACGCACGCACGCGCGCGCACGCACGCACGCACGCACGCACGCACGCACACACACACACACACACACACACACACACACACACACACACACACACACACACACAGGGGTTTGACTTATATACGTTTTTCAAAGCCAGTGCTGATATTTTTTGTTATGTTTTTTACAGTATTGTTGTTGTTGTTGTTGTTGTTGTTTATTTACACATATAAAAACAATTACAAAAGAATACAATATATAATCAGCATTGAATGTGCAGGAGAATTGCCTAAAAACCCTCCAGGGGCTTAGGTGTGGCATTCTCCAGGTAGCGTATTATCATCATCAGATTTTCATCAGTATAAAATACCCCCCTCCCATCCCTCCACCCACACCCCACACACACTCACACACACATATAATGCATACAAGTGGAATAAATGCTAAACACTAAAGTGGGCACTGTATGCTGTATAGCTTCAAGTTTTCGTGAGAAGAGTAAAAAAATGACAAGAAAATGAACAAAAGACAACAAAAATAAAACAAACTATGTTTAGAGACAGCCATTAGACCACAGTTTGTATAGGCAGCCCATATGGAAAATATTTATTAGCTAGGAGAAGTGATTTCAATGCACTTTTGAACTTCTGTGAAGAGAAATCCAAAAGATGTGAAGGCAAAGAATTCCATATCTTGGACCCTCTGTAGAGTATACTGAACTGGGATTGAGAAGTACGGGAATGAGGTGGTCTGAGGAGACTAGAGCTGCGTGTGGAGTAGTTATGAAATTGGTAACCATATGCAAACATGTCATGAAAAAAAGGGGGAAGGTCTCTTTTTAAGGAACTATGAACAAATAATCCAATCTGGAGATGGTTCACTTGATAAACACTGAGGATACCTAAATGAAGAAATAGAGGCTGGGAGGAGTGCCTTCCATGTAGAGAGCTTATTATTCTTAGAGCTCGTTTCTGCAGACGGTATATAGGCTCAAGTTTGGTTTGGTGAGTACTAGCCCAGGCTAAATTACAGTAATTAATATACGGATAAACCATAGAATAATATAACATAATGGCTACCTCAGTGCTGATCAAGTGACGGGTTTTGGCTAGAATACCAATACTCTTGGCCATTTTTGTAGATATGGCCAAGATATGAGGTTTCCAAGATAAAGATTCATCAAGCAGAACACCCAGGAATCGTGCTGAACACACCCTGGTAATCGATACGCTATCAATCACAATTTTAGAGGAGAAGTTAAAAATCCCAGATTTAAGGCCAAAATATTTTTTTTTTTTTTTTTTAATGTTCAATGATAATTTGTTAACTTTAAACCAAATGGACAGCTTGTCAAGTTCTTCATTTAAGACCTTAATGATGACATCAGGATCTTTATGCGAATAGAATACACTTGTGTCATCTGCAAATAAAATTTTAGACAGCCTGTCTGAGACGTTTGGGAGGTCATTGATATATATCAAAAATAACAAAGGCCCAAGAATTGATCCTTGTGGCACACCGCAAAGTATAGGAAGAAAAGGAGAATTGGTCCCATTGTAGGATACAAACTGTTGTCTATCTTTAAGGTAACTGGTAAACCAAAGTAGTGTATTGTTTTTTATTCCAAGATGTGAGAGCTTCTGGGAAAGGATATGGTGGTTGACTGTATCAAATGCCTTTGATAAGTCTAAAAAAATACCTATAGTGTTTTCCTTTCGGTCTCTAGCTTTGTATATTTCATTAATTAGATGTGTATTTGCCATATATGTTGAATGTCTCTTTCTAAACCCATACTGATGTGTATATATAATATTGTGCTTGTTGACATGCTCAATTAATCTTTTATAGACAAGTTTTTCAAGTATTTTTGATAAAGCAGTATTTTGAGCTGTATGGAGTTACTTTTGTGTCTTTATCCTGCAATCAAACATAATAAGGTTTGAGAGCAAAACTATCGACGCTGCAATCTGACCGGCCAATAGAGACATGTCTTACATCTGACCGACCAATAGAGACATGCCTTACATCTGTCATTTTACTTGCAATATTTTGCGGTGCCAGCCACTTATAAGTGACTCTGTGTGTTTGTAGGCGCGATTTGGGGGAGACTCCATTCCATATAGGAATATTATCATGTTTATTTCCATATAGGCTTAATATTGAAATATTATCATGTTAATTTCCTTTGTGGCTGGATTGAACCCTTGACACTGCAGGAGGACTATACACAGACGGTCACATCTACTGATTTCATACACTATTGAAGACTGACGTGAGTTGTGAGGTATACATTCAGGCGGTATCTCGTCATAGACACGTGGTCAATAGGTCTGCATGAGGGGAATCCTCCCGTTACAACACACACACACACACACACACACACACACACACACACACACACACACACACACACACACACACACACACACACACACACACACAAAGTTCTAACGAAGGTTCAGTCAGGAAGACTATAATCTGCACTTCCTGCGCTTCCTCAGTTCACTTCACCCCTTCAACTCTGCTCACACGCTCAAAATAAACCTGTCGTCAACTTCCGGGCTTCATTGGACGAGATGAGGCGAGGGTCCGAAGTACCGTGACCTACTGGGCAGCGGGGAGACGCCATCAAAGGAACACAACGCTCGCTATTTTCCTGATGAAGGAAAGTTGGAAAGCAACCCACGGCCGTCTGAGAGCGCATGACTAAGGAAATGTGTAATCGTCATGTGTAAGGAAATACCACTGCTCGAGTGACATCACCGATGACATCAATGATGACATCAGACGTCAGTTATTGAAGGCAGTATAAAATAAATCTATCCCACTCCTGAACTTTTAAACTTAGTTTTTCAAATTTACTTTTGAATCTGTGAGAAGATGACAAGCATCAACACAGCCAACATCAAGTTCAAGTGGGCCCCAAAGAGCCTGGAGATTCGTACTCTGGCAGTGGAGATGCTGCTGGAGCCCTTGGTCACGCAGGTCGCCACTCTGGTAAACTCTTGCAACAAAGGCCCCTCTAACAAGAAGAAGAGACGGTCCAAGAATGCTCATGTTTTGGCCGTCTCAGTGGAGACTGCTACCCAGAACTTCCTGGATAAAGGAGAAATGATTGCAAAGGAAAGTCAGTTCCTTAAGGATGAGCTGACTGCTGCTGTGGACGATGTCCGCAAGCAAGGTGATTCAATGAAGTTGGCTTCTGGAGAGTTTGCCGAAGATCCCTGCTCTTCAGTGAAGAGAGGCAACATGGTTCGTGCTGCCAGGGCCATCCTCTCAGCTGTTACTCATCTTCTGGTGCTGGCGGACATGTCTGATGTCTACAAACTGCTACTGCAGCTCAGAATGGTGGAGAAAAATCTGGTGAAAGTGTGTAATGCAGGAACAGAGCAGGACCTGGGAATCCAGTATAAGGCATTGCAACCAGAGGTGGACAAGCTCAACATCATGGCTGCCAAGAGACAGCAGGAGCTGAAGGAAGTCCACCACAAGGACCAAATGGCTGCTGCCCGCGGGGTCCTACAGCGGAACATTCCCATGCTGTACATGGTGTCCCGTGGTTGCCTGCAGCACCCTGACGTGGCGGCCTACAAGGCTAACCGTGACCTCACCTACCAGCAGCTGCAGCACGCAGTCTCCGGTATCTCCAACGCCGCCCAGGCCACTGCCACCAAAGACTCTGCCCTCAATCAGCCAGCAGGGGGAGGAGAGCTCGCCTACGCCCTCAACAATTTTGATAAACAAATCATCGTGGACCCCCTGGCGTTCAACGAGGAGCACTTCCGTCCATCCCTGGAGGAGCGCCTTGAGCGCATTATCAGCAGCGCTGCCCTAATGGCCGATTCTTCTTGCACCCGCGATGACCGCAAGGAACGCATTGTGGACGAGTGCAACTCTGTGCGCCAGGCTCTTCAGGAGCTTCTGTCTCAGTATATGGGCAATGCGGGCAGAAAGGACAGGAGTGATGCCTTGAACACTGCCATCGACAGGATGACAAAGAAGACCAAGGACCTGCGCAGACAGCTGCGTAAAGCTGTAATAGACCATGTCTCTGACTCCTTCTTGGAAACCAATGTTCCCCTCCTGGTCCTGATTGAAGCCGCCAAGAGCGGCAATGAGAAAGAAGTCAAGAAGTATGCACAGGTGTTCCGTGAACATGCCAATAAGCTGATTGAGGTGGCGAGCCTGGCATGCTCCATCTCCAACAATGAGGAGGGAGTGAAGCTGGTACGTATGGCAGCATCCCAGCTGGAAGGCCTCTGGCCCCAGGTGATTAATGCAGTGTTTGCCCTTACTGCCAAGCCCAAAAGTAAGGTGGCCCAGGACAATATGGATTTGTTCAAGGAGCAGTGGGAAAAGCAGGTCCATGTCCTCACCGATGCTGGTGATGAGATTACATCCATTGATGACTTCCTGTGTGTGTCTGAGAACCACATCCTGGAGAATGTGAATAAGTGTGTGATTGCTCTTCAGGAGAATGATGTTAATGGTTTGGATCGCAGTTGCGGGGCTATTCGAGGCTGTGCTGGTAGGGTGGTCCATGTGGTCACCTCAGAAATGGACGACTATGAGCCTGGAGTCTACACTGAGAAGGTCTTGGAAGCCACCAAGCTCCTCACCGAAACAGTCATGCCACAGTTCACAGAGCAGGTGGAGGCTGCAGTAAAGGCCCAGAGTACAAACCCCACATTACCCGTGGATGAGAACGAGTTTATTGATGCTTCCCGTCTGGTGTATGATGGCGTTCGCAACATTCGCAAGGCTGTCCTCATGATCAGGACTCCAGAGGAGCTGGATGACTCTGACTTTGAGACAGAGGACTTTGACGTTCGCAGCAGGACCAGCCTGCAGACAGAGGATGACCATGTTATTGCCAGCCAGAGTGCCAGGGCTATCATGGCCCAGTTGCCCCAGGAGCAGAAGGCGAAGACTGCAGAACAGGTGGCAAGCTTCCAGGAAGAGAAGAGCGAGCTGGATGCTGAAGTATGCAAGTGGGATGACACTGGCAATGACATAGTCGTGCTGGCCAAGCAGATGTGCATGATAATGATGGAGATGATGAACTTCACCAGGGGGAAAGGACCGCTTAAGAACACGTCCGATGTCATCAGCGCCACCAAGAAAATCGCCGAAGCGGGATCAAGAATGGACAAGCTGGGCCGCGCCATCGCTGACAATTGCCCCGACTCCACCTGTAAGCACGACCTGCTGGCCTACCTTGAGTGTATCACTCTGTACTGCCACCAGCTAAACATCTGCAGCACGGTCAAAGCTCAGAACCTGGGAGGAGAGCTGGTTGTGTCTGGGCTGGACAATGCCATGTCCCTTATCCAGGTAGCAAAGAACCTGTGGAACACGGTGGTGTCCACTGTGAAGGCCTCCTATGTGGCATACACAAAGTACCAGAAGAAGTCCCTCAACATGCCAGCTATCTCCTGGAGGATGAAGGCCCCTGAGGAGAAGCCCGTTGTGAAGAGAGAGAAGCAGGAAGACGGCTGGAACAACATAGTCAAGAGATCCTCTCACAGGAAGCCATGGATAGGCCATGGATAGCATATAGATCCACTATTTATCATTCAACAGAGGGCAGAGACAAAATATTGGTCAATAGATTGAGCTTGACGGCCCATCAGAATTTGAACGATTTAACACATTTAAAAATGTTACTCCGTCCCTGCATATTATTCGGCTTGTCTGGTTGACTTGGAGTTGCTTTGTAGAGGCTTCCTAAGATATACCCATTGTCTGTCTCTCATGAACCGGGTCTCAGAGAGGGTCGGTGACGTATCAGACTGAAAACAGATATTGCCTGAGATGAAAGAGGGTTGAGAGGTTCAAGCCGACAGCCAGCACTCTTACCTCGGCATGTCCGCACCGGTCCACACAGAAGCAGCCGGCTACCTGGTTCTCCCGGAGCCCACTTGCGTAGCGCCAGAACACGCTCTATTTGGGGGTGGAAAACATGCCTGCAGAATGTTCTCCTCGAAATGAAGATTGATTGACAGCTGCCATGTCGTGATATGATTGGTTGAAATGGGGTATAAATGTGATAGTACTTCGTTACGTCCATACTGTAGATTACAGTTATGAATGAATTCCTGAAAAATGAACTTTTGATGTGAAAAAGTGTGAAAAACTAAAGAAATTAGACTTTTGTGATGTATTTTGCATACATTATTAAGTAGGTGCACTGAATACCCAGGTATGTGAACAAAAACAAAAACAAAGATCGTCTTTAAGTAGCCTTTTTGAGTGTGCATGCATTTCTGTGTATGTATATCGCTCTCTGCATTAACATGCTACCGTTGTGAGGTCCATATGTCCTCCCACTTCTCCAAATTGATTCCATTTAGCGCAGATTTCATCTCGATTGGCTCTCAGGACTTAATTCTTTGTTTTATAATTTGCTCTTAATCGCCTTCCTTCTAAACTAATGATAAGGCCTGATCTGAGATCAGATCTGAGCTCAGCCCAAAGCTCCTCATTGTGAGCCTCTAAAGCTCTTGAATAAATAAGATTAGTGCATACCCCGTGTTACATTTGTGAATGAGCGCTATCAGATCTGTGGCGCCGGCATTATCCTCCTGCACTCCAAACGCTCCCGCTCATTCCGATCACGTGTCCTTCCTTCTTCCACTTCCTCCATCCATCTACCTTCCTATCTATCTCTCCATCCATCTACCTATCTACTGTATCAATCTCTCCATCCATAGTGTGTCTGCCAGGCAAGGAAATGGACGGAGACTCTCCCTTCATGTCCATGTTTGTATGCAAATTGGGCAACAAGGGGGCATCCTGGTGGCTCAGTGGTCTACGGAGCTTAGCCCACACAGTCTCATGGAGCCTAGCCCACACAGTCTCATGGAGCCTAGCCCACACACCACACAGTCTCATGGAGCCTAGCCCACACAGTCTCATGGAGCCTAGCCCACACAGTCTCATGGAGCCTAGCCCACACAGTCTCATGGAGCCAAGCCCACACAGTCTCATGGAGCCTAGCCCACACAGTCTCATGGAGCCTAGCCCACACAGTCTCATGGAGCCTAGCCCACACAGTCTCATGGAGCCTAGCCCACACAGTCTCATGGAGCCAAGCCCACACAGTCTCATGGAGCCTAGCCCACACAGTCTCATGGAGCCTAGCCCACACAGTCTCATGGAGCCTAGCCCACACAGTCTCATGGAGCCTAGAACACACAGTCTCATGGCATTGTGTGAAATAGTTACGAAAAATGAATCCCAAAATGTATTGTATAGATTCATGGCCTACATGGACACGATTTCGACATTGAACACAACCTAAAAAACGTCCCCCCTCCATGATGTTCCTCCACGATGTAAGTTTAGACAAATAAAACAACTTGTTATGGTTATGGTTAGGCAACTAAAACAACTTGGTTAAGTTTTGGTCAGGGTTAAAATAAGATTTTTTTTTTGTTAAAAATTAAAATGTGGGTTATGGTTGAAATACTACGTTGAACACGCTGGGAATTGAACCCCGGTCGTCGGCATCGAAGGCAAACATGTATGCCCATTCCTCCCTGAGTCCTGACTAACACAATTATTAGTGTCAGAAAAAATTGGGAAAATTGTGTCCATGTGCACGAATCTATAGATTACAATTTCGTGACTATTTCATGAACTGCTGTAAGCCGGTTTGCGTAGCTCAGGGGTGTCTTTTTTTTAAAATGGGCGCCACATTAGATAATGTGAAAATACCTGGGGGCCAGCTGCTTCTCTCATCCTATGGGTTAAAAAAACACATAAAATCACATACAATACAATTGTACTCCAAGGATTTTGTTTACCATCTGAATACATTAGTTCTACCTGTGTTCTTCCGATACTTGCTTGTCTATAAACTGTATGATAGTGCTCTCATCGTTAGGTGAATGGAAAAATGTGAAGTGAACTTGCTTGATTAACCAATACTGTGTGGAGGGCCACATAGTATATTTTGAGAGACAAGCCGAGGGCCACTTTAAAATCGGTCCGCCGGCCGCAATTGGCCCCCGGGCCGGACTTTGGACATGCCTGCCATAGCCTAAATACAGCATCTGGGTCGGCTTTTGTCACATGTCATCCCTCTCTCTCCCAGTCTTTCCTTTCTCACTATCAGAACTGGCTATTAAAAAAGCAAAAATGGACAAAAAAAAATCTGGGAAAAAATTAAGAAAAGAAAAGAAAAATAAGAAAAGAAAAGAATGGAGAAGAAAAGAAGATAAAATAAAAGAAGATAAAAAAAATAGAGACTAGAATAGAAATAGAAGAAAAGAAAAGAACATTACCGTGTCCAGAGGAGAGAATCTCTGTTCCCAGAAACGTTCAGTGTGTGTTCAGTATTACGGATGCTTTTGTTGAGCCGAACTAGGCTAACTCTAATCTAAATATAATCCGCTTTCCATTTCATTAACTGCTAATTCGTGTGCAGCTTCCTGTAGACAAAACACAAATCATGCAGCTCCAACTTACTGTAATTCCCTGTTTACTTGATTCACAAAGGCCGCAACACCTACTCGCTGACTGCTCTTTCTGAACCCAGTGTTAATAACAACGCTATTTAAAGACATGCTTGGCGATTTGTGCTTGTTGGCCTTGAACAGCAGCGAGACGAAAATGTAAGGTCTTCAATACCCAGAAGGCCTGTGAGGTGATGTCAGTGAACTGTTGTGATGAAACAGCTGATGCTTTACGAAAGGAAACCAAAGACACAAGAGATCAGAAATGATTCAACAGTCAATAGGCAGGAAAATTGTCTATAGATTTGTATACACGGTCACAACTTTTCCAGAATGATGTTCCTCCACCACAACTCTGACTTTGAGACAGAGGACTTTGACGTTCGCAGCAGGACCAGCCTGCAGACAGAGGATGACCATGTTATTGCCAGCCAGAGTGCCAGGGCTATCATGGCCCAGTTGCCCCAGGAGCAGAAGGCGAAGACTGCAGAACAGGTGGCAAGCTTCCAGGAAGAGAAGAGCGAGCTGGATGCTGAAGTATGCAAGTGGGATGACACTGGCAATGACATAGTCGTGCTGGCCAAGCAGATGTGCATGATAATGATGGAGATGATGAACTTCACCAGGGGGAAAGGACCGCTTAAGAACACGTCCGATGTCATCAGCGCCACCAAGAAAATCGCCGAAGCGGGATCAAGAATGGACAAGCTGGGCCGCGCCATCGCTGACAATTGCCCCGACTCCACCTGTAAGCACGACCTGCTGGCCTACCTTGAGTGTATCACTCTGTACTGCCACCAGCTAAACATCTGCAGCACGGTCAAAGCTCAGAACCTGGGAGGAGAGCTGGTTGTGTCTGGGCTGGACAATGCCATGTCCCTTATCCAGGTAGCAAAGAACCTGTGGAACACGGTGGTGTCCACTGTGAAGGCCTCCTATGTGGCATACACAAAGTACCAGAAGAAGTCCCTCAACATGCCAGCTATCTCCTGGAGGATGAAGGCCCCTGAGGAGAAGCCCGTTGTGAAGAGAGAGAAGCAGGAAGACGGCTGGAACAACATAGTCAAGAGATCCTCTCACAGGAAGCCATGGATAGGCCATGGATAGCATATAGATCCACTATTTATCATTCAACAGAGGGCAGAGACAAAATATTGGTCAATAGATTGAGCTTGACGGCCCATCAGAATTTGAACGATTTAACACATTTAAAAATGTTACTCCGTCCCTGCATATTATTCGGCTTGTCTGGTTGACTTGGAGTTGCTTTGTAGAGGCTTCCTAAGATATACCCATTGTCTGTCTCTCATGAACCGGGTCTCAGAGAGGGTCGGTGACGTATCAGACTGAAAACAGATATTGCCTGAGATGAAAGAGGGTTGAGAGGTTCAAGCCGACAGCCAGCACTCTTACCTCGGCATGTCCGCACCGGTCCACACAGAAGCAGCCGGCTACCTGGTTCTCCCGGAGCCCACTTGCGTAGCGCCAGAACACGCTCTATTTGGGGGTGGAAAACATGCCTGCAGAATGTTCTCCTCGAAATGAAGATTGATTGACAGCTGCCATGTCGTGATATGATTGGTTGAAATGGGGTATAAATGTGATAGTACTTCGTTACGTCCATACTGTAGATTACAGTTATGAATGAATTCCTGAAAAATGAACTTTTGATGTGAAAAAGTGTGAAAAACTAAAGAAATTAGACTTTTGTGATGTATTTTGCATACATTATTAAGTAGGTGCACTGAATACCCAGGTATGTGAACAAAAACAAAAACAAAGATCGTCTTTAAGTAGCCTTTTTGAGTGTGCATGCATTTCTGTGTATGTATATCGCTCTCTGCATTAACATGCTACCGTTGTGAGGTCCATATGTCCTCCCACTTCTCCAAATTGATTCCATTTAGCGCAGATTTCATCTCGATTGGCTCTCAGGACTTAATTCTTTGTTTTATAATTTGCTCTTAATCGCCTTCCTTCTAAACTAATGATAAGGCCTGATCTGAGATCAGATCTGAGCTCAGCCCAAAGCTCCTCATTGTGAGCCTCTAAAGCTCTTGAATAAATAAGATTAGTGCATACCCCGTGTTACATTTGTGAATGAGCGCTATCAGATCTGTGGCGCCGGCATTATCCTCCTGCACTCCAAACGCTCCCGCTCATTCCGATCACGTGTCCTTCCTTCTTCCACTTCCTCCATCCATCTACCTTCCTATCTATCTCTCCATCCATCTACCTATCTACTGTATCAATCTCTCCATCCATAGTGTGTCTGCCAGGCAAGGAAATGGACGGAGACTCTCCCTTCATGTCCATGTTTGTATGCAAATTGGGCAACAAGGGGGCATCCTGGTGGCTCAGTGGTCTACGGAGCTTAGCCCACACAGTCTCATGGAGCCTAGCCCACACAGTCTCATGGAGCCTAGCCCACACACCACACAGTCTCATGGAGCCTAGCCCACACAGTCTCATGGAGCCTAGCCCACACAGTCTCATGGAGCCTAGCCCACACAGTCTCATGGAGCCAAGCCCACACAGTCTCATGGAGCCTAGCCCACACAGTCTCATGGAGCCTAGCCCACACAGTCTCATGGAGCCTAGCCCACACAGTCTCATGGAGCCTAGCCCACACAGTCTCATGGAGCCAAGCCCACACAGTCTCATGGAGCCTAGCCCACACAGTCTCATGGAGCCTAGCCCACACAGTCTCATGGAGCCTAGCCCACACAGTCTCATGGAGCCTAGAACACACAGTCTCATGGCATTGTGTGAAATAGTTACGAAAAATGAATCCCAAAATGTATTGTATAGATTCATGGCCTACATGGACACGATTTCGACATTGAACACAACCTAAAAAACGTCCCCCCTCCATGATGTTCCTCCACGATGTAAGTTTAGACAAATAAAACAACTTGTTATGGTTATGGTTAGGCAACTAAAACAACTTGGTTAAGTTTTGGTCAGGGTTAAAATAAGATTTTTTTTTTGTTAAAAATTAAAATGTGGGTTATGGTTGAAATACTACGTTGAACACGCTGGGAATTGAACCCCGGTCGTCGGCATCGAAGGCAAACATGTATGCCCATTCCTCCCTGAGTCCTGACTAACACAATTATTAGTGTCAGAAAAAATTGGGAAAATTGTGTCCATGTGCACGAATCTATAGATTACAATTTCGTGACTATTTCATGAACTGCTGTAAGCCGGTTTGCGTAGCTCAGGGGTGTCTTTTTTTTAAAATGGGCGCCACATTAGATAATGTGAAAATACCTGGGGGCCAGCTGCTTCTCTCATCCTATGGGTTAAAAAAACACATAAAATCACATACAATACAATTGTACTCCAAGGATTTTGTTTACCATCTGAATACATTAGTTCTACCTGTGTTCTTCCGATACTTGCTTGTCTATAAACTGTATGATAGTGCTCTCATCGTTAGGTGAATGGAAAAATGTGAAGTGAACTTGCTTGATTAACCAATACTGTGTGGAGGGCCACATAGTATATTTTGAGAGACAAGCCGAGGGCCACTTTAAAATCGGTCCGCCGGCCGCAATTGGCCCCCGGGCCGGACTTTGGACATGCCTGCCATAGCCTAAATACAGCATCTGGGTCGGCTTTTGTCACATGTCATCCCTCTCTCTCCCAGTCTTTCCTTTCTCACTATCAGAACTGGCTATTAAAAAAGCAAAAATGGACAAAAAAAAATCTGGGAAAAAATTAAGAAAAGAAAAGAAAAATAAGAAAAGAAAAGAATGGAGAAGAAAAGAAGATAAAATAAAAGAAGATAAAAAAAATAGAGACTAGAATAGAAATAGAAGAAAAGAAAAGAACATTACCGTGTCCAGAGGAGAGAATCTCTGTTCCCAGAAACGTTCAGTGTGTGTTCAGTATTACGGATGCTTTTGTTGAGCCGAACTAGGCTAACTCTAATCTAAATATAATCCGCTTTCCATTTCATTAACTGCTAATTCGTGTGCAGCTTCCTGTAGACAAAACACAAATCATGCAGCTCCAACTTACTGTAATTCCCTGTTTACTTGATTCACAAACGCCGCAACACCTACTCGCTGACTGCTCTTTCTGAACCCAGTGTTAATAACAACGCTATTTAAAGACATGCTTGGCGATTTGTGCTTGTTGGCCTTGAACAGCAGCGAGACGAAAATGTAAGGTCTTCAATACCCAGAAGGCCTGTGAGGTGATGTCAGTGAACTGTTGTGATGAAACAGCTGATGCTTTACGAAAGGAAACCAAAGACACAAGAGATCAGAAATGATTCAACAGTCAATAGGCAGGAAAATTGTCTATAGATTTGTATACACGGTCACAACTTTTCCAGAATGATGTTCCTCCACCACAAATGTAAAGTTCCCCTCACGCTATTTCTTTTAACTGTATAAAACATGTCTTATGGGTCTTTAAAACAAGGTTAAGGATTCTCTCTTGCAAAAGAAATATCAAATGCAGCCTCTGAGGGACTTCTCTATGTGCTCTGTCTCTCCCCAGAGAACTGCAGGAATGAGTCCGGAAGTATACTTCCGGGTTCATCAGGGAAAAAGTGAATGGGGTTTTAGAATGGGGATTTCACTTGAATGCATAAAATAAAAACGCAAATTTGGGTGGATAATCTTCACAAACGTTAATAACTTTTATGACTTTTAGAACGTAAATGCGTTTTTTTTAACACGATTTTTAGAAAACGCTTCAAAAGGCATAAAAGTGATAACGTTTGTGAAGATTATCCTGTTGAACCCAAATTCGCGTTCTCATAGACTTTTGGTAACCACAGACCTTATGCATTTAAGTGAAATCCCCATTCTAAAACCCCATAGTCTTTTCTACTGACGAATCAAAATGGCAGCTATTTCTGGTTAAGCCTACGTCATCCCTGCAGTACTTTATTAATCATGGCATTAGTCTCCGATATTACATTGGGCAATAAGCTTCGGGCATTTCAGGACCTTCAGTCTCAGTATAATCTTCTTGGCACTTCGTTCTTTTCTTTTTCCCCTTTTTTATTTGCAACTTCATAGTGCTTTCTGTTCATACGGTGTCCGTTGGGGTGAAGAATTAAAAAGCCATCCCATAGACACAAACTGTACATCCAAGACCACTAAGGGCTTGGTCTCTATACTTTTATCACCATGGCCGCAGAAAAACCATTACAAGCCAATGTCAGCTGGAGTAGGGATCTTTCCATTTAATCTAATATAATCAATTTGGATATGGTGTGGATTAATATAATTTTATCTGTCAGGAACCCCAAACACCAGACAATTGTCCAAGTCCTTCTGATCCGAGTCCCAAGCGAGTCCCAAGTCAATCGGTCCCGAGTCTCAAGCAAGTCCCAAGTCTTTCCTTTTGTCGGCAAGTCAAGTCAAGTCAAGTCACAATGTTATTTCAAGTCAAGTCTCGAGTCGAGTCACAGGTTATGTCAAGTCGAGTCACAGGTTAGAAAAAATGACAAGGCAGAGATTATTTAGGCTGCAGACGTGCGCGTTCACGTTAATACGTGCTCGTTGCCAAGCAACACACTTCTCTCAGACGAGCTCGAGACAGCTGACAGACAGCTCCAACTCAGCTCAAACTTATAGAGTTGTATTCAAACACAAGCAGTTTGATCACAAGTGCAATCAGTACTGAATGCGATGGCAGACTGCGCACTGCGAGCAGTTGACGAAGTCAGGAAGAAATGGAAAGATCTTCAGACGCATCAGCTTATTTACAGCACATATCGATCAATATTTTTTGAGAAGATTCCGGCCGCATCACGCGCAGATCAAGATGAGATAGCTGTCAGTGAGTAGCTACGCATTTGGGTGTAACTTTTACGCCTGCGCCATACACAGACGCAGCGCATACAGGGTGCACTAGTCATAAAATTAAGTTAGTTGTAACTTTGAGTTCTACATCGGACGTAGCGTGTAAACCTAGGCGTACGCCCAGCTGGTGCACTCGGCTGATCTTGTCACAAGTCCGAGTCGAGTTTCGAGTCATTTTCTTCCAAGTCCGAGTCGAGTTTCAAGTATTTACCTTCCAAGTCCGAGTCGAGTCGGAAGTCGTCAAATTTGCGACTCGAGTCGACTCGAGTCCGAGTCCCTATGACTCGAGTCCAATTGTCTGCCAAACACCAATTGATTCATTATAACTATGCCCATAGATAGACTATACTGTAGCCTAACCCTCGCCAATTATTTCTGATGAAACTATCTCAAGGCCCTAACTGTGCATTATGCCCCCTGGCAACCTCTGGTCCCTTTATACACATGGTCTAGAATGCTCGGCCGTTTCTTTATTTTTGGAGAGAAGTTGCCAGGAAGATGTCTGTAGTGCTGGGAGTCGCTGTTCCTGGTTCTCCTGTTTTATTGCTGAATGATTTTACTGGGTTGAATTTATCCTTGAGGCAGAGGCGTTGGCTGTTGCTGGGCCTCACATGCTGCAAAAAGGAAAGTAGCCCAGAGATGGAAGCCTCCTCCTACTCTGCCTTTTGAACAATGGGCATCTTCAGCCGTGGACCTGGCTGGCATGGAGATGTCGGTGGCCTGTATATGCATGGCACTAAAGTAGAAAATATTACAGCGTGGAATAGCATTAACACATTCAGTGCCAGCGACGCCATATGGCGTCATTAGAAATTTACCGTAGAGTGCCAGCGACGCCAAATGGCGTCAGTAAATCCAAATTGTTTTTTTGACGGGGGGGGTGTCGATCTAAGCTTCTTACGTCGCCTCTAACAATATTGTAGCTATTGGAGGTCGATAACCTATTTTACAAACCCATTAGGTGGCGACAGCACTCTCCTGATCAGAGAAAAAGGAGCCAAACACACAGAAATAGTCACTGGGGAAAATGAGGAAATCGCATCGCATCCGTCCGTATGCATCGACGTGCCTACATAAACGAGCACAACGCCAGCTGTGCCCCCAGCAGCAGCATCCGCTGTCACAACTGAGCACCTCCATGTACGCTGCAACAGCACATTCACATAATCAGCCTTATTATTCCGAACTGGAAGCATGCAAGCCCGTGACAAACACACGCGGAACCAAAAAGCTGAATGTCGCGCACCATTCACTGTGTGTGCGCAGCAAACTCAGCAGAGACTGAGAGCCACCAGACACATAAGACACACCCAGGAGGCGTGTGCAGTTGAGGGGGGGGGGGGGGGGGGAGCACGGAGAGCAGCAGAGCAGCATACACTTCACCCAGACAGACCCAGACATCAGAAAATTAGCTTCAGAGTCAGTGATGTGCTTGAAATGTTTAATTTCACAAAAGGCTCATTATCTCAGCTCGTAGAAAAAAAGGGATGTTTTTGCTTCAATCAAGCTATCTTCTCCGGCTCATAACTAAAGAACGGAAAATGGGATCAATAAACTTTTTTTTGCAGGTGATAGAAGAGAGTCTCATCGTTATTTGTGCGTGTTCAGTGTTTACATAGTAATTATTAAAAAAATTATATGACTGTTTTAAAATGCATTGCGGCCTATGTGGCACAGCAAGCAACCTTTTGCCCAAGGGCCGTGGCACTGAAAGTGTTAAGGTAGCCTGGTAAACCAGCCCGTCGCGTGAACTCACATTTCATTTGGTTCTGCGTGACGGTCTGGCCCCAACTCTTCACCCAGTCCTTAGCAGGGGCGGGAGCATGGGCGGGCGTGGTTGCCTTGACAGACAATTACTTCAGCCAATCAGCGTCGGATCCAGTCAAACCCAAATCCACTCGGGAGAATGGCGAAAACACCTTTTCCGGCGGTTTGCGGCGATACTCCTGTACTTGTTTAATTGTTGTTATTGAGTTTATTTCTGCAATAACTGCACATTATGGCTGTTTAAACTAGACAAACGCTGACATGACTCCTCGAGACGATCAGGCAAGGCATTCAGGCATTCAGGCATTATTGTTTTGTTAGTGCAGTGCTAGTGGCGTTCCAGATTGGCCAACTTGCGCTGTCAATCACAGCGCAGTCGCTATGATAGGATACCGGTAACAGGCAAATGCAGCCTACCGTGCACACACAGAGGGAAGACGCACATGTGTGAATTCTCGATTGTGGACCTGCCTAGTGCTGAGCCCATACTAGGTCTGAAGGACTGTGTAAAGATGAATCTGGTGAAATTGATAAGGAGTGTGGGGATGACTGACAGTAGCCAGGCGTATATGGAGGAATACCAGGATGTATTTACTGCCCTAGGATGTCTAAAATAACCATACCACATTCAAATTGATCCAGAGGCCACCCCTGTCATACATGCCCCGAGGAAGATACCTATTTCACTCACTGACAAACTGAAAAAAGAACTGCAACGCATGGAAAAGATGAAAGTAATTGCAAAAGTGGACAAACCGACAGAGTGGATAAATTCCATGATAACAGTGGAAAAACCCAACGGCAGTTTAAGAACATGCTTGGACCCAAAAGAGCTCAATGCTGCCATTCAGAGACAACACTTCCACATACCCACCACAGAGGAGATCATGAGCAAGCTAGCCGGAGCCACACACTTCAGCACACTGGCTGCCAGCTGTGGATACTGGCAAATACCACTCACAGAGGACTCATCATATCTAACCACCTTCAATACACCGTTTGGAAGGTACAGATACCTGCGGCTACCGTTTGGTATAAACAGCGCGCAGGAGGTGTTTCACAAGAGAATATCACAGATGTTTGAGGACATTGAAGGGGTTGTCACATACATAGATGATTTGCTGATATATGCAAGACAAGGACGAACACGACAAGAGACTAAGACAAGTGCTGGAGAGGGCCAGAAAGATAAACCTGAAATTGAACAAGGAGAAAAGCAAAATAGGCATCAGTGAAGTGAAATACCTGGGTCACATTCTGAGCAAAGAAGGAATCAAACCTGACCCCAGCAAAGTGCAGGCTGTTGTGGAGATGGAGATGCTGGAGGACAAAGCGGCGCTGGAGAGATATTTGGGTATGATTGCATATCTATCTAAATTCATACCACACCTCTCGGCGCTCACTGAGCCACTAAGAGAACTGAAACAGAAAGAGGTGGCATGGCACTGGAACGAGAAACATGAAGAGGCGATGAACAACATCAAAGAAACGCTTGTGAGTAGGGCACAAACAGCACTCACATACTATGATGTCAAGCAGCCAGTGAAGCTATCTGTTGATGCATCCAAATCAGGGCTAGGTGCTGTAATGATGCAGAATGGTGCAGCAGTCGCATATGCTTCAAAAGCATTGAACAAAGCACAAGTCAAGTATGCCCAAATTGAAAAGGAAATGCTAGCCATTGTGTTTGGTTGTCTCAAAATCCACCAATTCATATATGGAAAAATGACAGAGATTGAAACGGATCACAAGCCGTTGGTGTCCATATTCAAGAAGCCGATTGGAGGTGCCTCACCAAGGATTCAGAGACTACTTTTGAAACTACAACCATACCAGCTGAATGTAGTATACAAAAGAAATGTACGTGGCCGACACACTGTCCAGGGCGCACCTGAAGGTCACGGATGATGATTCAGAACCCGGTGACAGACTAGAGGAGGAGGTTGAGGCTCAAGTACACCTCGTCATGAGTCATCTACCGGTGAGTGAAAACAAAATGGAGACAATATGCAAGGAAACACAGAGGGACGCCACGCTAACGACACTGAAGACAGTGGTGAAAAGGGGCTGGCCAGCGGAGAGGAAGGATGCTCCAGTGCAAATCAGGGAGTACTGGTACTACAGAGAGGAGTTGTGTGAAATAAAAGGGATCATGATGAAAGCTGATAAGATAATAGTACCACAAGCACTAAGGAGAGACATGCTGAAGGCAATCCATGCTGGTCACTTCGGCATTGAGAAATGCAAGCACAGGGCCAGAGAGCTCCTGTTCTGGCCAGGGATGACTCAGGACATGGGAGAGATGTGGTATCAAGATGTGATGTGTGTCAAACACACAGAAACACACAACAGAAAGAGACTCTAATTCCACAGGAGACACCGCAGAGGCCATGGCAGATTCTGGGAACTGATTTGTTCTCATGGCACGGACACAATTTTCTAATTGTGACAGACTACTACTCTCGATACTGGGAGGTGGCACAGCTACCAGACACCAAGTCAGCCACTGTGATCAACTTCACAAAGTCCATCCTGGCCAGACATGGGATTCCGGAGGAGATCAAATCTGACAATGGACCCCAGTACTCGCGGGTGTACAAGAAATTCAGTCGGGACTGGGACTTCAAACATACGACTGTGTCCCCGAGACAGTCGAATGGGCTTGTGGAGAAGAGTGTGCAGATAGTCAAAAGAATAGTGAACAAAGCCGACATGGATGGCTCAGACCCATACATAGGGTTTCTGGAGTATCGCAACACACCCATAGGGGACTGCGGGTCACCCGCTCAGATGCTAATGGGCAGACGTCTGAAGTCGTTCATACCATGCTTGGATAGGCATCTTTTGCCGAGGATACACAAGACGACTGAGGAGGTTTGCAGGGAGATAGAGACACAAAAGCAGAGACAGAAGGCTCTATATGACAGGACGGGGAGAGACCTGGCGGCGTTGCATAGAGGCGACCATGTTCGGGTGCAGGATCATGGCAGTGGGAAATGGCATCCAGCAGTGGTCAAGGATGTAGCGGACACGCCACGCTCTTATGTCCTGGAACGTGGTGACGGAGGACTGATATGGCGCAACCGCAGATACATACTGAGGGAGAAAGAGAGAGATGGCGGTGGAGAACAACAAACGGAGCAGACTCTACAGATGCCTACTCAAGGCTCAACAGAGGATCTTGCAGTGGCAAGTGGAGGCTGTATGATGGTGCAGCGCGATGGTGCCAGTGGACTTACAGAGACTGTAGACCGTCCATGCACACGCAGTGGAAGGGTGGTACAGCGTCCAATCATTCCCCATTGATGTTATAGGCAAGTTTGATGTTACTGTATAGCCAAATTTTTTTCACATAGAGGGGAGATGTAATGAGTGTTGGTCTATGAGACTAACACTGTTGTCTGAGGAAGGGCTTTGCCCGAAACGTCACACTTTTTTGTGGTCGAATAAATATTTGGGAGCAGCTGCCAGTGTGCGGACTCTATTTTTATTACTTATCTGCACTTCAGTCCTGCACCTGACTTTAAATCCCTCACTGGATGTGCGTGCCTTTTTGTACTTTTTGGTCTATGAGAGCCACCGTACTTAGTGAGAGGAGCAGAATAAAGATGGCCGACTAAGTAAACAGTCGTCCTGTGTCAATCATTGAATTTATGCTAAGCTAAGTCAAGACATAACATAGAGTACAGAGAGAGAGGCAGAAAGGGATGTGAGGCATGTAGAGTACAGAGAGAGAGAGAGGCAGAAAGGGATGTGAGGCATGTAGAGTACAGAGAGAGAGGCAGAAAGGGATGTGAGGCATGTAGAGTACAGAGAGAGAGAGACAGAAAGAGATGTGAGGCATGTAGAGTACAGAGAGAGAGAGACAGAAAGGGATGTGAGACATGTAGAGTACAGAGAGAGAGAGGCAGAAAGGGATGTGAGGCATGTAGAGTACAGAGAGAGAGAGGCAGAAAGAGATGTGAGGCATGTAGAGTACAGAGAGAGAGAGGCAGAAAGAGATGTGAGACATGTAGAGTACAGAGAGAGAGAGACAGAAAGGGATGTGAGGCATGTAGAGTACAGAGAGAGAGAGGCAGAAAGGGATGTGAGACATGTAGAGTACAGAGAGAGAGAGACAGAAAGGAATGTGAGGCATGTAGAGTACAGAGAGAGAGAGAGACAGAAAGGGATGTGAGGCATGTAGAGTACAGAGAGAGAGAGAGACAGAAAGGGATGTGAGGCATGTAGAGTACAGAGAGAGAGAGGCAGAAAGGAATGTGAGGCATGTAGAGTACAGAGGGAGAGAGAGACAGAAAGGGATGTGAGACATGTAGAGTACAGAGAGAGAGAGAGACAGAAAGGGATGTGAGACATGTAGAGTACAGAGAGAGAGAGGCAGAAAGGGATGTGAGACATGTAGAGTACAGAGAGAGAGAGACAGAAAGGGATGTGAGGCATGTAGAGTACAGAGAGAGAGAGAGACAGAAAGGGATGTGAGACATGTAGAGTACAGAGAGAGAGAGGCAGAAAGGGATGTGAGGCATGTAGAGTACAGAGAGAGAGAGACAGAAAGAGATGTGAGACATGTAGAGTACAGAGAGAGAGAGAGACAGAAAGAGATGTGAGGCATGTAGAGTACAGAGAGAGAGAGACAGAAAGGGATGTGAGACATGTAGAGTACAGAGAGAGAGAGACAGAAAGGGATGTGAGACATGTAGAGTACAGAGAGAGAGAGGCAGAAAGGGATGTGAGGCATGTAGAGTACAGAGAGAGAGAGGCAGAAAGGGATGTGAGGCATGTAGAGTACAGAGAGAGAGAGAGACAGAAAGGGATGTGAGGCATGTAGAGTACAGAGAGAGAGAGAGACAGAAAGGGATGTGAGGCATGTAGAGTACAGAGAGAGAGAGACAGAAAGGGATGTGAGGCATGTAGAGTACAGAGAGAGAGAGAGACAGAAAGGGATGTGAGGCATGTAGAGTACAGAGAGAGAGAGATACAGAAAGGGATGTGAGACATGTAGAGTACAGAGAGAGAGAGACAGAAAGGGATGTGAGGCATGTAGAGTACAGAGAGAGAGAGAGACAGAAAGGGATGTGAGGCATGTAGAGTACAGAGAGAGAGAGAGGCAGAAAGGGATGTGAGACATGTAGAGTACAGAGAGAGAGAGACAGAAAGGGATGTGAGGCATGTAGAGTACAGAGAGAGAGAGACAGAAAGGGATGTGAGGCATGTAGAGTACAGAGAGAGAGAGACAGAAAGGGATGTGAGGCATGTAGAGTACAGAGAGAGAGAGACAGAAAGGGATGTGAGGCATGTAGAGTACAGAGAGAGAGAGGCAGAAAGGGATGTGAGACATGTAGAGTACAGAGAGAGAGAGGCAGAAAGGGATGTGAGGCATGCAGAGTACAGAGAGAGAGAGAGACAGAAAGGGATGTGAGACATGTAGAGTACAGAGAGAGAGAGACAGAAAGGGATGTGAGGCATGTAGAGTACAGAGAGAGAGAGACAGAAAGGGATGTGAGGCATGTAGAGTACAGAGAGAGAGAGGCAGAAAGGGATGTGAGACATGTAGAGTACAGAGAGAGAGAGACAGAAAGGGATGTGAGGCATGTAGAGTACAGAGAGAGAGAGACAGAAAGGGATGTGAGGCATGTAGAGTACAGAGAGAGAGAGGCAGAAAGGGATGTGAGACATGTAGAGTACAGAGAGAGAGAGACAGAAAGGGATGTGAGGCATGTAGAGTACAGAGAGAGAGGCAGAAAGGGATGTGAGGCATGTAGAGTACAGAGAGAGAGGCAGAAAGGGATGTGAGGCATGTAGAGTACAGAGAGAGAGAGACAGAAAGGGATGTGAGGCATGTAGAGTACAGAGAGAGAGGCAGAAAGGGATGTGAGACATGTAGAGTACAGAGAGAGAGAGACAGAAAGAGATGTGAGACATGTAGAGTACAGAGAGAGAGAGAGACAGAAAGGGATGTGAGGCATGTAGAGTACAGAGAGAGAGAGGCAGAAAGGGATGTGAGGCATGCAGAGTACAGAGAGAGAGAGACAGAAAGGGATGTGAGACATGTAGAGTACAGAGAGAGAGAGGCAGAAAGGGATGTGAGGCATGTAGAGTACAGAGAGAGAGAGACAGAAAGGGATGTGAGACATGTAGAGTACAGAGAGAGAGAGACAGAAAGAGATGTGAGACATGTAGAGTACAGAGAGAGAGAGGCAGAAAGGGATGTGAGCCATGTAGAGTACAGAGAGAGAGAGACAGAAAGGGATGTGAGACATGTAGAGTACAGAGAGAGAGAGAGACAGAAAGGGATGTGAGGCATGTAGAGTACAGAGAGA
The DNA here is from genome assembly GCF_964638095.1 of Poromitra crassiceps. Taxonomy (NCBI): domain Eukaryota; kingdom Metazoa; phylum Chordata; class Actinopteri; order Beryciformes; family Melamphaidae; genus Poromitra; species Poromitra crassiceps. Next base: position 60,302,501 of record NC_139626.1, on the reverse strand, counting down.
GAGAGAGACAGAAAGGGATGTGAGACATGTAGAGTACAGAGAGAGAGAGGCAGAAAGGGATGTGAGACATGTAGAGTACAGAGAGAGAGAGACAGAAAGAGATGTGAGACATGTAGAGTACAGAGAGAGAGAGGCAGAAAGGGATGTGAGCCATGTAGAGTACAGAGAGAGAGAGACAGAAAGGGATGTGAGACATGTAGAGTACAGAGAGAGAGAGACAGAAAGGGATGTGAGGCATGTAGAGTACAGAGAGAGAGAGGCAGAAAGAGATGTGAGGCATGTAGAGTACAGAGAGAGAGAGAGACAGAAAGGGATGTGAGACATGTAGAGTACAGAGAGAGAGAGGCAGAAAGGGATGTGAGGCATGTAGAGTACAGAGAGAGAGAGGCAGAAAGGGATGTGAGGCATGTAGAGTACAGAGAGAGAGAGAGACAGAAAGGGATGTGAGGCATGTAGAGTACAGAGAGAGAGAGACAGAAAGGGATGTGAGGCATGTAGAGTACAGAGAGAGAGAGAGGCAGAAAGGGATGTGAGGCGTGCAGGGGGTCATCCCTATGTTCCCCGGGTCCTATGTTCCCCGGGTCCTATGTTCCCCGCTTTTCCCAAATAGGGTCCTATGTTCCCCGCTATGTTCCCTGGGAGAGGTAAGGTTTTGGGTTAGGGTCTGGGGGAGGTTAGGTTTAGGCGTGGGGGGTGGGAGAGGTTAGGTTTTGGGTTAGGGTCTGGGGGAGGTTAGGTTTAGGGTTAGTGAAAAACAGGGAATATAGAACCCGGGGAACATAGAACCCGGGGAACATAGACATGATCCCGCGTGCAGAGTACAGAGAGAGAGAGGCAGAAAGGGACAGTTCCTCTGATGACCTCAATGCTATAATACTAGGAGTGCAGTCAGGCAAAACCTTTTGTAGAAAGCAGTTCAACCTCTGGGTTTCTTCTATTATCAGTGGTGAAAAAGTCATCAAACCTTTTACTGAAATAAAACACCGTAATGGAAAAATACTCTATTGTATTTGTGTCTTTTAAATAAATTCATTGTTTATTTTATGTCATTTTATTCTCAAATTGACACATTTATTAGGGGGGACACACACAATGTGGTGGGGGGGGGGGAGTCAAAGTTCAAAAGTTTACTTCAGTAAAAGTATAAGTAGACTTAATGGTTATTACATTACATTTGACTATCAGTCAAATGTACTGATGTATGAAAAGTAAACATTGTCATTCTGTCAGGATATAAGTATTTTAATGTTGTCAATGTTACTGCTCCATATACTGTTAGGGGGTTTAAAGTTTAAACTCTAACAATGCAACATATTTCATGAGCTTATCGTGTGTTTTGCATGTCAAATCTTATTCTGCAAAGTAACTAACTCCAGCCAGCAGATAGTGGAGGAAAAAGAACAAGATTGAATTGGAGGAAAAGTAGAAAGGCTCACAGAATGGTAAAGTGTCACACGTAAAGTGTCAGTACCTCAAAATTGTACCAGAGTACGGAGCACTTCAGTAAATGTATTTAGTTACTTTCGACCTCTGATTATATATAGCAGTGGTTCTCAAAGTGGCGTCCGGGGACCACCAAGGGTCCTTGATGGGGTGCCAGGGGGTCCTCAGCAAAAAAGGGAATCGTTTATTAACACTATAATTCCATCCATAAGTAACATGATGACAGAATGTATTTTGGTCATGGGTTGCATACATTTGTAATAAAACATCTCAAAGCAAAAATCGTATCAGATGGGGAACCCTGGGAGAAAAATCTTAATAAAATCGGGGTCCGTGGTCTACTTTGTGTCAGTTTGGTCCTTGACTATAGAGACACTGCAAGAAATAGGCCATGCCCATCACGGGGGAAATCGGTCCGTTCACTCCCATTCACCAGCGTCATTTTCCTTGAATTAAACATAGCTAAAAGCTGTTGTGTGGTGGGGCTGCGCACACAACAAATGTAAAAAATCGCCAATTCAAGTTTTTTTGTACTCCCGAGCAAAACAAGGAAGCCATTGAGAATTGGCGAGAAGAAAATGTGGATTTAGCTGTCAAGGAAGTAAGTTGGAGTGTTCATCTTCTGTATATACGATCTTTGTGTGCAACACGCAACCATGCACGTGACATAGGGGAACGCCAGGTTTGGAGGGCGGCTTTCTGGTTTCCCCCGTCTTGGGCGTGGTTTCTGAATGATGGCGCGTTACGCAGTGTCTCTATAGTATTAGTTTTTAGATATGAGGGCAAAGTTTGAGTCAAATATCACAGAGAAAAAGCCTTCAGTTAACAAATTCCACTGTCTGACAAGGAAAACGAATGAATGAATTGATACACATCGTATCACGTTTTGTTGTTGTGCAAGAAATCAAACACAAGGTCCATTTTTTCATTAGCGCTGAAGGAGCAGACCTCATCACAGCTCAGCTAAAAAACCCAAAAAGAAAATAGTTGCATTCCTGCCGGCACTCCAGGTCTGGAGTTAATGGGGATTCCCTGGAAGGCACTGGCACCCAGAGCGCTTTTCTTTTTTCTCATTCTTTCCCCTCTTCTTCTCCTGCTCCTTTAAGTGTTAATCCTCGGGGAAACTTCCAGCCGTAGCGGCGTGTTTGAAGCCAGCCACTGGCTATCCAGCTAAGTACGGCCCCCAGTGATCTGAATCATTAGATTAGGCTTAGGCACGGCCCGACAAAGAGATTCCCTATGAAGGAGAGGCCCCGCTTCAGCTCCCAGGTCCTCACAAGTAAGAGGCACTTGGAGGCAAAACATCAAACATCAGAACCCAACGAGATGGACTAACGGGTCTGCATCAGACATCAGAACCCAAGGAGATGGACTAACGGGTCTGCATCAGACATCAGAACCCAAGGAGATGCACTACGAGGTGGTCTGCGGGGCACCGGGGTGGTGTTTCTGCTGATAAGACCGGGTCCACAACACAAAAAACAGAATGCAGTAGTAGGCCTATTAAAAACGGCGTTCACGGAATTGTCAGGGCTGAACGATTAATCAAATTTAAATTGAAACCGAGATTTGAAACAACGCAATTAGATTAACCGCAAAGGCTTCGATTTAACATTTGACATGACTGCATGTAGGTACACGTGACGTGACGTCGTTACGCAGCAGCAGCACGCCGTAGTAGACGGACGTATGTTTACGCAGCAGCAGCATCAAACGTGCCTGGATGGAGGAGGAGAAACCACCATTAGCTGCTGCAGCAGTCTGCAGAATATAGCTAGCTAGCGAGCCGATTAGCGAACTTTAAAAAAGTTGACACATTATTCACTCTGACTGGATTTTTAATAGCGTGCCACTGACTGGATTCTCTACAATGGAAGGGCAGCTATCTAACAAGACTCGGAAGTGTAATGGCTTCAGCCGAACAAGAACAAGAAGCAGCCGCCGGATGATTTAGCCCCGAAGAAAGGCTGGAACTACTTTGGATTTAGACATCGGTTAGTTAGACAGTGTTATCGAAGCGCGGTGCATAACCACCGACAACGCTTCAAACGTCATAAAAGCTATGGAAATCAACAGATGGACCAGACTCCAGTGCTTCACACAGACTACACCTCGCCATCGGTACGTTATTTAGCCTAGCAGCTAGGGCTAGCAAGTTAACTTTACTAACGCTAGCTCTCTCCCTAAGGAGATAGCTCATTTAGCTAGTAAAGTTAGCTTGCTAGCCCTAACTGGCTAGCTCACGTTACATGTCCTCTTCCCCTCTCACTTAAAGGAACACTCCGCCCATTTTCAACCAGCTTTGTATCATTAGAACATCAGTAGTATATCAGAAAACTGTAAACGGTTTTGAAGTCTGTCATTTAATTTGACAGTTATTGAGTGTTAAAGTGTGGACCACATCACTGGTCCACACTAACTCAAATTAATAACTCATTAACTCAAATCAACTCTCAATAACTGTCAAACTAGATGAATGATAGTTTGACAGTTATTGAGAGTTGATTTGAGTTAATGAGTTATTAATTTGAGTTAGTGTGGACCAGTGATGTCACTGGTCCACACTTTAACACTCAATAACTGTCAAATTAAATGACAGACTTCAAAACCGTTTACAGTTTTCTGATATACTACTGATGTTCTAATGATACAAAGCTGGTTGAAAATGGGCCGAGTGTTCCTTTAACATTCTCAGTCTGACTCTGCCTGAATGCAGTACTTGTATTGTAACGTTAGCTTGGTAAGCCTACAGTAATGTGTAAATGCCCCTCTTCACCTCCCCCAATATATTATATAGCCAATATATTGTCAGTCTGGGAAATGGAATGATTCTGTAGTAGCTAATGTCCTCCCAGCGTTCTGCTCTCTCCCTCCCTCCCCATCTCTCCTCCCTACTTTCTCTCCCTCCTACATCATCTACAATTAGTTCCAATCTTAAACATGCAATACAGCCATGTAGTACTTATAGAATAATTTGGTTAATTATTTTGTTTTTCAGAAAAGTTGCGAACAAGCTACATAAGTGCGGAGAATGTCCCACAAATCAAGGCCCGGGTGAAGAGAGAGATGGAACAAGTGCAGGTGGCACTAAAGGTAACCTGCATTAATTCTCTCCTCTCCCATTCCTGTCCTTTCTCCTTATCCTCCCCCTCTCTCCCCTTCCTTTCCTTGCAAAATAGGGCTTCACAGAAAAACTGCTTGTGTATATAACCTGCCCTGTTCCCCTGTATTTGATGTGTGAATGAATGTGTGTGCTGTGAATTGCATTAATGTGAAACTTAACAGTTGTGTCTGTGTTTTGCAGGAGAAGAGGGCTGCCATCACCCCCAGATGCTGCTGCTGTGCCTCAAAGTGCAGCACAGGAAGGAGCCAGGCCATCGGCTGCAAAAAAGGCCAAGCGATCCTTGGGCAGTTACTTCAAGAGCTGCGGCGATGCTGGTGCTTTTTGTTTTGTTTTTATTGTTAAAGACTTAAGACTTGAGTTGTGTCTCAGACTGAGACACAGAGAGAATTGCAGCTGTTGTTTAAAAGCAAATAAATGTTGCTGGAAGGAATTCTTATCCAAGTTCTCATCCTTGCATTATAATATAGAGCAGTTTGTTGATTGTGATGTTTGAATGTGGTAGGCAAATGCTCCATTGTGTTTTACATTTATTACAGTTAATATTGCACTGAAACTTGAATAAAAAAAAATCGAAATTAAATCGAAATCGCAATATCGGTCAGAAAAATCGCAATTAGATTTTTTACCCAAATCGTTCAGCCCTACTGAGTCCTGTCTCCTGTGATGTTTTCAGAGATGTCCTGTCTGCTGTGGCGTTTTCAGAGATGTCCTGCACTGGCAAACACTGCAACAGGAAGTGAGCTGGGTTTCAATTTAGAATCTTTTTGTTGTCAAGTTAAAACCCTCTTGATATATGGATTTGCCGAAATATCAGTCAGTCAGTCTCGTCCTCTGAAGGTTTTCCACCTGAACAGATAGAGTTGCTTTAGTTGCACACTTTATTTTGTCATCTGTCATAAAAACAATTGTAAATCATTTTAAAGGCCGAATGTATAACCAAGTCTCCCTGTGCGCGTGTGTGTGTGTGTGTGTGTGTGTGTGTGTGTGTGTGTGTGTGTGTGTGTGTGTGTGCGTGTCTGTGAGGGGGAGAGGGTGCGGTTAAAGAGCTGCCAACACCAAAGTAATTCCATTATTATTCTGGTTTTCAATGTTGGTTGGTGCTGTAAGTATAAAATTGATTGATTGATTGATTGATTGATTGATTGATTGATTGATTGATTGATTGATTGATTGATCGATTGATGCAAAAAATGTGTTTATTGAATATGGGCACAAGATATTGATTGGTTTGCCTTTCAAAATGCCATGGTGGTCAAATCCAAAACATTTGTGAGTTAGCAAGAACAACTGAAAATGCTAGAAAAGAAACTGCAGCCGTCTGGTCATAAAAGTAGAACTTACTTTGCCAATATTTGCAAAGATGAAAAAGTTTAAGAGTTCTCACACCTAAATATTTCTGTTTATTCCCTGCGGAACTGAGAAATACAAAACACTGATCTGCAAAAGTGCTCAGTGCTGTGCTATATGCTAACTCTTTGCACCTTTTTAAAGTGAAAACACTGAAACCTTACAGAAGTTCCTTTTTGCAAAAAACACTTTTTATTTATTTATTGAACCTTTATTTAACCAGGCAAGTCATTAAGAACAAATTCTTATTTACAATGGCGACCTGACAAAAGGCAAGCCTCTTGAGGGAGAGGGGTAGGGACTAAAATAAATAAAAAGGACAACAGCACATATCCAACACATCCATTCGTTTACAGGTATTATGAGTGACAGGAGACATTACATAAGAAACATTATACAATCTAGCACACACGCAACAGAAAAGTAGCTAGCAGACCAACATCGAGCAACAGAGTCGCACAAGCAGCAAGACAAACAGGCAAAAAGCAAAACAGCCACAGCAAAGCACACATTTTGTGCAGGGCAGGCTTTTAGCGGAGGAATACGGTAGTTGTACGGTTGGGAGAAAAAGCAGTGCCGAATGAAACTGCTGTTTTGCGGAAAAGTAAAGCGCTGAAAATTGTCAAAATAGAGCGTGCATGTACACAGATATCGATTTGTTTAGGTGGGTGTTGTTTTAGGTGGCTAAATTACGTTTTAGTTGTTGACCCCCCGTACTTACAGAGAAAAGGTTGGTTTGGCTGCTGCGCTGAGTGCGCGGTCTCGTTCCACAATGCGCCCAGCCTCCAGAACACTGTACCTAATTAAGTTAGTGTATCGAACTAGCTGATAGGACCCCACTTCAAACAAACCAAACTATCCCTTTAAAAGCTAATTTGGGAATCAATTTGTCCAGTTTCAGTGTTTTTTGCAGATTGTTCCAGTCATTGGCTCCGGCAGACCGGAAAGACAACAGACCAAGTGCAGTATTTGTTTTCGGAGCTTTCAACAGAATAAGGTTTGCAGAGCGGGTGTTGTAGGCTGCAGATGCTTTTTGCAGCAAGTGACACAGGTAGGGGGTTTTGTAGATGAACATGAACCAGTGAATATTACGACGGGTGTGCAAAGAGGGCCAGTTGACAGAGGAATACAGTGTGCAACGGTGTGTTCTGAAAGGTGCGTTTGTAGCAAACCGGATAGCAGAGGGATAGAGAGCATCGAGTTTCTGAAGTGTGCCCTTGCATGCCGACCTATATATAACGTCACCATAGTCCAACATGGGAAGAATGGTCATTTGGACAAGAGTTAGTTTAGCAGAGAAAGTGAGGGAGGAGCGCATTCTATACAAGACACCAATTTTAGATTTGACCTTAGACTGTAATCTGCTGATATGGTGTGAGAAAGACAGAGTGCTATCTAGCCATATACCCAGGTATTTATACTCAGTGACCTGCTGTAGGATAGTCCCGTCAAGGGTGGTGATGTCTCGGGTGGGAGAAGGCAAAGAACCCTTCCTAACAAACACAAACATCTTTTCCCGTACGGCCCGAGAAAAGTGCCTCCAACGCGTCTGGCTTTGTCTAGTGCAGCATCAAATCTTCTGCATGTCCCCTTTGAAAGCCAACGTCATTGTCCTCCACACAGTCCATGGTCCTGCAGGAAGTCATTGTCCTCCTCACAGTCCATGGTCCCGCAGGAAGTCATTGTCCTCCACACAGTCCATGGTCCTGCTGACAGTCATTATCCTCCACACAGTCCATGGTCCTGCTGACAGTCATTATCCTCCACACAGTCCATGGTCCTGCTGACAGTCATTATCCTCCACACAGTCCATGGTCCTGCTGAAGCTCATTGTCCTCCACACATTCCATGGTCCTGCTGGAGAGTCATTGTCCTCCACACAGTCCATGGTCCTGCTGAAGCTCATTGTCCTCCACACATTCCATGGTCCTGCTGGAGAGTCATTGTCCTCCACACAGTCCATGGTCCTGCTGAAGCTCATTGTCCTCCACACAGACCATGGTCCTGCTGGAGAGTCATTGTCCTCCACACAGTCCATGGTCCTGCTGAAGGTCATTGTCCTCCACACAGTCCACGGTCCTGCTGGGAGTCATTGTCCTCCACACAGTCCATGGTCCTGCTGAAGGTCATTGTCCTCCACACAGTCCACGGTCCTGCTGGGAGTCATTGTCCTCCACACAGTCCATGGTCCTGCTGAAGGTCATTGTCCTCCACACAGTCCACGGTCCTGCTGAAATAAAAGCCGGGGGAATATTCATGTGGGGGGGGGGAACCTTCTTAGGGGACGTTCATACCAAAAGCATTTTTTTCAAGAAGAACGCTATGGAAATCATGTTGAGAGCGCTTCCATACATTTCCAGAAAAGCGCACTGATCGTTTTTTGTTTTTTTTCCCTTTTTTTTGCGTTTTTCCGCCCTCCCTGCCATCGCACGTGCCAACTACATCAGGACGCAGCGGTCACACGGGATCAGGGTAGCCAGCTAGTTTCATCTGTTTGTTGTTGTTGATTGTGTTTGCACTGTAAACATGAAAGCTAGATTATTCGCAATTCTGGCAGCAGCGAAGTTTGAAGACCCCCTGCCTGCTAGGAGAAGGGGTAGGAGGAGAGACGTGTGGGTCCACAAAATTAATATTCGTCGCAGGCAGTTTTGGGAGTAACACCGGCTCGTCCAGGAACTGCGCCTTGATGATGCCCATTTCAAGGCGTATTTTAGGCTGAACAGGCAGCAGTTTCAGCAGGTACTAGATGTTTGGGCCACCCATTGCCAAAATGCAGGTAAACTACAGGAAGACCATCAGCCCTGCTGAACGGCTGTGTATTTGTCTGAGGTGAGTAGCTAAAATGTGAAAATTACCTTTATTGTTAAACATGAGGACATAATGGGTCTGTCTGGATAGAGGGAAAGATAGCTAGCTAGCTAGCTCAGGGGTTCCCAACCTTTTTTGGGAGGAGACTGTCAGAGAATGTAGGTCATGGTAACTTGTGTCTCTTTCTCCCTCTTGTTGAATGAACACAGAGACCCACGACGGCGTGCAGGACATGGCGTGCGACACCTTCATCAAGATCGCCCAGAAGTGCCGTCGCCATTTTGTCCAGGTGCAGGTGGGCGAGGTGATGCCCTTCATCGACAAGATCCTCAACAACATCAACACCATCATCTGTGACCTGCAGCCACAGCAGGTCAGCCTGAACTACGCAGTCCTAACTAGGACTAACTTGTCCAGTGACTGTCTACGCCAGGGGTTCCCAACCTTTTTTGTGCTAAGGACCGGTAGATACATGGAAAAAAAAGTTGTGGACCGGTTGTCAATTTTAATGGTTTTAGTTACATATATATTTACTCACCGGGTGGCGACAAAAGGTAAATAACAGCCTTTTGTGTTGTAGGCAACTATGTAGCCTACAGTATTTATGTTTTTGTTTCAACTACAACCGTAAATAAACGTCAACTTGAAACTATGTTTCAACTACCACACACAGCCTATCATATTATAGCCTATGTTTATGTAAAAAAAAAAAAAAAAATTTTTTTTACCAGGCCCGGTACCAAATGCGTTGCGACCCGGTACCGGTCCGCGATGACTGTATTCAGGCAGGCTACCTGATAAGTTGTCTAATGAGACATCCCGGGGGGAGGGTGGCATGTTAATGAGACATCCCGGGGGGAGGGTGGCATGTTAATGAGACATCCAGAACAGCTGTTTGGGGAGTCAAATAAACAGCATAGATTGCCTGAACATGGCCCAGAGATTAGTTTCTCCTAATGTGCTAAATCTAGGCTGGTGTTTGATGAGGAAGCAGCGGAGGCTGATGGGCAGACCCAGCAGGATGCGTGGCGCGGCTCGGACGCCATGTTTACCCAAACCTGTGTGTCCAGCTGCATGGTCGTGTCGACCGAGGTGCGCCACGACAACCGCAATGGCTGCTAATTAAAATCGTGATTCGTCCCTTTTTCCCATGGATCAGCAGCGCGGTGCTTTGCCGTGGACATGGCCAAATAAACACGGGCATGCCAGCGGACATGTTTGCTAACCTGACTAGCTTTGGATCCGCCTCAGCGGGGGTTTGCTTGCTGAGTTCGGCTAATTCCTCCGAGTGCCAGAGGAAACATTTGCATTTCCTTCCTGTCCCAGAAGTTTTGTATCGCCGCCACTCGAGATTTTAAAATATGTTTTGTTTTGTGAGATAGGCTGGATTTGAAGACACACACACACACACACACACACACACACACACACACACACACACACACACACACACACACACACACACACACACACACACACACACACACACACACACACATCTAACTTCCAGATTCTAGTACACAGCAAAAACATTAAAATTAATAAATATAAAAAGTGAGTTTTGAAAGCCAACAGCTGGTGCTGCTCAACAAGCCTACTACACACAACGGCTCATATCCCTATTATATCATAGAGACAATGAGGGAAAAGAAGGCTATTTACCTTGGTGCAGTGTGTTTACCCTGGATCTGTCCGCTGTTTGTCACATTGGTACAGATAGAAGCTCCTCAGTTTGTAATCCTGATGACGTTAGTCCACACCGGCTCAAATCAATACGGGCGGCCATCGAATTCAAATGCATTTTCTATATGATCGAAATCAGATCAATATCCAACCATCCTACACTGGTTACCATGTTACCATGGTTACCATGCCATGGACTGTCATGGTGGCTTGATCTGCTCTGAGTTCATAACTGAGTCTGAGCTCTGAGTCCCCGGATGGAAAACGGAGGAATGGATGGCTGGCAGAGGCAAATAGAGCGGGTCGCATTTATGCCAGTAGGCTATTAAAAAATAAGTATTTATAAAACGGCTCTCTCAAATCAAGCAATCTGATTGGTTCACAGCTGTGATATAAGTAAGGGATAATGTATTGTGAGCTGGTGATTACTGGCGAAATAATGACCGACAGGTGAATGATTGAGCCCGACGCGCAGCGGAGGGCTTAATCATTCACCTGAAGGTCATTATTTCCAGTAATCACCGGCTCACTATACATTATCCCGCTTGGAACACGGCCTACAACTAAATCATTCAATAATCTGACAAAAATAATTATTCAAATAGATTTTTTAATAGCGTTTTCAACGACAAAGCGGTTTCATTCGTAATTGGCACACAAGACACCACAGCTGCAACTGGTTGGCCTAATTAGTAGTGTTTGCTGACAAAAGGCTCTTATCAACTGATTAATCCAGGTGTGGCACAGCAGCGGTCGGTTGTCGAGAAATAATGACCGGTGAATCTTGTTGATTGACCAATCAGAATCGAGTATTCGAGAGAGCCATGTTCTAATGAGCATATATACGGGTGCAGCCACAAATCACTCTGCCCTCTGAGAAAACAAATGGCAGGGTAAACACAGGTGCAACCAACTCACTAATTAGGGCCCCAGCACTGGAACACCAAATGGACTGGAAGTCGAAAACTGTAATTCATGTTTTGGTGTACCTGCGTTACTTCCTGCCTTTTAGTTGTTTTTGTTCTGAATAGTCCTTTTTCACAGCAGTCCTTTAATTTGCTACCTTGATGGGTTCAAGACGGAAATAGTGTTTGGTATGATAATTGAACCAGTTTGAATACAGTCATAGATAAGATAACTTATCAGTACTGCTGATTATCAATATATTACTGATAGATCGATAGATAGATAGATAGATAGATAGTAGGGGTGTCAAAAATAATCGATTAAAAGATGCATCGCGATGCGGACATGCACGATTCTGCATCGATTCACAAATGTCAAAAATCGATTATTAAAAAATAAATAAATAAAATATAATGGAAGTACATGCAGTTGTTTATTTTAATTATGGATCATAATACAATGCAATTCCAAATGCACTTTTATTTTAAAAGTAGCCACACAGTGAGAAAAAAGAAAGTGAGAAAAAATAAATCATGTATTGCGGAAAAAAGTGATGCGTAAGATGCATCGAGATGCATCGATAATCGTAATCGAATCAAATCGTAGCCCTCTGAATCGTAATTGTATCGAATCGTGAGGCCAGTGAAGATTCACAGCCCTAATAGATAGATAGATAGATAGATAGATAGATAGATAGATAGATAGATAGATGGGGAAACTGGGAATATTCATGACCTTTCTGTGACTCTTATTTTACTGTGTTTACCTCACAGCCTGAGGACCTGAGTGAGCAGTGATCATGCAGGTCACACCTGTTATTAATAACCCTCTAGGGTTATTAATCTAAGGTTCTCCTCCTGCCGTCGTTGAGGCCCCAGAAGATGAACACTGTGTCCTGGCTGGCGTTGAGCAGCTCGTGGCGGCTGCTGCACAGTACCTGCTGCACAGTACCTGCTGCATGCTGGAGTGGGCGATGACACGCAGCGAGGTGCGGCGCCCTATACGTCCACCGTGTAACCCCGGGCCGTGGGGCGCGTCGTTCATGCGCATGACGCAGTCGCTGCGGTCGATCTCCTCCCCCCGACCGCCCCCGATGAGATGACCCGAGCTGGTGACCCGGGCGCAGGTCTGACAGTGCATCTTGAGAGGCTTGTGGTCGATGATGCCGCTGTAGCTCTGGAGCACCGGGGGGTGAGGCTTGGGCACCCTGGGAGGGGGGGGCTCCGGTGGGCCGCCCAGGCTGCTCATGCTGGCTGTGCGTGTCGTTGGAGTCCCGGGTTGAAGCGCTGTTGAAGCTGCCCTTGTACACATTGTACAAGCTGGCACACAGGAGCAGCACCAGGAGCACGGCTACCCCATGGCACAGAGGTGTCTTCATTTTGCTTATTTGCTGGACTCGGTGGTGCGTGCGGCTCCTCTTCTTGTCATGGTCGAGCTGTGCTGAGCATCATCTGTTCATGCGACACGCATCCCGTGTCCACTCACTCCAGCTCTCTGTGCCTGCCTGTCTGCACGCTGCCTGCCTGGCTGTCTGCATGACACCTCGGAGCGTCTCGCCACGGGTGATCGATCAGAACCACGGAGATGTCTTTCAGGCTTTATTGAAATATCAAAAAAGCAGATGGAAGGCAGAAGCAACATACAGAAAAGGGTAGCATAGCATATTAGACCATTGCTTTTATACCCTACACATTCGAGGTATGACATCATTGATGACCTCACAAGGGGTAAGTCTGACATCACACAATCACAATCAAGAGACAGCCTAGACCGTCTGACATCACCAATGACCTCACAGGGGGAACTCTGACATCATTGTTGGGTCGCGGGCTCATATCCGGTTCGTGGGCATTTCCAGGCCTGGTCTCAGGGCCTTTCCGCATGCCTTTTCTACAAAGGACCTAATCCTAGTGTTTAAAAAGTCACACTTGATTGAAAATGTGGGTGATCAATGATTCAAATCATAGCTTTTTATTTATTTAAAAAAAAATGGGGGGGGGGAGGGGCAGTGGGGACTCTTCGATCAGCCAAAAACATTTCCTAAACTTATATCAAGGGTGTTTTCTCACTGGCGCCCCGCTACCATTCCCGAGCACACTTGTCCCCAAATAGACCCCATGTTTAGGAACGTTTGATGAGTGTGAACGCTGCGTTCCGTTCCCGGGCACGCAACGGGGAACTGTGACAGGATCCACTTGAAAAGGTGGTCTGGGGAGCGCTTTGGCGTGCGGGGTAACGGAACGCTTGCAAATGTGAACGCCAACCGTTCCGAACCACATAGACAACACACGGGCGAGGATAGTTACGGGCCAGGCGTAGTTGATGACGCAAGTGCACTCTGTTTCGTTTCCGGGTGCGGAAGAAATGTTGTAATGTCAAAGCTGACCAGCGGGGGAGAGGGGAGGGGTGCGGAACGGAACGGAACGGAAGCAATCGTTCCCAGTGAGAAAGCACAGACTGGAAGCGAGCATCGGAGAAATAATTCACTCCCTAATTTAATTCACCCTCGGACTTGACTCGTGTTTTAACAAGACTTTATTATAAAGACACGAATGTACATTTTAAATTTCAATGGAATACTGACATTGCGTGTCTAATTCACATTTCTCTTCTCTCTGTAAAGAACAATAGCAAAATCTTTGACCTCATAAACAAGTGCTGCAAGTCAATCTCCAAAATACAACAGCACATGCTGGACAGTGAGCTTCTGAACAAGATTCAAGTTGAAATTTGATAGAAATGAATATCAGCAAGCTGAAAATCATATAGCAGCATCATATCTTTTTGAAAAAGAAAGAAAGAAAGGAAAAAAAGGCCCACTCAAGATTATATTCTCTGATTCTTTCTCAAATGATTTCTGTCATTCCCCCCCCTGAAGAATATCCCACCAATTCCAAATTCACTAATTCATCGCTGAATTGATTTTAAGGTTGCAAAATCTAACCAAAATGTATAGTTAACGGCCTTCAGAATGTAAATGCCTCAGTTTGTCTTGAGTGTGTGAGCAGGAAAATAATCCTTGACGACGTCGATCCGGTTCAGACTTCTTTCCAAGTCGATCCCGAGAACCTGCGGCCTGCTGCTCAGGCATCAATTCAATTTATTCACAAATAAACTTAAAAACGTCTCGGTAAAATGTCTCTGTTAGTTTACAGGATCTTCCAAAAATAAAACAACAGCAAAATAAAACGGGAAAAAAGACTTCTTTGAAAGGAGCAGAGATAGCCTGGTAAAAAAAACCCATTGTGATAAAGTGACCTCACATTCTATTTCGCTCCAGCGATCAGTCTGGAATTCTAGCCGCCCACATAAATTTCAGTGGGCGGGAGTACTTGCCTTGACAGACAACTCCTTCAGCCAATCAGCGTCACCAAATCCAGTCCAAAATCCAGTCGGAAGAACGGCGAAAACGTCTTCTGCGGAGAAACACCGCTGGTGCATCTCGTTCTTGTTTAGTTGTTGAGGCTATTTCTGTACTAACTGCACTTATGGCTGTTTACTGACGTTAAAGGGATACGCCACCTTTTTGGGAGTTTGGCTCATTCGCCATATCCTCCCTACATAAACAAGATACACACTGCCTTTACCGCCACTCTGCGCGCAGTATACAGTGAGCTACAGTCGCCAAGTTATTATGTTTAATTATGTTTAAAGTATGTTCATGCCATTTGCACATATGTGCCACTGTCTGTGGCGTGTCTTACTGCTTTATTGCTTGTTGCATCTTGTTTTTTAATTATTTTTTATTTTGTTTTTGCACTATGTTGTAACGGAGTCTACAGCACAAGAATTTCACACGTGATACTTGTACTACGGAGTGACAATAAAAATCTTGAATCTTGAATCTTGAATCTTGAATCTTGAATCTAGTTAGATTGCCATAGAATGGAGGCTAACAGCGCCAAAACACATGTTGTGCTTTGGGTACTCACCACACAATGAAATATGAATCCAACATGCGGAGAAATTATCTTTTGTAAGGTAAATAGATAGCCGGAATGACTCTGTAAACATGGCCGCCAGCCAGGCATGCGCGGCATAGAGCACATGCGCTGTGTACAGCGGGAGCAATGTTACAGGCAAACAAGGAAGTAACTCGGTGTGGGGATTTACTCCGAAAATGATGTTTCACGTAACTATCGATTAATATTTCACCACGTGGTGAGTACCCGAAGCACAACATGTATTTTGGTGCTGTGAGATGTGTGTTTTTGGTCATTTTGAATGGCTGTACCATAGACTGTAGCTCAATGTATACTGCGCGGAGAGCATGCCCGTAGCTACCATTGAGGACACCGTCATGAGGTCATGACCTCGGTATTTTCTAAAATAATATATATATATATATATATATATATATATATATATATATATATATATATATATATATATTGTGTTTATTTTTTTATTTTTTAGGAAAATAGCCGGGCCCCCAGATCTATTCATCTGTCATTGATGTTTTAAAGCCTTCATAAATAACATGACATGACATATTTGATCAGAAATGCAACAATTTGCTTCCTCTCTGTGTGCTATATAGAAGAAAGAGACATAACTTACAACAACGTTCAAATTTTGCATTGGGGCTAGATTGGGGCTAGACTTTGGGGACAGTTCTATTGAAGTGAATGGTTAAGTAACTCCCCTGTAAGTGATGTTTGTGTAGATAGGCCATTGTATTTAATTGAGCAGTATTCTGCCAGTGACCTGTATGCAGAATATATATTATGTCGGGAGACATTTATTTTTGTATCATTGTAAAGCAACAGCACAGTAAAGACCATATTAATCTAATATGATGCCTGTAGTTCTTTATAGATTAATTTTGCTCTCAAATGCACCAGATTGAAACATTTTACTTTAAAATGGACAACATTTTCTAACCGGGGGTGCACAGCCACACCTGGATCCCTCAAGGCGCGCTAAAATGACCTAGGGATTTCTCAAACCCTGGCTACGGCCATGGCGGAGACTGAGAGTGACAGTAAAGGCAGTGTGTATCTTGTTTATATAGGGGGGTTATGGCAAATGAACGCCCGAAAAAGTGGCGTATCCCTTTAATGTTACCACGTTGCTTCGGGAGGCGCCTTTGTTTTGCCCAACTGATTGGCCCAGTTACGTCATTAATTATGACACAGTCCCTGATTGACCCGGTTTCATTCCAAGTCCAGGAAATCGATGTGGAAGTCCAGACTGATATGTACAGCGAAACAGAATGTGAGGTCCCAGGATGGTTTTCTACCAGGCTAAAGAGTGGGAATCCCTCAGGAAGGAAGTCACAGGACTTGGAAGCGCCATGACGCCTGGTCTTTGTAGTCCAAACAGTCGGAGGCATTGAAGTTGAGCTTCCAGGCCGAAGCGGCTGCCGTCGGCTCTTTGTAATCCAGACAGTCTGTGGCGTTGAAGGCGAGGCTGGGCGCGGCGTAGGCCTGGTGGTGGTGGTGGTGGTGGTGGTGGTGGGGTGCATGCGGGTGGTGATGGTGCCCTGACGCCTGGCCGAGGTGGTGCGGGTGCCCCGACATGGACGAGCCCGTCATGGGGCTGAGCTGGTGCGCAGGGTGGTGCGCGGGGTGGTGCGAGTGGACGGGCGCCAGGTACGAGCCGCACTCTACGCCGCCGAAGTAGGAGGCTGAGGACGCCGAGGCCGCGTAGCCCTGGCCGTATGCTGCTGCCGTCTGGCTGTAGGACACCGGGTAGGAGGGCGTGGCCCCGGTGCCCGACGAGGACGACGAGGACGACGAGGACCGCTGCATGCAGGAGGCGCTGGTGGGACAAGGTAGTGAATAAATAATGAAACGAGACTTTACAACAAAGGGATAGCTAGCTGAAACTGTATTGTGTGTTTACAAAACTAAACTAAACTATAATTATAGAGAAAATGTTGTTTTCTGCCCTTTTTGAATCTCACCCGCCCTCACAAATAGCCCATATTACAACAAAAATAAACGAACTAAAAGACCGGAACTAACAGGGAAACTGATACAAAAATTAATAAATAAAAACCAAGCCTTTTCAAAAAATAAAAAATTAACTATAACAAACCCCCTCGACAAACAAATAATTAACAACAACATAAGAAATAAAAACGAATGGTAAAATGCTAAAGAACCTTGTGGTGGAGGCGACGGCAGCGGGGTCCGGCAGCGTGGCCGTGGGCGCTGCGGCCGGGGAGATGGGTGCCGGGCTCCAGATGGAGGACACCGGGGTGGTGACAGAGGAGGAGGAGGTGCCCATCAGACCAGGAGGGGCAGCAGAGGTGGAGGAGGAGGAGGAGGAGGAGACAGCAGGGGGAGTGAACTGTCCGCTGCTCTCTGACCCCGTACTCCCCGTGCTCTCCCTGCCCTCCCTGCCCTCCTGGGCCGGAGATGACTTCTTCTTGGCTGGTCGCACCTTTGAGCTGCTGCCGCCGCTCTGCTGCTGCTGCTGCCGGCACTTAGCCCGCCGGTTCTTAAACCACACCTGAGGAACAACAAGAGGTCAAAGGTCACCATCACACGCCCGGCTGGGTCAGGAGTCAGACATGAAAAAAATATAGATATGAAAATATTATATAAACATGACTAGCGGGAATTGTAATGAGAGGATTCACATTCACTTCCAACAAGTGATTTTAGAGCACTAGTGCAGTGTTTGTTCAAAACATGACTGTTCGGAACGGGCCGATTGCTTGGCCTCCATATTGCTGGTGGCAACTTTCTTGAGAACGGTTCATCAACAGTTTCCCATTCGACACTGCACTTCATCCAAACAGTTTCCCACTCGACACTGCACTTCATCCAAACAGCTTCCCACTCGACACTGCACTTCATCCAAACAGTTTCCCACTCGACACTGCACTTCATCCAAACAGTTTCCCACTCGACACTGCACTTCATCCAAACAGCTTCCCATTCGACACTGCACTTCATCCAAACAGTTTCCCACTCGACACTGCACTTCATTTAAACAGCTTCCCACTCGACACTGCACTTCATCCAAACAGTTTCCCACTCGACACTGCACTTCATTTAAACAGTTTCCCACTCGACACTGCACTTCATTTAAACAGCTTCCCACTCGACACTGCACTTCATTTAAACAGTTTCCCACTCGACACTGCACTTCATCCAAACAGTTTCCCACTCGACACTGCACTTCATCCAAACAGTTTCCCACTCGACACTGCACTTCATCCAAACAGTTTCCCACTCGACACTGCACTTCATTTAAACAGTTTCCCACTCGACACTGCACTTCATTTAAACAGTTTCCCACTCGACACTGCACTTCATTTAAACAGTTTCCCACTCGACACTGCACTTCATCCAAACAGTTTCCCACTCGACACTGCACTTCATCCAAACAGTTTCCCACTCGACACTGCACTTCATCCAAACAGTTTCCCACTCGACACTGCACTTCATTTAAACAGTTTCCCACTCGACACTGCACTTCATTTAAACAGTTTCCCACTCGACACTGCACTTCATTTAAACAGCTTCCCACTCGACACTGCACTTCATTTAAACAGCTTCCCACTCGACACTGCACTTCATTTAAACAGCTTCCCACTCGACACTGCACTTCATTTAAACAGCTTCCCACTCGACACTGCACTTCATCCAAACAGTTTCCCACTCGACACTGCACTTCATTTAAACAGTTTCCCACTCGACACTGCACTTCATTTAAACAGCTTCCCACTCGACACTGCACTTCATTTAAACAGCTTCCCACTCGACACTGCACTTCATTTAAACAGTTTCCCACTCGACACTGCACTTCATTTAAACAGTTTCCCACTCGACACTGCACTTCATTTAAACAGCTTCCCACTCGACACTGCACTTCATCCAAACAGTTTCCCACTCGACACTGCACTTCATCCAAACAGTTTCCCACTCGACACTGCACTTCATCCAAACAGTTTCCCACTCGACACTGCACTTCATTTAAACAGTTTCCCACTCGACACTGCACTTCATCCAAACAGTTTCCCACTCGACACTGCACTTCATCCAAACAGTTTCCCACTCGACACTGCACTTCATTTAAACAGCTTCCCATTCGACACTGCACTTCATTTAAACAGTTTCCCACTCGACACTGCACTTCATTTAAACAGCTTCCCACTCGACACTGCACTTCATCCAAACAGCTTCCCACTCGACACTGCACTTCATCCAAACAGTTTCCCACTCGACACTGCACTTCATCCAAACAGTTTCCCACTCGACACTGCACTTCATTTAAACAGCTTCCCACTCGACACTGCACTTCATTTAAACAGCTTTCCACTCGACACTGCACTTCATTTAAACAGCTTCCCACTCGACACTGCACTTCATTTAAACAGTTTCCCACTCGACACTGCACTTCATCCAAACAGCTTCCCATTCGACACTGCACTTCATTTAAACAGCTTCCCACTCGACACTGCACTTCATTTAAACAGTTTCCCACTCGACACTGCACTTCATCCAAACAGCTTCCCATTCGACACTGCACTTCATTTAAACAGCTTCCCACTCGACACTGCACTTCATTTAAACAGTTTCCCACTCGACACTGCACTTCATCCAAACAGTTTCCCACTCGACACTGCACTTCATCCAAACAGTTTCCCACTCGACACTGCACTTCATTTAAACAGTTTTCCACTCGACACCGCACTTCATCCAAACAGTTTTCCACTCGACACTGCACTTCATCCAAACAGTTTTCCACTCGACACTGCACTTCATCCAAACAGTTTCCCATTCGACACTGCACTTCATTTAAACAGCTTCCCATTCGACACTGCACTTCATTTAAACAGCTTCCCACTCGACACTGCACTTCATTTAAACAGTTTCCCACTCGACACTGCACTTCATTTAAACAGCTTCCCACTCGACACTGCACTTCATTTAAACAGTTTCCCACTCGACACTGCACTTCATTTAAACAGCTTCCCACTCGACACTGCACTTCATTTAAACAGTTTCCCACTCGACACTGCACTTCATTTAAACAGCTTCCCACTCGACACTGCACTTCATTTAAACAGCTTCCCACTCGACACTGCACTTCATTTAAACAGTTTCCCACTCGACACTGCACTTCATTTAAACAGCTTCCCACTCGACACTGCACTTCATTTAAACAGTTTCCCACTCGACACTGCACTTCATTTAAACAGCTTCCCACTCGACACTGCACTTCATTTAAACAGTTTCCCACTCGACACTGCACTTCATTTAAACAGCTTCCCACTCGACACTGCACTTCATTTAAACAGTTTCCCACTCGACACTGCACTTCATTTAAACAGTTTCCCACTCGACACTGCACTTCATTTAAACAGCTTCCCACTCGACACTGCACTTCATTTAAACAGTTTCCCACTCGACACTGCACTTCATTTAAACAGCTTCCCACTCGACACTGCACTTCATCCAAACAGCTTCCCACTCGACACTGCACTTCATCCAAACAGTTTCCCACTCGACACTGCCCTTCATTTAAACAGTTTCCCACTCGACACTGCACTTCATCCAAACAGTTTCCCACTCGACGCTGCACTTCATCCAAACAGTTTCCCATTCGACACTGCACTTCATCCAAACAGTTTCCCATTCGACACTGCACTTCATCCAAACAGTTTCCCACTCGACGCTGCACTTCCTGAGCAGTGTCCTGTGTTGTTGTTCCTTGTGCACAAATATGACACACCCACAGACGCACCTGGTTGGGGTGATCGAGTCAATGGTCAAGTTACACCTTGGGGTTGAGGGGGGCTTAGATTTAGGCATTGGGGAAGGGTCTCTATAGGGTTAGGAACAGGAGGTTACGGTGGGTAGCTTTAGGCACTGGTAGCCACTTGGTTAGGGTTTGGATAGGGTGGGGGGCTTAGTGTTAAGGTCTTTGTTTATTCAACGTTTATTAATATGGAAACTGTTCACTGTCCAAATTGCAACATTCCCAGTTAGAGAACGGTCAAGAGTAGGCTAATGCAAGACAGCGTTTGCCTGCAGTAGAGGTCTTCACAGGTCCAAAATGACGGACCCGGACCCTAATGGACCCGGGAAATGTGTGCCCGGACCCGGATTGGACCCATCTATTATTAGAAAGCTGAGACCCGGACCCGGACAGAACCAATAAATGTCGGACCCAGACCCTTATACAGTAGAACGAGCATACCGGACCCATACAGAACCGAGCAATACTGAGGAAGAGACTTGAGCGGTGCCGACGTCAAAGTTGCTTGGTAATTGCTATTACAAGTTATAAGTGAAACTTTGTGCATCTTTCTTACCTACCGTTCATGTGCAGTAGCATTCTCCCCTTAACCTGACGCTGCCAGATGGATGTAAGTTCGTTCACATTTGTTTCACAACCAACATCCATCTGGATTCGGCCAAGCTACATTGCTGAAGAGGGCGGTCACTTTTTTCAAGCTACTAGGCAGGTGATTGGATGGACCGTCTGTCTGTCACCGTCTGGGCTTGCCAACGCCAACCAATCAGATCGACTTCCCTTCATGACGTAGGGCTTTGGGTTTGTGTGACTTGCGTGAATGGCTAACTCCCAGCCTAGCAACGGTCTGAAGGCTATCTCCCCAAATTCTACAACAATGTCTTGTTTACTAACGTTCATAGTTGATAACGTTACAGCAATACAGTTACGGTTTCGTACTCACTGTAAGATCAAGTGCTTAACGTTTATGTTAGCTTATTGTTTTGAATAGAATGTTTGACTAGCTCACTGGAGCTAGCCTCGGTAGCCGCCGCCATGTTGAATAGTGAAAGAACTACAAACGCACAGGCGCCTCTCGATCGCGTCACACCCGGTCTCGCCTAAAGCCCGCCCGTAGCTCACGCTGATTGGTGCGCCTGGGTGGCGGCCGGTTTGAACGCCTCTCTGAGGCCAGGGCCAGACTGAGGTGGATTGTGAATTTGTGGAACAATGCCGCCCCCGTCTGGTGGAGTCAGGCTATTCTCCCCTGGTGGCTGCTGCCAGACACTGCAGACAGTGCCTGACCGTGACGTAATGCATAATCCATTCAATGATCCTTGCCAAGAAAGTTTGTAATAAAAATAAATACACATTTTCTGTTATTCTTCTTGCTGATTGAAAAGCCATGGCTAACGTTAAAGGGATATGCCAACATATTCACTGTGCATGCATTAGAATGTGCGTTTCACTCCTCACTGCTAGTTAGATAGCACTACAATGGCAGTCTATGGTACCGCTGTTCAGTCGCCCAAAATACACATTCCAACAGCACCAGAAACACTCACATGTAGATGTTGTGAGTTATGTACTCACCACGCGATGAAATAATAATCCAAAGTTACGGGAAACTGCCATTTTCGAAGTAAATCCATCGCAAGAAGAAAAGACGGTTCCCTCTGCAATCAGTTACTTCCTCGTTGGCAAACGAGGAAGTAACTGGTTGCAGTGGGAATCCTCTTTGCTAGTTCTCACTATGGATTTACTTGCCGTTTCTGACAAGCCTCACATCACTGGGTGTTTTCATGCATTTTGTGATCAGCACTGATCACAGGTATTCTCGGATCCACTTGGGTATATAGCCTACTATAATTCCGGCATCGTCTGTGTGTCTCTCTCTCTCTCTCTCTCTCTCTCTCGCTCTCTCTGTCTCCCTCTCTCTCTCTCTCTGTCTCTCGACTTCAAACTTCGGGAGTGCGCTGAGGCGGACCTGAGGGAGTGCAATTCGGACGCGAAAAACGTTCACTATTTGAACCTTTGTGTTAAATTCTGTGCTCCTTCAAGCCCCAGCTGAGCTCTGTGACAGTAATGAAAAAAGTAAACATTGCTTTAAGTAGGGTCGGTAACGCCTCGTACACACCATGAAACGCTCGGCGGCATGCCTCCTGTGAAAGCCGCTTTGACGCTGCATCTTGATAGGCTGTCTTGCTCTATTTCCGTGTCTGATTGGTCCATTTCAACCTCGCGCCCCCTGCCGCTAGAACCGCCCAGCGCCTCTAGTCTGCGACAGCGAAACGCTGGGCGGTTCCAGCGGCAGGGGGCGCGAGGTTGAAATGGACCAATCAGACACGGAAATAGAGCAAGACAGCCTATCAAGATGCAGCGTTAAAGCGGCTTTCACAGGAGGCATGCCGCCGAGCGTTTCATGATGTGCACGTACCGTAAGAGTGAATGGTCGAGAATGACGGGGGTAAAGTAAACATTGGAGAGAGGGCAGCTTGAAAGGAGCAGAGAATAGTAGGAGAACATGTAAGCTGAATGAGCAGCATTGATATTCAAGTCATGAATAAAATCAAGGGGAAATAATCAGTAGAGCTCAGTGATCTTAGTTAAGTGAGATTTCTAAGAGATTTTCACATGGATATAATGGTAGGCTATAATGAGTCACACATTCAGAAATAATATCCTCTAGGGCCACACCACTTCCGGGAACCCCCATCCTGTGTAAGTAGGGTTCCCAGAGTAAAACCTGGCTATTTCCACCACTGCTTATGGATGATCATCATCTGCTGCATGCCATCGAGAACCGTTGGTCGGATCGACTTCACTGCACTGCCCTATTGGGCAGTGCCCTACTTTCATGCAATTGGGCATAGCGCCACCTACTGGCAACACTGATCTGATCGACTTCAAACTTCAAACTCAGGGAGTGCGCTTAAGGGGACTCAACGGACTGCAGGGAGCTGAATCCCGTGCAATCTGGCTTAGCGCCACCTACTGGCAACACAAAAAGCAGTTTATCTCGATAGCCATTCATCTGATCGACTTCAAACTTGGGGAGTGTGCTGCTGGGAACCTGACATAGAACAGTGCAGCATTTTGTGCAATTCCGCAGAGCGCCATCTACTGGCAACACAAAAAGCAGTTTATCCCGAGAAACATTTGTCCGATCGACTTCAAACGTGGGGAGTGCGCTGCTCGGACCCCGATGGAGTGCGGTGCCGCATTTCATGCAATTTGGACTTATTCCAGGACTGTCTGTATGTCTGTCTTTCGCGTATCTCCAGAACCGTTTGTCGGATCGCCTTCAAACTTGTGCTTAGGGGGACCTGACAGAGTGCAGTGTGTGTGCGGGGGGAAGCGCCCACGGGGTGGTGCATGGGGGAACGGGCACTGCACTAGTTATACATAATGATAAACAGATCCGGGGCCCGCGGTGATAGAATAGGACCCGACCCAGACCCAATTGACCATAATAAAATGTGGGCCCGGCCCTACGGGTCTCGGGTCAGGTCATGGGTCCTATAGGGCAGTGGTTCTCAAATGTTTTCAAATTAAGGACCCCAAAACTGACAAAGATTAAACCAAGGACCCTCACTTCATAGGATATTGTCCCACGGTCCCCCACATGATAATAAGATTGATGCTTTAGATGAAAGTGTATAAAACCCATGACCAAAATAGTCATTGTGTTACTTATGAATGGAATTATAGCGAAAATAAATTACCCCTCTTTTGGCTGGGGACCCCCTCAAGGACCCCTGGAGGTCCCTGGACCCCTATTTGAGAACCACTGCTATAGGGTCTAAGTAGAACCATGAAGACCTCTAGCCTGCAGCTCCCTCGACGGCCTTCCATTGGTTGTTTCTGCTGCCAATCAAATGTGTCTGCACTCCTATTGGCTATATTTTACTGCCACCAGTTCTTCTCTTATGTAACTGAATGTAACTGAGTACTCAGCCAGTCAGAGCCTTGAAGGCCCACCCCTCTGTGATGTTACAGTGTTTGTATGTAATCGAACAGCCCCCGCTGCACTCAGAAATAGCTGCTCGCTTGTTTAGTCAAAGTTGATTAAGATTGAACAAATTGCACCAAATCTGACACTGCTAAGGAAACACAGACAGCCAGCCGCTCAGAGGTGTCTGCAGCTCTGTGTCTGAATGCATGCGGGGGGTGTTTGATATAAACACCATCACGTCACAGTGGGGTGGGGCTTCAGGGCTTTGACTGGCTGAGCGGGCCAAAGGCACGAGCGGCGCGCCCCACTCAAACTGCCTGTGAGAGCGAATGAGCACACAGGAGAGAAAACACAGGCAGAGGCAGTGCAGTTGTTTGGATGAGCAGTTCTCGAGAAAGCTGCAAACGGCAAGCGGCCTATTCAGACACGCACATATTGACCGGGCACTGCACTATAAAGCAAGGAAAGCAAAGGCTGTGTCTATGTGTGTGTGTGTGTCTGTGTGTGTGTGTGTGTGTGTGTGTGTGTGTTTGTGTGTGTGTGTGTGTGTGTGTGTGTGTGTGTGTGTGTTTGTGTGTGTGTTTGTGTGTGTGTGTGTGTGTGTGTGTGTGTGTGTGTTTGTGTGTGTGTGTGTGTGTGTGTGTGTGTGTGTGTGCACACATGCATGCGTGCGTGTGTGTGTGTGTGTGTGTGTGTGTGTGTGTGAGTGTGTGCACACATGTGTGCATGTGTGTGTGTGTGTCCTTTGCATATCTCAAGAACCGTTGGTCCGATCTAATTAATACTTGACGGGTGTGTTGGCACATTCAATATTAATACACTTTGAATAAACAAGTGAACAGTGCTCTTTGCAGCAGTGGGCGGGGCAAACAGCGCTCTGTGCAGCAGGGGGCGGGGCAAACAGCTCTCTGTGCAGCAGTGGGCGGGGCAAACAGCGCTCTGTGCAGCAGTGGGTGGGGTGAACAACGCTCTGTGCATCAGCGGGGCAACAGTGCTCTGTGCTGCAGCGGGGTAAACAGCTCTCTGTGCAGGTTTTTCTCATAACCAAGATAAGAATAGCAATAGTACAACAACAACAATAACAACAACGACAATACAAATAAGAATGATAAGAATAACAATTTAGATAAATGTTGTTGTTGTACTACTAATAATAATCAGCAGCAGCAGCAGCAGCAGCAGCAGCATAATTGTCCTAATGATTGTCTACATTATTAGTAGCAGCCCATGGCCATGGGGTGCCCAATAGGTCGTGATCTATGGGCCATCAATAGCTTGCCAAAGAAATCCCAAATATTTGTTTATAAATCCCACTCATGCAGCTAACTCGTATTTAACCTTATAACATTATTAAATCATGTTAAATAAATAATATAATCCTGTTAAAATGTACTTGGGGGACATGAACGCTTGCGACTAGTTTGATTTTTTGTATACTGTAGCTCTCATCCTAAAAAAGTTTGGGCAATTTTAAGCTATTTTACTACCAACAAATAAAAACGGTATATATGGGCCTATGTAGTGAACCTGCAGGCAGTGTCTGAGGCAGCAGCAGAAAGGGAAGATAATTGCAGTAAGCCGGGCAGAGGGCCGTTAAAGCCGGCATGCAAACTCTCTGCACGCCCATTTGTAAAGAAGGCTCACCGCTTCAAAAGATGCTTCAAGATGCTCCAATTCTGCCTTTTTACCACATTTGTCTCTACTTGATCAATGATAGCTGCAGTACATTTAGCCTGCAGGGGCGAGGAGCCGATGCAGCGCAAGAGGAAAACTCCTATACACTCTGGCTGGATCTGATTCTGATCTGATGTTCTGATCTATATAACTATCTCAATCGGGTTAGAGGGAACTTTGAGCCTGAATGCTCCCTTTTATTTATTTATTTATTTATTTATTTATTTATTTATTTATTTATTTATTTATTTATTTATTTATTTATTTATTTATTTATTTATTTATTTATTTATTTATTTATTTATTTATTTACAATAGATTTCTGGCCATTTCGGCTTCATATACTCTCTCCTCATGTGTGTGTGTGTGTGTGTGTGTGTGTGTGTGTGTGTGTGTGTGTGTGTGTGTGTGTGTGTGTATGTGTGTGTGTGTGAGTGAGAGAGAGAGAGAGTTTTGGTGGCTCCTCATCAGGGGGTCCTTGAGGGGGTTCCGGGGGCCCCAACAAATTCAAGAGTTGTTCAGCATAATTTAATTCAAATGTAATTTAGTTAACTATATAGTGAATACGAGTGTCTACATGTTTGATCAGTTCACTATCAGTTTATATGCAATAATCTTGGAATTCTGGACAACATCATATCTAACAATATTGCTTACAATATTCTCCGATTTAAAAGGAGAATAAAATCTCATCAAATGGGTCCGGTTCTAACGTGGATTGTGGACTAAATTAGTGGTCCCTGAAAATGGTCGAGAAGTGGACAGACTAAAACACGTGGACAATTACACGTCTGCATTGGTTTTCTGGCAGGCATGCAGTCAGACATGGCGGTCCGTCAGGCAGGCAGGCCGACTGACCTGCACTCTGGACTCGGGCAGGTTTATCTTCAGGGCCACCTCCTCCCTCATGAAGATGTCCGGGTAGCGCGTCTTGGCGAACAGCGACTCCAGGATGTCCAGCTGCGTCCGCGTATACGTGGTCCGCTCCCGGCGCTGCTTCCTGGGGTTACCTGCGCGGGCACGAAATTATAATATATGCCTGTCCTCTTATCAATCCAGCAAGTTATCAATCTAATCCCTGAACCCGCCCGCTCTGTCAGAGAACCCAACCGTGCGCTGGTGCGCTGCGCACATGCGTAAAACTCCCGTTTTTAGAAGTAAATCCATAAATGTTCATTATGTTCAGTGTTGTTTTCATAATTTGTGGGATCCCGTCCTCCAGCGACCCAGCTTCCCCAGTGGCATCCTCACCGTTTCATGACTGTAACTTGATATTTTTCCCAGCTTCTAAAACACTTTAGTCGCTTTTGAACGACTTCAAAAAAAGACTACGGCGCATAATAGCCTGTTTTTCGACTATTTCTCTCATGTGAGTCCTGTGGGAATATAGCGAAAAGTAGCAGCGTGCATATATAGCTCCAAATCTTGGAACACCAGCGGATGCGCGGTTCTGGGATAAAAAAAAAACAAGCAAGAACGCTGGCACTCATCAATAGTCTTCATATTTAATTTGGGTAAAAACCAATGCGTTTCAGTCACATTTAATACGATTTTTTTTTGCAACGCACACATATCATATTAGGCTACATGAGGAAAAATAGCCCATAAAGTAGACACGAACCTCCCATATGGAGGATTATAGCCTTGTTTCTGGCCTTTTTGTAATTTTCCATGCAACTTTATTTCATTGCAGATTTCTTTTTTACACGTATTTAACATTTTGTAAACATTATTATTAGAAACATGCGATTGAAATAAAGTTACTATTTTGATAGGATAAAGAAAGTTGACTAAAGCCTTGAGCACCATGGCATATAGGAGATAAAATAACATTAGATCACGTGGTATTGGTATCACAGACACACTTGGCATATGAGTCGCTGGGAAAAGTATATGGAATATTGTAGGTCATTAGAATTATTACAACGATGCCATAAAGTAAAGCATAGCTATAACCCCACTATTAAGCATCACACACACGTGCACGGACCTACGCACGCACACACAGACACACACACACACACACACACACACACACACACACACACACACACACACACACACACACACACACACACACACACACACACACACACACACACACACACACACACACACACACACACACACACACACACACACACACACACACACACTTATACGTGTGTCTGATTTTATAATATTATGTTCAGTTTCTCAGTGAGTTGGTTTTGGGTGCATGCGCTAGGAGTGTGGCGGCCGTACCGTGGTATCCCACAGACGGGTGCAGTAGGTCCATGGCCCCGCTCAGCCCCAGCCCGTTCATGCCGTATGGCGCTGCCTGTTTGAGGTAAGACATCATGCTGAAAGCTGCAAGCCGCCCGGGAGGGAGACTCTCTTTCTGAAGACTTTCTGAGTCTTTCTCCGCCTGCAGGACGGAGAAACGGTTCAGTAATTTCCCCGGTGTTCCGCTCCGCAACGGCCGGTTCCTGCAAGAGACACAAACGCTGTATAGTCTAGACTAGAGCAGTGCAGTGATTATTTCATAGCTAACCTAAAAATATAAAACCCCTAAAAACTAACCCCTATTGGTCGCAAAAAAACAATTGCATTTTTAACCCATAAAACCAGCACAGTCTCACAGAAAATTGTATACCTTTCCAAATGATCTTTAAATCTATATGTGTAAACAGAATTATAGCTATAACCCGAAACACCTAAACCCGCGAACAAAGTTCGTCTTCGATCATTTTAGAATAGATAAATAATTTTATTTTAAATGTGATGCATTTAGACACAATAAACTCCAATCACCAACACAAAGAGGGACCTAAATCATAATGAACAAGTCAGAGAGAAAAGCGATATAAAAAGTAAAACCTGCAACTAATAGGAGAGTGTTTTGTTTTTTTGCCTTAATAACTTTGACGGTAAATTGAAAGAATCTGTCAAACATAACATGAGCTTATATGGTCTGATACCAACCTGCAGCCTGGAACAAACGGATCAAATATTCAACCTGAAAAGATGATTCTGCTTTAAATGACCTGTTCGGTCAATCTCACGTGTTGAATGTGACTTAAATTTAATTGAACTCCTTTCGAAATAAAAGCTCAAAAACAAAGTCATGACGCCTCGACATATAAAATGGTGTCCACAGATTGCCATGATCAGCCTTCAGCGAAGAGACGATTAGCTGAAACCTGCACCAAAACACTGCTGCGCTTTCCATTCAGACATATTCATTTAACAATAAAAGCATTTCTTCCAGATCAAACTGTCGTATATGGAGGTCCGTTAGGATGGGGTTCCTTTCCCAGCTGCTGCTTTACTGCCTTGTCATCGATAGTGCCTTAATTTAGCCCCTAATTAAGTCTTAATTAAGGTGACCTATTTTTAGCTGCATGCTCTAATTAATGGGCTGCTTTAATTCAGTTAGGACTTCTGTCGCCTTGCAGTGCCGTGTGTTTGTTAAGTCTGACACTGAAAGTCACTGATATTCACATAGAGCCACTTATAGGACTTATCGTGTGAGTTGTGTTTTATATAGGCTATCATTAATATTCTGTTGTATGGGCTGCGGGAAGTGTGTCTGTAATTCGAGTGCCCTATATATTGTTCTATTATATTTTTGCCTATATTTTATTTGATTTCATTTTATTAATTTGTTTATCTTCTCTATCACTATAATTTTTCACTAAATTTGTATTTTTGATACTCAATAATGGATTTGTAGTGAACTGTTATGATTATATATTTCATTGTTTCTGTTAGAGGCTAGACGGCATATATGAGTTTATGACCGTATCGTGATTTATAATATAGTTTTGTATCTGTATTAGGCTACTTTATTCCATAGGAACTTTTTCTTCTATATTAGGCTATTCTTCTAAAGTGTATGCTATTGTATATGATTTCTACTTTTCCCATATACGAGAATAACCAGGCCTAAGTGTGTAGATGATAAAAACTGGCTATAAATAATAATAATTAAAAAAAAATACATCAGAGTTGACATAGTGGAAACGGATTGACGCAAATTAAAGTACATAACTGGACAGTTGGAATTAGATAACTTATTGTCTGATGATCTGGGTTAGTTTGTAATTATTGGATGCACTGCATGCCTTCACTAAAACAGACTGTAACAGACTGAAACATTCTGTCAGTGGACGCATCTCCTGTTGTGTTGTAGCCTATACCTGTTTTTCATTAGTTCTCCCCCCTGTGTGGCATTTGTTTAAAGGGGTGGGGTGAGAGAATATGCGTTGACTGCTATTAGGCTACAACACGTTTCCATGATGGGGTTCTTTTAGCAGATAAATGTTAGGAGTTGGGACTAATAGGTATTTTCTCCACTGAATAGACTGAACTGAGG
Organism: Poromitra crassiceps; assembly: GCF_964638095.1. Classification (NCBI taxonomy): domain Eukaryota; kingdom Metazoa; phylum Chordata; class Actinopteri; order Beryciformes; family Melamphaidae; genus Poromitra; species Poromitra crassiceps. Next base: position 60,271,508 of record NC_139626.1, on the reverse strand, counting down.
CGTAAACAGTCGTAATGCTTCCCTATTTCCATACCCGCAGGAAGGACCTGCTGAACCACTGGATAATGCGTGTGCAAATGAAGGCCACATTACAATTCAGATTAAGATCTACGGCGCGACAATTAACACATGCTTATCGGGAAAATGCATTAACAGCTGAGCCGCTGGAGGAGATGGTGCTCACACTTGCTTACAAAAAAAACAAAAAAAGTTTAACTTGAAAAGGGGACAAAATATGCGTTTTTTGTTTTGTTTTTTTAAAAGGCCTAGTTCTGTTTGGTGAATTTATAATAAGGCTTTTTTTTCAGGTTCGTTTTCAGGAAGACAAAAATAATACATATATAGATAGCCTAATACAAAATAAAATGCCGTACTAAAAGTAAAAAAAATAAAAATAAAACAAAGCGAAAAAGGTCAGTGTTTCTACTCCTATTTATATACAATTTCAATAATGTCAAACTAAATGGAGACAAATGATGCTGGGCAGCATGACTCGAATCTATTATCCTCACCTTATTCTGGCTCTTGTTTTAATTCCTGTTTATAGTGACGTGAAGAAGATCCAGAGGTTAAGAAATATCCACATAAAGTTCAGTCTTTTTGGACAGGAAACCAAGTTCTTTAGCCTCCAAAAAACAAAACAACACCCTCAATTTGTGTCGGAATGACACGAGATGCGGGCGCTCTATCTCAGCAGCTCGGAAAAACACACTTCATTGGAGAAAAATAAAAAAAAGTGAGGAAATAATGTCGAATAATGGCGAATAATAGAGAGTTGTCTTGGTAGCGCGCTCTCGCCTGTCTGTGTTGATTTTAAGCTCGTCTCCGCGGACGGCGCTCCTCTATGAGTCCAGGAAGCACGCTGGGCCGCTCCCTTCCAGCCAATCACAGCGCTCAGAGGCGCCCCTCCCAACCAATCACAGCGCTCCCAGGCCTTACAGACGACACGCACGGCCAATCAGCGGCGAGCTCGGCCCTATAGAACCCGCCCCCTTTTCTGATAAATCTGCGTCACGTGACGAGAGTAAAAAAAAAACACAAAGTTTTGGTCAGAAGTTGGATGAGGTTCCGCGGCTAGTGCACAGCCTTGTCACTTCCCGCATTGACTATTGTAACTCCCTCCTCTTTGGTCTCCCTCAGAAATCCCTCCATAAGCTCCAACTGGTCCAGAACTCAGCCGCCCGCATCATCTCCAAAACCCCCTCCTTCCATCACATTACCCCTGTCCTACAGCAACTTCATTGGCTCCCAGTTAAATTCCGCATCGACTTTAAAATCCTCCTGCACACATTCAAAGCCATCCACAACCTCGCCCCTCCTTATCTGTCTGACCTCCTCCACACTGCCACCTCTACCCGCTCCCTCAGATCCTCCTCCTCCATCCATCTCTCTGTCCCTTCTGCCCGGCTCACCACCATGGGGAGCAGAGCTTTCAGCCGCTCTGCTCCCAAACTCTGGAACTCACTCCCTCCTGACATTCGCAACATTGACACCCTCCCCCTGTTCAAATCCAGCCTCAAAACTCATCTCTTCAAATTAGCTTATTCCCTGTAATGTCCATGGTGTTTTCTCTGTTTATTGTTTAGTTTTTTATTTTTGTTCTATTTTATTTCCCTTCCACTCTTTTTATATTTTATACTGTTTGCTTGCCTGTTGCTCTGCTTCTGATTTTACCCTGTAAAGTGTCCTTGAGTGACCTGAAAGGCGCTTTGAAATAAAATGCATTATTATTATTATTATTAGCTGCCGACAGATGACAAACTATAGCTCTGAGCCAAAATACCGAGATTATCACAGGAACTATTACAGAGGAACTAAGATTAAGGCAGAGGAAGGAGTTTGTGTTAACATTATGTTATTTTTGCTGCAGCTCCGACCCAAAGGCTTTATGGAGAGATGAGGAGGACGAGAAAAGGCAAGATAAGACACGTTAAAAATAACAAATGTAGCCTATAGGCCTGTTGTCTGGCCTAACAAGACAGTGGTTTATTTATGTTTAATGTGGATAAAATTAAAGACGTAGCCAATTTTTATTTTCCACGTTCCTGCAGTCTGTCATCAGCACTCAGGGTAATGAACGAACAGGCAACATGAATATCAA